>NC_135953.1:83500690-83837089 GCF_053455715.1 Rhinoraja longicauda | reverse complement strand
AGTAGTGTGTTTTGTTGCTTTTTTGGTACGACTGTATGGCAAACCAAATTCCTCGTATGTTGCAAAACATACTTGGCTAAGAAATTATGATTATGATTATGGTATGTAGGTAAATTGGCTTGGTAAATGTAAAAATTGTCCCTAGTGTGTGTAGGAGAGAGTTAATATGTGGGGATCACTGGTCGGCGCAGACTCGGTGAGCCGAAGGACCTGTTTCCGCGCTGTATCTCTAAACTAACCTAAAACTAAACACCCATACAGATCCCCCCATACACTGGACAAACACCACCTGATAAAGACGTTGACATCAAACATTAACTCTGTGACTCTCTCCACATGTGCTGCCTGATCTGTTTTCGTTTTATCTCGGATTTCCAGTACCTGCAGCTTTGTTTCTGTTTTTCAGTAACTCTACCTTCACCGGAGTCAAAGTAAATCCAAGGCATTTGAAAGCCCTTTGTAAACCAGCTCGCACCAGATGGAGGTGGCACATCACAAGTATAACCAACGCTTTTTATGTAGGCATAAAGGTGACAGCATGCACATCAATAAAAAAATAATCCACAGTTATCAACAATTTTTCATCCCTCAGTATATCCTCTACATAAAACTATAAAATCAACACAAGTTAAAAATTAAATAAATTAGTAAAATAGTATACAATTTTAGTCTGAAATTCACGTCTTTATTTTGTTTAAGGCGCCATTGGACCATGGTGTTATGAAAATAACACTGAGTATATCTCTGAAGAGGTCAAAAACAGTTTTACAAGTTGCTTAACCGGGCTGTCTAGGTCCAAGGTTCTTTATAAGACTGTAGAATAGGCTTTTAAATGTTATTGGAAACGGATGTATTTGCCCATGTTGTAAGGCAGTGATTTCTCGGGGGGGAATACACATGGACCTGAGTCTGTGAATGTGGGGATCTTGCTTCCTGTCGAGTGTAAGCTTTGTGGCCGGAAACAGATCATTTTACCCATCAACAGCCACAGAGATGCAGCTGGTGGAGTTGCTGGCTCACAGTGTCAGAGCCCCGGGTGTGATCCTGAATTTGTGTGCTGTCTGTGTGGAGTTTGCACGTTCACCCTGCGACTGTGTGGGTTTCCTCTCGGTGCTCCAGTTTCCTCCCACGTCCCAAAGATGTGCGGGGTTTTAGGTTAATTGGCTCTCTGTAAAATTACCCCCTAGTGAGTCAGGAGTGAATGAGAACTTGTGTGAACAGATGAGCGATAGTTGGCGTGGATTCGGTGGGCTAAAGGGCCTGTTTCCATCCTGTATCTCTAAACTATCTCTTAACTAAACACATATACATAGAAACATTGACAACAGGTGCAGGAGCAGGCCATTCGGCCCTTTGAGCCAGCACCGCCATTCAATGTGATCATAGCTGATCATCCACAATCAGTACCCTGTCCTGTCTACTCCCTACATCCCTTGATTCCGCTAGCCCTAAGAGCTGTATCTAACTCTCTTTTGAATGCATCCAGTGAATCAGCCTCCACTGCCATCTGAGGAAGAGAATTCCATAAATTCACAACTCTCTGGGTGATAAGTTTTTCCTCATCTCAGTTCTAAATGGCCCACCCCTTATTCTAAAACTGTGGCCCCTGGTTCTGGACTCCCCCCAACATCAGGAACATATTTCCTGCATCTAGAGTGTCCAATCCCTTAATTTTATATGTTTCTATAAGATCCCCTCTCATCCTTCTAAATTCCAGTGAATACAAGCCCAGTCGCTCCATTCTTTCATCATATGACAGTCCAGCCATCCCGGGAATTAACCTCGTAAACCTATGCTGCATGCCCTGAATAGCAAGAATGTCCTTCCACAAATTAGGAGAACAAAACTGCATGATATTCCAGGTGTGGTCTCACCGGGGCCCTGTACAACTGCAGAAAGACCTCTTTGCTCCTATACTTAACTACTCTCGTTAAGAAGTTACCAATAGCTTTCTTCACTGTCTGCTGCACCTGCATGCTTATTTTCAGTGACTGATGTACAAGGGCACCCAGGTCTCGTTTTACTTCCCCATTTAATAATCGGACACCATTCAGATAATAATCTGCCTTGTTCTTGCCATCAAAGTGACATTTATCCACATTATACTGCATCTGCCATTCATCTGCCCACTCACCCAACCTGTCCAAGTCACCCTGCACCCTCGTAGCATTCTCTTCACAGTTCACACTGCCACCCAGCTTTGTGTCATCTGCAAAGTTGCCAATGTTACTTTTAATCCCTTCATCTAAATCATTAATATATATTGTAAATAGCTGCGGTCCCAGCACTGAGCCTTGCGGCACCCCACTAGTCACCGCCTGCCATTCTAAAAGGGACCTGTTAATCCCTCCTCTTTGTTTCCTGTCTGCCAACCAATTTTCTATCCATGTCAATACCCCGACCACCATGTGCTCTAATTTTGCCCACTAATCTCCTGTGTGGGACCTTATCAAATGCTTTCTGAAAGTCCAGGTACACTACATGCACTGGCTCTCCCTTGTCCATTTTATATGTTACATCCTCAAAACATTCCAGAAGAGTAGTCAAGCATGATTTCCGCTTCGTAAATCCATGCTGACTTGGACCAATCCTGTTACTGCTATCCAAATGCGCCGTTATTACATCTTTTATGATTGACTCCAGCATCTTATTAACGTATACAAAATCTTTTAGAGGTATACAAAATCATGAGAGGAATAGATCGGGTAGATGCACAGAGTCTTTTGCCCAGAGTAGGGGAATCAAGGACCAGAGGATGTAGGTTCAAGGTGAAGGGGAAAAGATTTAATAGGAATCTGAGGGGTAACTTTTTCACACAAAGGGTAGTGGGTGTATTGAACAAGCTGCCAGAGGAGGTAGCTGAGGCTGGAACTATCCCATCATTTAAGAAACAGTTAGACAGGTACATGGATAGGACAGGTTTGGAGGCATATGGAGCAAGCGCAGGCAAGTGGGACCCGTGTAGCTGGGACATTGTTGGCGGTGTGGGCGAGTTGGGCTGAAGGGCCTGTTTCAACACTGTATCAATCTATGACTCTATGACTCTATCTTCCCCACCACTGATGTCTATAATTCCCTGCTTTCTCTCTCCCTCCTTTCTTAAAAAGTGGGATAACATTAGCTACCCTCCAATCCACAGGAACTGTACCAGAATCTGTACAACATTTGGAAAATGATCACCAATGCGTCCACGATTTCTAGAACCTCCTCCTTGAGTACCCTGGGATGCAGACCATTAGGTCCTGGGGATTTATCAGCCTTCAGTCCCATCAGTCAACCCAACACCTTTCCTGACTAATGTGAATTTCCTTCAGTTCCTCCGTCACTCTAGGATCTCTGGCCACTAGAACACCTGGGAAATTGCTTGTGTCTTCCTTAGTGAAGACAGAACCAAAGTACCTGTTCAACTCGTCTGCCATTTCCTTGTTCTCCATAATAAATTTATGTTTCTGTCTTCAAGGGACCCACATTTGGCTTAACTATTTTTTTCCTCTTTACATACCTAAAGGAGTTTTCACTATCCTCCTTTATATTATTGGCTAGCTTATTGGCTAGCTGCTCCCACCCTATGGAACTCACTACCCCAAACCGTCAGAGACTCCTCCTCACTCACCACATTCAAAACATCACTGAAGTCTCACCTCTTCAGCACTGCCTTCAACCACTGAAGGTCACCTCACCTTGTGTCTCCTTTCTCTGTTCGTTTACTTATTTATCTATTTATTCACTTCTCTATGTTCTAGAAATCCCTGTAAAGCGTCTTTGAGTGTTTGAAAAGCGCTATATAAATGTAATGCATTATTATTATCTTCGTACATCATCTTTTCTCCCCCTATTACCTTTTTAGTTACCTTCTGTTGATCTTTAAAGGTTTCCCAATCCTCTGGCTTCCCGCTCATCTTTGCTATGTTATACGTCTTCTCTTTTATTTTTATACTGTCCTTGACTTCCCTTGTCAGCCACGGTCACCTCTTACTCCCCTTAGAATCTTTCTTCCTCTATATGCTGGCTCACAGTGTATTTCCATTCCCCCATCAATTTTCCTTGTTACCTTTTTACTCCACATTGGCGTCATATCTCCTCAGATTCTACTATGCACTGACATACTAGAAGTTTGTAGGTTAATTGGCTTTGGTAAAATTGTAAAATGTCGCTAGTGGGTAGGATAGAACTAGTGTGTGGGATGATTGCTGGTCAGCACGGACTCAGTGAGATGAAGGGCTTGTTTCCGCACTATATCTCTAAAGTCTAAAGTCTAAAGGCGATTTATAGTGGCAAATCTACCTGCAACTGCACACCTTTGGAATGTGTGAGTAAACCAGAGTAACTGGCGGAAATATTTGTGTTCATAAGGATTGATTGATTTGATTATTTGAATGATTCATCATAGAAATAGGCCCTTTGGACCACTTAAGTCCATGCCGACCATCACTCACACCAGTTCTATGTTATCCACTTTCATATTCAATCCCAATGCACCAGGGGCAAAAGAGGCCATTTAACGTGCAAACTCACAAACCCACCTTTGGGTTGCGGGTGAGAACAAGAGCACCCGGAGGAAACCCACACAGTAACAGAGAGAACATGCAAACTCCACACAGACAAAACCCGAGGTCAGGAGTGAACCCAGGTCTCTGGTGCTGTGAGGCAGCAGCGCTTCTCCACATAGACAACATCAATGGCCAGGATTGAGCCTTGGTTAGTGGATTGCTGAAGCTCTGGGGCAGCTGTGTCACTGCACCTACTCTTGGTAAGGGTCAGGTCATTCTGACTGGTGATAGTGGGGCAAATGCACTGAAACTAGCAAGGCCCATAATGCTATTAACTGTTAATCTGGGAGCCCACACTCTGGAGACTGATCATTGTGTTGTAATCTCATTGAAGGTTTTAAAGGGTCATGAACTGCTTTGTGCACTGTACATTGGTCAGCATCTCTCACACAAGACCTGTGTACTCAGCAGAAATCTACCATGCACTTGGGTGACGTTTCGGGTTGAGACTCTTCTTCAGAATAGAATTTCAAAATATAAGATGCTGGAAATGCTCAGCAGGTCAGACAGCATGTAGGGAGAGAGGAGTGTAATTCTCTCTCCAATTCTCTGGATGCTTTCAAGAGGGAGTTAGATAGGGCTCTTAATGATAGCGGAGTCAGGGGGCATGGGGAGAGGGCAGGAACGGGGTACTGATTGTGAATGATCAGCCATGATCACATTGAATGGCGGTGCTGGCTCGAAGGGCCGAATGGCCTCCTCCTGCACCTATTGTCTATTGTCTATTGTCACTGTTTCGGGCGAGTGAACTTTTATCTGAACAAATGGAAATTCTCCCTCCTGAAATGTTCATTCTGTTTCTGTCTTTACAGATGTTGCCTGATCTGCTGTGTCTTTCCAGCATTTTCTTGTCTTATTTCAAGTTCAAAGTGCAATGCTGCTCAGTGAAATCTGTGCCAGGAACACAAACAGCTCGAGCACTACACAAACAGCTGGAAGCCACAGAATGGTGCTCACATCATTTATACCATCAGAATGAAATAGTGCATTGATTATGGTTGGTGATTAGCAAACTGGTGGTTACAAATTCAGAAAGCTCCATTGTAAATTGTGAAGCACAATTAAACGATGTGAGAATTAAAAAATTTGTGCCAGAAATCTGTATTTACTGCCAGTGAATGGTTGGATAATATCAAACTATTTTATCAACATCCTCTCCGAAGAATAACTGCCATGGCTCTACACGATACAAGCACTATTGGGAAGATGGAATAAACACACACTGTGATGCGTACATAACAAAATTAAAAATATATATATTTTAAATCAGAGATATGATCATCATCCTGAAATCACCAAGATATTCATTTATAAATATCAATCATTATCAATACCAGAAGTGTACTTTCCAAAAGACCATAAGACATTGGAGCAGGATTAGGCCATTCAGCCCAACTCACCATTGAGTCTACTCCACCATCCAATCATGGCTGATCTATTTCTCCCCCTGACCAACATTCTTCTGCCTTCTCTCTGTAACCTTTGGCGCCCCTCCAAAGCAAGAACCTATCAATCTCTGCCTTAAAAATACCCAATGTCTCGGCCTCCACGGCCGTCTGTGGCAATGAATTCCTCAGATTCACCATCCTCTGACTAAACCAAATACAGGCTATAAAGTATTGCACATCTTCTTGCTAGTGGAAGATATACTGTGTACACAACCCACACTAGTTAAATGAAAATCCCCTTTCTCTGCTGGCTAGATTATAACTGAATATATACATGGGATGAATTTGAGATACTTAATTTTAATAATCTTTAAATAGGGCCCATTTTTGTCTGCATTAACCCTGTTGTTTGAGCACAGTTATAAGAGTGAGCAGTGTAGGAAAATGAAATGGTTACTGGTGCTGTCGGGCTGTTACAATGAAGTTACATTGAGACACAGTGTGAGGAAATTTCCACTATGGTCAACATGTAAAGAAAACACAAATTTAGTTATCAAAAATTATTGCTTCATGTAATTGTACATGAAGAATATCTTTCCTCACTTTACCCAGCATCTGGCCTGCACTGTAGCTGAGTTAGGAGTGCACAGATTGAGAGACTGAAACTGAAAGGCGTGCCACCTCCCAGAACCAATGAATAATGTTATGGAACATTATGTCACATTAGAAATTGCTTCATTTACAAAGTTTTACAAATGCCAAGTCTGGAAGTTAATTGTTTTGCATGACTACGTATCTATGGAGTGGAACAATATGGCAGTTGATGGAATCATAAATGGTCACAGCATGGAAGGAAGTTGTTTGGCCCATCTTGCCTGTGCTACTCTCTGTAAGAGCAATTCTACTGATCTCATTTCTCCCAATGGCTCTGCAAATGTTTTTCCTTCCAATACTTATCCTGGTCCCTTTGGAACATTGTAATTGAATCTGCTTACTGATGACCTCAGCAATGATTTCAGATCTAGTCACCTATTGTGCAAAAAAAAATATTGTATCACCTTCATTCCATGCCCCCTCATTCTCAATCCTTCCTACTGCCAGAACAGTCTCTCACTATCTACTCTGTCTATTGCTTTCATCATTCAAACACCTCTCTCAGATCTCCTCACAATCTCCTCTATTCCAAGGAGAATGGGAGGACCCAAGCTGCCATAGTTAAAGTTATATAGTTTAAGTTTATAGTAGCCATGAATGCAAGCAAGAATGAAGTTTCGATCAACTATTTAAAAATCTAAAGTACGAGAGTAAATAGTGCTGGAATTTAATGGACAGATATTTGAAAGCAAAAAGTACCGTCCACTGTCTACTGAACAAAGATTACTGGTTTCCAGCAGGAGGCTGCTCAAGAGATGTGTAGGAAGGAACTGCATATGAGGGTTTAAACTGAAGGTAGACACTAAAAGCTGGAGTAACTCAGTGGGACAGGCAGCATCTCTGGAGAGAAGGAATGGGTGACGTTTTGGGTCTGAAGTAGGGTCTTCTTCAGCTATTCAGGAAACCGGAGATCCCAGGGAAATCCCATACAGGTCCTGGGAAGAACGCACATACCCTGTACGGGCAGCCACCGTAGTCAGGACCGAACGCAGGCAGATCTGGCCCTGTAAGGCAGCAACTCTACCACAGCGCCACCATGCCGCCCTCAGGTTGCTGCACAACTTTCTACCAGGGTATGATCACTACCCTTCAGCAGGCTTGGTAGTCACCGGAGATGGGCAGAGATGTAGATAAATTCAGTCAGCAATGCATCATCTATGCCCAGCATAAGCCAGGCAGGGGAAAAACACTGCAGATAGTGAATCAGCCGTACACAAAGGGGCACTGGGAGAACATCCAGATAGATCTTGTGGGGCCACAGCCAAAGAGAAGAGGGGAAAAGCTACTGTGTAGACCTGGTGGGGTGGTGGCAGCCCTAATAAGAATGTACCACTGGCACAGTGGAATGAATACTATCTCCAGAAACCCTCCGCAGGTGGGAAACTCCAGCCCGGGTTCAGATTAAGTAGCACGTCGACCAGTGAGGAGGATGAAGGAAACCTGCAAGTTGTTCGTGATTTCTCGCCATAGAAGGTATATTATCGGAATGCATCACAGCATGGTTTGGGAACAGCTCCATCCAAGACCGGAAGAAATTTCAGAGATTTGGGGTCACAACCCAGACCATCACACAAAACAACCTCCCATCCATTCTCCATTTACACTTCACGCTGCCTCGGCAAGGCCAGCAGCATGATCAAGGATGAGTCTCACCCTGGACAATCCCTCTTCTCTGCCACTGTAACTTTTCTTTTTTTTTTCCTAATCAGATGTGCAGCACTTTGGTCAACGTGGGTTGTTTTTAAATGTGCTATACAAATAAAATTGACTTGACTTGACTTGACTCTCCCATCAGGCAAAAGGTACATAAGTGTGAAAATGGACACCTCCAGATTCAGGGACAGTTTCTTCCCAGCTGTTATCAGGCAAATGAACAATCCTAACAACAACTAGAGAGCGGTCCTGAGCTATATCTACCTCACTGGAGACCTTCGGATTATCTTTAATTGAACTTTATCCTGCACTAAAAATGATTCCCTTTCTCATGTATCTGTACACTGTGGATGGCTCGATTGTATAGTTTTTCCGCTGACTGGTTAGCACACAACAAAGGCTTTTTAGTGTACCTCGACATACGTGACAATAAACTAAACAAAACAATGATTCCAAATGCCCACCCTCCCCAGAGCACAGGAATTGTAGAGAGAAGGAACCGGACAATTAAAACCACATTGGTGTTGGTTTATTATTGTCACATGCACCAAGGTGCAGTGCAAATCTTTCTTTTGCCAGCTATCCTGGCAGATCATACCATCAGGCAGTACATCAAACGAAAAAATAAACAGTGTTGCACCATGCAGTACAGTGTTAAAGCCACAGAGAAAACCCAGGCAAATTAAAAGTTCAAGGGCCTCGGCAAAGTAGATTGGAGGATTGGGATACATCTATAGTTTATCAGATATCCGTTCAAGAGTCTGATAACAACAGGGAAGAAGCTGTTGTTAAGTCTGGTGATTTTAAGTTTTCAGGCTTCTGTATCTTCTGCCCAATGGGAGAGAGGAGCGGAAAGAATGACTGGGGTGTGAGTGGTCCTGGGTAATGTTGGTTGCTAAGCACATCAGCTATGGCCATCGCGGATAAGGAAAAGCTGGGTTGATGTGCAGTTGGAAATCTTGATGAGACTGCGAGTATTCCCAAGGTGCTCAGTGGGCTTCAGCTTCTATGAGCTATTGACAGCACAAGCAATAAGACTCCCTTATGCAGCCAATGCAGGTTGTGATGAACTAGTAACTTATCAAGATAAAATTACCCAGCCTGTGGGGGACTTTTGTAACCAGTTCAAAATATCAAGTGAAACAACAGCAATAAATTGATAAAAACACAAAGTGCTGGAGTAACTCAGCGGTTCAGGCAGCATCTCTGGAGAACTGGGATGGGCAATGATTTGGTGCTGACTCGACACGTCACCTATCTATGTTCTCCAGAGATATTGTTTAATCTGCTGAGTTACTCTGGCACATCTGCCTCTTTATTTGTAAATCAGCTTTTGCAGTTCCTTGTATCCACAATATATTGACGATCAATGTATTCCCATAGAGAGAGGGAAGATCATCCTCCTGTAGCAGGGAGTCCTGGCACTGGTGAGGGAGCTGCCATGAAAAGCACAGTTCACTCTGGTGAACAGGACCACGGGACTGACGTTGCAGTAATGAACTATGTGTATTAGAATTCATTAAAACTAGAAAATGACACCAGGTGACCCTTATTTATAGTATCATCAACTTTCAAATGCAATCCAGGAGATGACGTACTATGTTAAACTCACGTAGGTGCTGGAGGCTGCAGGTGTTCGACGAAATAAGAACAAGAATAGAAATCTTTTCCTGAACAACATACCAATATTAACAGAATCGTTCCGTAATGGTGACTTCATTGCTGTAAATTTAGTCATTTGTTCCTTCTTAGAATGGGTGTGAAGCAACAACGAGCATGTAATCTACACATCGCCTGCACCTGTAATGCAAAGCAGACGGTAGATTGCCATGGAGCAAACAAAGTGAGAGGTTGCAAACAGGCTTTCATGCCTGTGGTTCTTTTTATGGGGAACACTCTACTTTATAGACAATAGACAATAGGTGCAGGAGGAGGCCATTCGGCCCTTCGAGCCAGCTCCGCCAATCAATGTGATCATGACTGATCATTCTCAATCAGTACACCGTTCCTGCCTTCTCCCCATATCCCCTGACTCCACTATCCTTAAGAGCTCTATCTAGCTCTCTCTTGAATGCATTCAGAGAATTGGCCTCCACTGCCTTCTGAGGCAGAGAATTCCACAGATTCACAACTCTCTGACTGAAAAGGTTTTTCCTCATCTCCGTTCTAAATGGCCTACCCCTTATTCTTAAACTGTGGCCCCTGGTGCTGGACTCCCCCAACATTGAGAACATGTTTCCTGCCTCTAACGTGTCCAACCCCTTAATAATCTTATAAGCTTCGATAAGATCCCCTCTTATCCTTCTAAATTCCAGTGTATACAAGCCTAGTCGCTCCAGTCTTTCAACATATGACAGCCCCGCCTTTCCGGGAATTAACCTAGTAAACCTACGCTGCAAGCCCTCAATGGCAAGAATATCCTTCCTCAAATTTGGAAACCAAAACTGCACACAGTACTCCAGGTGCAGTCTGACTAGGGCCCTGTACAACTTCAAAAGGACCTCTTTGCTCCTATACTCAACTCCTCTTGGTATGAAGGCCAACATTTCATTGGCTTTCTTCACTGCCTGCTGTACCTGCATGCTTCCTTTCAGTGACTGATGCACTAGGACACCCAGATCTCGTTGTACGTCCCCTTTTCCTAACTTGACACCATTCAGATAATAATCTGGCTTCCTATTCTTACCACCAAAGTGGTTAACCTCACACTTATCCACATTAAACGGCATCTGCCATGCATCCGCCCATTCACACAACCTGTCCAAGTCACCCTGCAACCTCATAGCATCTTCTTCACAGTTCACACTGCCACCCAGCTTTGTATGATCTGCAAATTTGCTAATGGTACTTTTAATCCCTTCATCCAAGTCATTGATGTATATTATAAATAGCTGCGGTCCCAGCACCGAGCCTTGCGGTACCCCACTGGTCACTGCCTGCCATTCTGAAAGGGACCCATTTATCCCCACTCTTTGCTTTGTGTCTGTCAACCAATTTTCTATCCATGTCAGTACCTTACCTCCAATACCATGCGCTCTAATTTTGCCCACCAATCTCCTATGTGGGACCTTGTCGAAGGCTTTCTGAAAGTCGAGGTACACCTATTGAGGGCGTGCAGCGTAGGTTCACTAGGTTAATTCCCGGAATGGCGGGACTGTCGTATGTTGAAAGGCTGGAGCAATTAGGCTTGTATACACTGGAATTTAGAAGGATGAGGATGGGTTTTATTGAAACATATAAGATAATTAGGAGATTGGACACATTAAAGGCAGGAAACATGTTCCCAATGTTGGGGGTGTCCAGAACAAGGGGCCCCAATTTAAGAATAAGGGGTAGGCCATTTAGAACGGAGATGAGGAAGAACTTTTTCAGTCAGAGAGTGGTGAAGGTGTGGAATTCTCTGCCTCAGAAGGCAGTGGAGGCCAGTTCGTTGGATGCTTTCAAGAGAGAGCTGTATAGAGCTCTTAAGGATAGCGGAGTGAGGGGGTATGGGGAGAAGGCAGGAACGGGGTACTGATTGAGAGTGATCAGCCATGATCGCATTGAATGGCGGTGCTGGCTCGAAGGGCTGAATGGCCTACTCCTGCACCTATTGTCTATTGTCTATTGTCTATTACCACATCCACCGGCTCTCCCCTGTCAATTTTCCTAGTTACATCCTCAAAAAATTCCAGAAGATTAGTCAAGCATAATTTCCCCTTCGGAAATCCATGCTGACTCGGAACACTCTAGGGGAACACACTTTATGGGGAACACTCTAGTTTCTGTTTCGCATCAGGGATAGACTCATAGAGTCACATAGCATGGAAATAGGCCCTTCCCCCCAACCGTCCACACCGACCAACATGTTCCACCTGCACTAGTCCCATCTGCCTGCATTTGGCCCATATCTCTCTCAACCTGTCCAATACATATACCTGTCTAATTGTTTCTTAAACATTGCGATAGTCCTTGCCTCAACTACGTCCTCTGGCAGCTCTTTCCATCCACCTACTACCGTTGTGTGAAAAAGTTACCCCCGGGATTCCTATTACTCCTATTTCCCCCTTCACATTAAACCTATGTCTTCTGGTTCTCGAATGGAAGTGAACAACTTTGAAGGGAAGCCAAATGGCAATGAGGCAACGTCCACCCACCCAGCTACCTCTGTGAGCTCTGAACTCCAGCTTGTCCCTGAATATGAAAGAATTGCTGCTGTAACATGTTGTCTTACTTTCACAATGCCACTAAAGAAGGAGAGTTATAATGAGAATATACTTTGCGGGTCCATAGGTTATGAAATTTATATCAGTCATTAACTAAATTATAACTCACTTATTTGGGTGGACACGTGTTTTTAGGACAATGCTTCTTACTGAGAAACAAATCATGTTCTGTTATCTTTCAAGACTTTGGACAAACTGTTCATGTTTACAATGACTGTTTGGAGAACTGGAATTACCATAACGTCTGTAGTATAAATTACAATCTAAATATTCAATTTAAAATTACACTTTTAGTGGAAGCAAATTTAGATATAATACATCATTAAGAAAATGTAATACATTAAGGGCATAGTCTGCATGAAGATTACATCAATAGAAGCATGTTTATGTATTAAATTATCTATTTGCATCTTAAATGTTGCTTACCTACTGTATCAAATTTGCTCTTTAATTGAAACGGGTAAACTGTTTATTTTAATTAAATTATGTTAAATACGAGACAGAAGAATATAATGAAGAATGTAATATGTCTTTCTCTATGTTCGACTGTTTTAACCACAGTAAAAATGTAATACGAAAAATTGATTAAAAAAACCCATTTGTTTTTGATGGTATACAGTAAATTCACGCAGACTTAGAAAAGATCATAGAGTATTATGGTTTATATTTCAGCTTGCAGCATAGAAAGCAGCTGCATTTGATCAATTACTATTGAGGTATCTATTATATTCTGGAAAACATATGGATCTGAGCTAAATTCATGCTTTTTTCTCATAAATGGGGAAACAAAGCAACAGTGGTTAAAGCTCCCCAATCACACCACATATTTGAACTTGATCTCTCACATATATTTACTGCAAATGTGGTGAGGTTAGATTTTGTAGTCAGGACTCAATGAAACAGGTCAAACACATCCTGAGAGGTTTGGTGCTCATTTAAACAATGTTAACCTAGAAGTCAAAAGGAATTGACCAAGGGTATTGGACACGCCAAGTTGTGGAGAAAGAACCATTGACAGCTGTGTGCCAACAAGGCGGTTGGTTAGAAACTTGGATCAGCTGTATGCCATTCCTTCTGCTGCTTCTCGAGGGAAAGTCAAAAATGAAACATATCCACATCTGGGGACACACTTTTATCAATGTCAAAAGGATTTTGTTGGCTTTAAACTGATAAAATACTTATCACTTATTGTTAAGCATTGGACTCTCATACTAAAAGCTTGGACTGACAGATATGAGTTTGGAGTTCTCTCAGGCAGTTGGGCAATTGAAATTCAAACTTTTTACTCTAGTTTAATTTAGACTTTAGAGATACAGTGCAGAAACAGGCCCTTCGGCCCACCAAGTCCATGCAGACCAGCGATCAACTCATACACTAACACTATCCGACACACTAGGGGCAATTATTTTTTTTTACAGAAGCCAACTAACCTACAAACCTGCACGTCTTTGGACTGTGGGAGGAAACCCATGTGGTCACAGGGAGAACACAAACTCTACACAGACAGCACCTGTAGTCTGGATTGAACCTGGGTCTCTGGTGTTCTCAGGCCATTTATATATTTATGCAATGTAAACATTGCCAGCAATGATAACATTTATTGCCCATCCTTAATTGCCATTGAGAAAATGCAGTTCTAGACCAGCTGCAATGAAGGAATAGCTATATCTTTCCTGATAAGGAACAAGTGTGTATGTTACAGAGATCCCAGGTTTGGAGAAGCTTTTAAACTAACTGTATGGGATTTTGGAGATTGGGGAACTGCAGCAATTGTGCACCAGCGGCAGAAGGAAGGAATATTTAGAATGTCAAGGGTGGCACAGTCTACAGCTGATAGAGGTATCGCCTCAAAGTGTCAGAGACCAGAGTTCAATCCTGACCTCAGGTCTTTTCCGAATGGCATTTGCACAATCCCCTGCAATCGAGAATAATGTAGGATTAATGTAGGATAAGTGTAAATGGGTATTTGATGGTCAGTATGGAGTCGGGGGCCGACGGACCTGTTTCCGTGCTATAAGACACCATGAGTGGTGATGGGACAGTCAGGTAGACATTTTTTCCACAGAGGCATCGAGTCCTATGTGTACTTTTGGAGTTGCATTCATCCAAGCAAATTGGAAATAATCCTTTGCACTCTTGATTTGTGATTTGCAAATGGAGAATGCCTTTGGCGAGACAAATGGTAAGTGTCTCGTAGTAAAATTACCGGTCACTGGTCTGCACTGAGCCATTATGTGTCTGGTGCAATTAAGTTTCTGGTAGATGACGACCTTCCCTGTAAATGGGAGTAAACTAAATAACGTTAATGTTGTTGAATGTCAAGGGTAAGTGGAAATGTCATTGCTTAGCAGCTCCATGCATCAGCTTATGCCTGAATTTTTGTTACCGCATGCAGGCACAGACTGATTACTGAAACTGTGAACGAATTGAACAGTGAAATCATCAGCGAACATTACAATTTCTGACCCTGGTGAGAGAAAGTGATCTCACCCCCCAAGGCATTGCGATAGGAACTCCTCTGATAATCTCCAAAACTGAACCATCTTCATCTACCAACAGCCCCATTATTACTTCAAAGCCCCTAGTACAAATGGAAAGAGAGTGGAGCCTGTTAACTCTCGCAAAGTGCCATGATTCAATGTCTCCAAAGTCAGCTTCAGTTCTAGAAAGTTAGCCACAACCTGTTGTGGCTACAGCTTATTTTTCTTATAAGGGGTGGTGAATGGCTTAGAGTAGGGCTGGTTAGTTTTATTAAGTTCCATCCTCCCACCAATTTGGATCATTTGCTAAATCAATCACCATTGAGTGGCATGGTTAGTGCTGGTTCAAATGACTAAAAATAATTAGTTAGCTGACTTTAGTAATTTAAACCAGCACTAACCATGTCATTCAACATGTTAGGTTGGTCAAACAAGCATGAGTTGCTTACATGCAATAATGCACAAAGTGCTGGAGTAACATAATGGATCAGGCAGCATCTCTGGAGGACATGGATGGGTGACGGTTCAGGTTGGGAGCCTTAACAATCCCTATACAAATACTCTGGACCTTTATATTTCCAACTGCCAGAGCAGAGAAGTCTTGACTTCTCTCAAGATAGACACAAAGTGCTGGAGTAACTCAGTGGGTCAGAAAGCATCTCTATAAAAAAATGGATAGGTGACATTTTAGGTTGGGATGCTTCACAGTCATTTCCATTTTCTCCAGGGATGCTGCCTGACCCGCTGAGCTATTTCAGCAGTTTGTGTCTATCTTTGGTATCAACCAGCATCTGCAGTTCCCTTTTATTATATCATGACTTCTCTACACCTCTTATCTATTCCAGTCTCACTTCCTCTAAATGCATTGCCATCTGCTCACCCAGTAAAAAACACTCTCTTCTGGATTAATAACCTAATGTACCTCCATGCCTCTTTTTGGAGGCTATCCATATTTAACCTCGAGGATGTGTTTAACGGACTTTTTTCCTTTTCCTAAAAAGCAGAAATTGTTGGAAAACCTTGGCACATTAGACGGCATGTGTGAAAAGAGAAACAGTCAACAGTCACAGACCCAAAACGTTAACAGTTTCCCTTTCCATGGATGCTGCCTGATCTACTGAGTTTTTCTAACATTTCTTGTTCTTTGTTCAGATTTCCGGTGTTTGCAGTTTTCTTTTGATTTTCAGTTTTTTGTCATTTATCTTGTTTTACTGGGCCTGAAATCACAACTTGCCAATATCAATAGCACCTGGGACAAGATAATACTCTCACTTATGTCATTCTTACCAAATGTCACACACACTGGTATAGCTATTTAAACTTTAGATGTTGGCTCTGACCTCGAAGCGGTAGCACTCAGTGAGTCCAATGTGTGTTCGGTGATCAGTACTGTTCAGAGACACTTATAACAGATTGTTATTTGTCTGAATGAGGTAGGTGATGTTGCATAAATGTTGATCTTGCACGACCTCGCTTGGATTGTGGAGCAGTGTGTTTTAACAATTACTGTTCTGTAAGATGCTTCTTAAGACTACTGCCCATCAGATAATGTGTGCCAAAGCACGGAATCGGCATAGTTGCTTATGACGCAGTGATTTATGGAACATGTTTACTCCCAGAGGCTCTCCTGGTGGTTATCAAGTGGACCTCAGTTGGAGACCAAGTAATGGCTCAGCTCATTATACTCAGAAGTGATCCAATCAGCGAACCACCACCACAACTATAAATAAACACTTTATTTGTTCTCAGGAGACAATTCTTCCAAAAATAATTGAATCCAGAGAGCCTCCAAACCCACAAAAATCTATCATATTTTCTATATTTAGAAGGAACTGAAAGGCCCAGAAAATGTAGATTTTTGCGAGATCTGGGTCAGTCGTTGAACTGTCCCCTTTACCGGCCAGCAGGCTGCATCAACCTCTTTTCACTGGCTGTTTGGAAGATACCCAGCCCAAGCTGAGGGAAATCCATGCCTAGGAGAACACCCCTTATAGCAAAATAGAATCATAGAAAATAGATACAGGAGTAGGTCATTCGGCCCTTCGAGCCAGCACCACCATTCAATATGATCGTGGCTGATCATCCAAAATCAGTACCCCATTCCTGCTTTTTCCCCATATCCCTTGGTTCCGTTAGGCCTAAGAGCTAAATCTAACTCTCTCTTGAATTTTCTTCCACTGCCTTCTGTGGCAGAGAATTCCACAGATGCACAACTCGCTGGGTGAAACTTTGACCCTTGGTTCTGGACTTCCCCCAACATAGGGAATATTTTTCCTGCACGCTCCTATCACATTCTCTGAGAAATAAAGGATAGCTACAGAGCAAACAGAAGTTCTGCCTCCAAATAAGAGGCATTAGAAGTTAGGATGGAAATGGGCAGGGTATGAACCTTCTGTTACTCATAAGATCATGTGATTGGAGCAGAATTAGGCTACTCAACCTAACAAGTCTACTCCACCATTCAATCATGGCTGATCTATCTCTCCCTCCTAACCCCATTCTCCTGCCTTCTCCCCATAACCTCTGTCACCTGTACTAATCAAGAATCTATCTATCTCTGCCTTAAATATGTCCACTATAAATAAATAAATAAATGGTATCAGGACCTGGTAACGGGAGGTAAAACAACAAAACAGACTTGGTTGGTAGTCCCCTTCCTGCGGAGTTTAATGTTATAATAGAGCGATTGTTTCTACCCCCTTTTTTTTTCTTTTTTTTTTTTTTTTTTTTTTTTTTCTTTCTTTTCTAGGGTCTACTTTCTTACTTTACTTCCTTCTCTAACTTCTTTTCCAAGGGGCTTTCTTTTCCCAACACTCTCTTGCACTTCACGACTCTTGCGCACTTTCTCTCTTTACTTCTTTACTTCTATCTTTTTCTTAAAGCTGAAAAAAATGAAGCGGTATAAAAAATGTATTAAGATATATCTGTTGTATTATTGTAATTTACCGTACTTTTAATAAAAATATATTTTTTTAAAAATTTTAAAAAAATATGTCCACTAACTTTGCCTCCACAGCCTTCTGTCTAAAGATATTCTCCTTCCTAAAAGAATGTCCTTTAATTCTGAGGCTATGACCTCTACTCCTAAACTCACGCACTAGTGCAAACATCCTCTCCACATCCACTCTATCCAAGTCTTGCACTATTCTGTACATTTCAATGAGGCCCCCCCTCATTCTTCTAAGCTCCAGTGAGTATAGGCCCAGTGCCATCAAATGCTCATCATGTGTTAACCTACTCATTCCTGGGATCATTCTTGTAATCCTTCCCTGGACCCTCTCCAGAGCCAACACATCCTTCCTCAGATATGGTGCCCAAAATTGCTCATAATATTCCAAATGCGGCCTGACCAGTGTCTTATAGAGCCTCAGCATTACATCCCTGTTTTTGTATACAAACCCTCTCAAAATAATTGCTACGATTGCGTTTGCCTTCTTTACTGCCGATACGACTTGCAAATTAACTTTTTGGAAATCCTGTACCAGCACTCCCAAGTCCCTTTGCACCTCCAATTTCTGGATTCTCTCCCCATTTAGAAAATAGTCTGCGCCTTTATTCCGATTACCAAAATGCATAACTCCACATTTTGCTACACTATATTCCACCTGCCACTTCTCTGGCCACTCTCCCAACCTAACCTCGTCCTTCTGCAGAGTCCCTGCTTTCCCTATGCTACCTACCCTTCCACCTATTTATGTTGTAAGTACCCTTAAGGACAGCACAGTGGTGCAGCGGGTAGAGTTGCTGCTTTGCAGCGCCACAGGCCCAGGTTCAATCCTGACTGCGGGTGCTGTCTGTATTAAGTTTATACATTCTTCCTATGACCGCGTGGGTTTTCTCTGGGTGTTCTGGTTTCCTCCCACATTTTAAAGTCATACAGTAGGTTAATTGGCATTGGCAAAATTGTCAATTGTCCCCAGTGTGTTGGATAGTGTTATGCATGGAGTGATCACTTGTTGGCGCAGACTCGTTGGACCAAATGCCTTATTCCCACACTGTATCTCTAAAGTTTAAAGTGTATCGAAGGGCAGAGAAGTTCTGGGAGCCTTCCAAATAAATGTGAATTTACGGAATTTCCTGGAGGCAACATACCTGTGTTATACGGGACAGACACAACTTACTGGAACATATATTACAATGAATGTGTGACTAATATACTAGAAAGTCGGCCTTTTGGAAAAGATCCAGTTACAACACATGTGTTGAATGGCATAGCAGACAGTAAGGCAAGATTTGTAGAACTGGAAATTTAACTGGATTGCAGGGCTCACAGTGTGAATTGATTTTTTTTTTGTTCTACCCCACCCACAAGTGACACAGTGATTTATCAACAGAAGCCAGTGTTTTTACAATTGGATTTGTTTAAATGTTGCACCCAGTTTTAGTCGGTACACTATCACCGGAGAGTTGCGTAACAGGATGTTGATCATACTTTCTCACACCAGGGGCACATAAGTGACTCATTCAATTTCATTTCCTTCCAGCTTAACCTACAAAGCCATGAGTAAAGGCTGAGATCATGATGGAGACCTGTGGCTGGAGCTGTTGAAGCGGTGTGAAATCATACGCCCATTTCAATTGTATGTCCGCACACATGCGAGTTGCCATTCAGTCCTGGAGATCACAAAGTTAGAAAAGAGTAAAAACCCGGTGCTTTCTGAGCCAATAATTAAAATGGACATTGCATTGCAGTGGGCATTGTATTCTTGATGGCACAATTATGGCAAAGAGCCTCTTTGTATGTGCACTCACAGAACGTTACAGGAGATCCTTTTCCTCTGTGGCTATCAAACTGTACAACTCGTCCCCCTTCTGTTGTGGGGTAGACTGACTCCCCTTCCCCCTCCCCCCCTCCCCCCCCTCCCCCCCCCCCCCATCCCCCCATCGCCCCCCTCCCCAATCTTTGCACATCCCCAATCCTGGACTGTCCACTCATCACTTTAATTTCATGATTCATGTATCTTGCTGTGTTTTATGATTGTTGGCAGACCTATTTCCCTGCTGGGATAGATAAAGTTATATCGTATCGTATCGTATCATTATCGTATCATATCGTATCGTATTGTAGTTTGAAGCTGTGCACGGCAAAATTAGTAACGTCTGCTCTTGAGGTTGTTCTTTCCACTGCCTCCATTGCCTGGGCAACACCAAATGCTTGCTTGAAGTTCAGTTTTACCCTATCAGGAGAATTTTTTCACTCCACACCTTGAATGCTACAATATTTCCTCTAAACACATACCAGTGTCTGCGATTCATTTTCAACCTGTGACGCCAACCACAGCAAATTTTCCCACTTGTTTAATTTGTGTCAAAAGAGAGGTGGAGCACGCATCATGTATAACTAGTTTAACCAAGTTTTCAAATGTTTTGGCTCCAGCATTTTCTTTTTAATCAACGTGCATATTTTAACACCTTTGAAGGGAGTGAAAGATAGATAGCCATGATTGAATGACAGAGTAGACTTGATGGGTCGAATGGCCTAATTCTGCTCCTATCATGTGTGAACTAATGTCCTCAGTCGCATACTGCTGCAAATGATCAAGACTTAACAAATGAACATTTAAGTCAATCAAATCAAACCTTGGAACTGGAATAATTCCATTTCCATTGTTTTTTTTATCATATGTGACAAGAGTGAGTTTCTGCCCCCTAATCCTTTATGGTGGTGTGGCTTGGGCCATAATATTAATATTAGTTTGGACCCCCCTCCCAGAAAGATTATCTGTGCTGATTCAAATGGCAGTACTGGATCTTTTACATCCATCTGAATTGCACATCCACCTGAAAAGCCTGGTCTGATTAGAGTTTTCCTACCTCCTTTGAGAGGCCATCCCAAAACCCCTTCCAGCAACTTTCTCATTCCTTCAATCCCACAGATGTCTTTCTGCTGCTGGAATTTCCATTTCTGCCCACTGAATCATTGAATCATTGAATTGAATTGAATTGAATCCTATGTTTCGGGTGCATACCTGAAGGCCCAGCAGAGAGTCTAGGTGCCTGTGCCAAAACTGAATGTTTTGAATAAAAGTTCGACCTCTGGCAATGCTGCACCACCATTAACACTGACTCTCTGGGAGATGAACTGTTTATCCAGATGTTGGGATTTGCAGAGAACCTTGACGTAGCCGAGTGTTGTAGATGTTGTTATGCTCAGCCAGTCCTGGCAGCTTTGCAGACATTCTGATCCTGATGGAAATGCAGACGAGCAAATGGAGAATGGGAACACTGTGTGGGAACACTATAAAGTAGGGCAGGAATCAATAACAGACAACACACTTCAAGCCGCATCTTTAGACTTTAGAGCTACAGCGTGGAAACAGGACCTTTGGCCCACCGAGTCAGTGTCGACCAGCAATTACCCTGTATACTATCCTACACACTAGGAACAATTTACGATTTTTACTAAAGCCAATTAACCTACAAACCTGTGTGGGAGGAAACCGGAGCACTCAGAGAAAACCCACAGAATCACAGGTAGAACATACAAATTCTGTACAAGTGAAGATTGAACCCTGGTTTCTGGTGCTGTTATGCAGCAACTCTACCGCTGTGCCACTGTGCCACTCTTTGAAGGCAAAAGATATACCTCGATGTTTCAGGTTGAAAGGGTCTTGACCCGAAACATCGTTTATGCCTTTTGTCTTAGCAGGTGCTGTTTGAAGTCTGCAGAGTTCTTCCAGAGCTCTGTTTTTTAAAATTCCGGATTCCAGCAACTGTAATCTCTTTTGTCTTCATAGACAACAGATATTTGTCACTGGGGTGGTGTCGGAAAAGGAGTTAAATAAATGAGGAACTTTGCAAGTTACTGGAAGATAAGAAATGAAAACCTGTGGGAAAGACATCAATCAGAAACAAAAAGGGAAATGGACTGGGTGGGGGGGAAGAGCGCCATGCGTAACAAATGATAAAACTATTTATTCTAAACAGGTGTTCAATCCTGCTGCACACTGGAAGAGAAGAAATACACACAGGCAGAACATGCTTGAAATTATAGTTTTAAAAAGGAGAATTAAAATAGTCTGAATCACCCAAGTCTTTCTAAAATAGTATGAAAACTAGGCAGAGGCTCAAACTTGTCAAGAATAAGTTGAATTGTCAAATTGCACAGTGTTTTAAAGCAAGGGATTACTTGCCTGCTACAGTCACTGTTGTACAGTACATGTCTCATGGCCAGCAATTTTAGTTGCGCAAGATCCCTCAGACCACACATGAAACTAATAGATGGGTACATTCATTTTGGTGGTTTTGGCTTTGAAGTTGATTTTTTGTTTGCAGTATTAGAGAACATATATTCAATTTTCCTGCTTGCTGCCTTGACGGACTTGGTTTAAACAGTGGGCACTGGACTGTCATAAATACATATGAGGTGATTTTGTGCTGAATATTGCAATCGATTTCAAAGGCTCAAAATGTGCACATATCCAGAGCAAAGCAGTCAGAAGAATCATCCTGTAACTCGTGGTTAGCTTGTGTTCTGGAGGTTCAGCTGACAGTGGATGAAAGGGCTGGGAGTGAAGGGAAGCTGTGGTATTGAAATCAATTGGCAGATAGGGTCCAAGTCGAGGAAGAGCAGTCACAGCAGGCAGTACTATCTGGAGAGACTGGCTTATGAACAGATAAGCAGAGATTCAGCAAATCTATCACTGTGCGTGATTCTGAGCAGCACACAATCTTGGAAAGCCTGCGATTTTTATCTGACAGGTGCACAAGGTATTGTATCTGTGCTCTATGCTCAGATCTGATTTGTTATCTAGTTATAACATTTTAGAATAATGGAATGATGATTATGTGCAGGCACACATTAAAATCTAAAATGGTGGTGACACCTATTTCATATTTATCTAAATCCCTGCCATTTTCTCCATAGATGCACGCAATCTGGAAGTTTTGTCTTTGAGCCGTGTTTGAAACTTTAACCCACTCTGTTCACTCTGCTTATCAAATACACTTTGTTCTTGTTTTAAACGCGATATTATGTGATGTTAGCCTTGCTTTTCCATGTGGGTGGCCTATTACAATCAGACGGGCCTATTTTCCCACTCGCTGATTTTAACATGTCTTCTGATCAGTTACAACTGGTGCGGTCCTATTTAACAGTGCGAACTGTGCTCTTATTTTGTGGGCCCATAGGTTAAGTTTTACAGACGACTTGTTCCAAGAAGCCACATTAGCTAACACAGCGAGTGAAGTTAGACCATTGTACAGAAAATGACAGACAGGTCAACTCTCAGAACATTAAGCAAAAAACGTCCATGTGGGTTCCAGAGGAGTAATGGAGTTTCCCTGGGCTACATGTTAAACAAGTTACACCCACTCTTGCCCCTACAATGGTTTGTCTCTGTATTGCTCACAATTGCTTTGTAAGCCAGTGCTAGCCTCCTTCATCCTGCCCACTGATAGATAGCTCATCAATGAGGTCCGGGAGGTAATGCATGCTCTCAATTTTGGAATACGGGCGGCAGGGTGGCGCAGCGGTAGAGTTACTGCCTCACAGCGCTTGCAGCACCAGAGACCTGGGTTCAATCCCGACAACGGATGCTGCCTGTGACAGAGTATCTATGTTCTCCCCGTGACCTGCGTGGGTTTTCTCCGAGATATTTGGTTTCATCCCACACTCCAAAGACGTACACGTTTGTAGGTTAATTGACTTGGTATAAGTGTAAATCATTTCTAATGTTTGCAAGATAGTGTTAACCTGTGGGGGTCGCTGGTCGGTGCGGTCTCGGTGGGCAGAAGGGCCTGTTTCCGCACTGTTTCTATAAATTAAACTAACCTAAACTAAATATGGTGAGTGTGAAGAAACATCTGAAGACCATTAAGAGCAAAACAAATGATTAAAAATGAAAACTATTGAAATGAGTTTAAAATTTTTATCAAGGACGGTTTGCAATAATTAAACATGCTCCTCAGACAAATGGTATTTTACACTCACCCTGAGTTAATGGTTACTCTACTGGCACCAAGAATAATCGTCTGTTTGATTGATCTGATGGTAGTTCTGTTATGTGGCACAGATCAATACTTTATAATTTTGTGCCTGCATTAGTCTTTGAATACACTAAATCTCTGATCAATGATCTGCAAAACACAATAGCAACTACTGTAAATAGGTGATATAAAAATAAAATGCTGCAACCACTCAGAAGGTCAAGCAACGTTTGTGCAAAATTAATGTAAATACCAAGCATTTTATATTGAAAGCAACAGGTTAGCTAACGAAAGGGTGGGTCCACTCAAGGACAAAAGTAAATGTAGGCCTGGAGCCAGAGGGCAAGGTACTAAATAATAATAATAATAATAATATATTTATTTTATATAGCGCCTTAACACATGCACAAAGCGCTTTACAAATACAATTAACATAGAAACAAACAGACAAACAGACAAACTATCCTGACGGAAAAGCGGCGAATAATCAACGCCAGCGTCCTCTCACGTCAGGGTCCGGCAGTAGACATTAAAGAACACAAGACACACAGATACAATTTTTACACAAAACAGCCATCACAGTGATTGCTCTAGGCATACCCTCACTGTGATGGAAGGCAAAGTCTTATCTCCTCCTCGTTCTTCTCCCGTGGCGCCACGAGGCGATCGAGGCTCCCAACCCCTTGAAGCCCCCACCGGGCGATGGAAAGAATGAATCAGTGTTCGCCAAGGAAAAGGACATGGGTGAAAGAGCGATCAAGGAGGGGTATACTGATATTCTTGGGCATGGTGATATTAAGAAGGACGTGTTTGGGTTTTTGAAGAACATTAATTTGTGAAAACTATCAAGGGCCTGATGGAATCTACCCCAGGATACTGGTGGAGGCAGATTTCTGGGCCCTGACTGAGATCTTTGCATCCTCTTTAGCCCCAGGCATGGTCTTAGAAGATTGGAGAATAGCAAATGTTGTTCCTTTGGATTGGAAGGGCAACAGGGATAATCAAGGAAATAACAGCTGAGCAAGCCTTACATCAATGGTAGTAAAATTATTGGAAAAAGTTCTTAGTTACAGCATTTGCTCACATTTGGAGAGGTATGGACTTGTCAAGGATAGTCAACATGGCTTGGCATAGCGGAGCTCATGCCTCACAAACTTGATTGAGTTTTGTGAAGAGGTAACAAGGGTAATTCAGGATGATCGGGCAGTGGATGTTGCTTATGTGAATTTTGGTAAAGCATTTGACAAAGTCACTCATGGTGAACTGCTCCAGAATATAAAGACACATGGTATCTACAATGCATGGTACGCCAGATTTAAAATCGCCTTGGAACGGTGTATTTCCGACTCGATGTTTATGACCGGTGGTATTTCATCCCATCCACCTGCATGGTGGTTGCACGGTGGCACAGCGGTAGAGTTGCTGCCTCACCTCAGTTTTAAATGGCCTCCCCTTTATTGTTAGACTATGTCCCCTGGTTCTGGACTCGCCCAACATTGGGAACATTTTTCCTGCATCTAGCTTGTCTAGCCCTTTTATGATTTTATACATCTCTATAAGATCCCCTCTCATCCTTCTAAACTCCAGTGAATACAAGATAAATCTTCCACCTAAGATAGTGGCAAAAGAAAGAGTCCAACCAAAGAGGGAAAGGACTCTGAGGCAATCCTGCCACTTCACCGAATAATGAGGCCAAGGAGGCCTTCCACTCATTAAGCAGTTGGACGGACAGAGCAACATAATTAATTCCACCCACCCCATGCCCACCCATTTCCCCCACCATCCTGCTCCCTCCTTTTTCCCCCACTGTCCCCTTCTACCTATATTTCTCCCTTGCACTCCATTGCACTCCTCTTCTCTCCTTTCCCGACACCCTTCTGTCCCCTCTTCGTCTCTACCCTTTGTCCACCCATCCCCGAATCAATCTATCCATCTATCACTTGCCAGATTTTGTCCTGCTTCCTATCTCTCTTCCAGCTTCCCCCCCACCCCCACCCGCCACCACTATAATCAGTCTGAAGAGCTGTCGTGACTTGAAATGTCATCTGTCCATACCCTCTAAAGATGCCCCCTGTTCTAATTAATTCCCGTTCCACATTTAACTTCTTCTGATGCTGTAGCCATTACAGAACCTAGGAGGACAGAGGGGTTAAATCTCAATGTTCCAGGGTTTTGATGTTTCTGATGTGATAGAGATGTAAAAGAATGTAAAAGATGTAAGAATAAGGGGTAGGCCATTTACAACGGAGATGAGGAAAAACCTTTTCAGTCAGAGAGTTGTGAATCTGTGGAATTCTCTGCCTCAGAAGGCAGTGGAGGCCAATTCTCTGAATGCATTCAAGAGAGAGCTAGATAGAGCTCTTAAGGATAGTGGAGTCAGGGGGTATGGGGAGAAGGCAGGAACGGGGTACTGATTGAGAATGATCAGCCATGATCACATTGAATGGCGGTGCTGGCTCGAAGGGCCGAATGGCCTCCTCCTGCACCTATTGTCTATTGTCTATTGTCTGAGACCCAGGTTCGTACGAACAGGTTTGTAGGTTAATTGGCTTTGGTAAAGATTGTAAATTGTTCCTGGTGTGTAGGAAAGTGCTTGTGTACGGGAATCGCTGTTCGGCACAGATTCAGTGGGCCGAAGGGTCGGTCGGATTCCGTGTTGCATCTCTGAACTAAATCAAACTAAACTAAACCTCAAGGGTAAAGCACTTCCTTCTATCAAAGCTGTGGTTGATGTCATCATTTAAAAAATTATCACCACTGTTCAGAAACATTTTTAAACTATTTTAAAAAAGTGATTAAATAACTGTTAATCAATTTTTAATAACATATCACTTTAATCACTTATTTGAGAGATGAAAATGCCTTTAAACGTTTCTGAAAACAGTTTGAAATCATTAAGAGATTACAGTAATTTAAAATTCTGAATACAAGGTGAATAGCCAGTTTATTCCCCAGGGTAGGCGATCCAAAACAAGACGTGCAGGTATGTAGGTTAATTGGCTGGGCAAATGTAAAAATTGTCCCTAGTGTGTGTAGGATAGTGTTAATGTGCGGGGATCGCGGGGCGGCGCGGACCCGGTGGGCCGAAGGGCCTGTGTCCGTGCTGTACCTCTAAAGAAAAGAGGACATATATTTAAGGTGAACATGGAGGGATTTAAAAGGGACCTCAGAGGCAATTATTTTACCCTCTGTGGAAGAATACGGAAAAAAATGCCAGAAGAAGAAGTAGAGGTGGGCACAATTATGGGATTGAAAATTCATTTGGACAGGTACATGGATAGGAAATGTTTGGAGGATATGGGGCAGGTGCAGCAAGCGGACTAGCTGGGTTAGGCAACTTGGTCGGCATGGGCGAGTTGGGCCAAAAAGTCTGTTTCCTTGCTGTGTGGCTCTATGACTATTTTAAAAATAATCACTGACCTTCGTCTCCTACTCCTGAGGTACGGCGAAGTCTCAGATTGGGCCTGACCCAAGCACTCTCCACAAGGCTGGGCACTGCTGGAGCGATGGAGTGTTATGGTTTTGGATATGCTTTTTAACGACAAATAAAATTTATTTTTATAATGTCTCGATCTGGGAGAGGCAAGACGTACAGGTATGTAGGTTAATTGGCTGGGTAAATGTAAAAATTGTCCCTAGTGGGTATAGGATAGTGTTAATGTACGGGGATCGCTGGGCGGCACGGACTTGGAGGGCCGAAAAGGCCTGTTTCCGGCTGTATATATATGATATGATATGATATGATAAGACTCTGCTGACGGAGCTCGGGAAAGATCCTCCACATCTTTCTTGTCCAGCTGGAGGCAGTGAGGATCGTTGGCCAAACTGTGGTGACTTTCCGCAGCAACACCGAGACTTCTGTGTTTGCGTGCATGTGCCTGGAAATCCACAGGCGAAATGTTGGCGTCCTCCACCGTTTCCCTTGCTTAAAGTTTCTTGTTAAAACAATGAAGTGTCAGTGAAAGCCACAGCAAAGTCAAAAAGCCAAGTTAGTTGTTGAATTTCCTCTTCCCTGTGGGATCTGGGATTGAATCCAAGCCAGGTTTTTGAGTGCTGATTTTTAGTCACCACTTTCATTGTGAAATTGTAAGCATTGCAATGCATGCAACAGGGAAGAATATATCGTTCAAGTTCAGTTATATGTATGAGTACAGTGAGATACAGGTACAATGAAAATCCCCACTTGCAGAGGCATCGCAGGCACGCAGACTCCAACAAACACACAAAAACAAACTATACAGGAAATTCTAAAAGAAAGAAAGCAGTGCAAAAAACAAGACATCAGTACAAAAACATTATCAGAAGAAACACACAGGCCCATAGTAGTGCAAGACAAGGGCTATAGTGTTCTGATATCAAGGTAGGATTAGGGTTGTGCAGGAAAGTGACGGTTATAGGAATGCAGCTATTCTGTGGGTCTTCACGCTTCTGTACCTCCTGCCTGATGGTATCAGTGAGAAGAGGGCAAGTCTTGGATGAGATTATCAGAGCACCAGGTCTTGGAGCTTGGTGATGAGTTTGGAGGAAAAGACAGTGTTGAATGGCGAGCTGCAGTCAATGAACAGCAGCCTAAGGTACATCGACTTCTCCAGCTTTAGATAGTTCCTCTGTCCCTCTCTTCCCCTCCTCCTTCCCAGATCTCACTCTATCTTCCTGTCTCCACCTATATCCTTCCTTTGTCCCGCCCCCCTGACATCAGTCTGAAGAAGGGTCTCGACCTGAAACGTCACCCATTCCTTCTCTCCTGAGATGCTGCCTGACCTGCTGAGTTACTCCAGCATTTTGTGAATAAATACCTTCGATTTGTACCAGCATCTGCAGTTATTTTCTTATAGCAGCCTAAGGTATGTGTTCCTGTTATGCAGATGGTTCAGCAGAGCAGAGTGTAGAGCCAGAGGGAAAGTATCTGCCATTGACCTTTTGGGATGTTAGGCAAATTGCAGCAGACCCAGGTCATATCTGAGGCAGGAGTTAATTCAGGCCCTAACCGACCTCTTGAAGCACTTTAATACGGTGGATGTAAGAGCAACCGGATGATAATCATTGAAGCAGCTCACCATACTCTTCTTGGGCACTGGTATGATAATTCTCTCAATTACTTTCACATGCCTTTCATTCTAAGGGGTTTATGTGGAAGAACAAGTTGAGAGAACATCAATCCAACATTTGTCTGTTAATGCTTTAATTCTTTCCTCCAAATCAAACTCTTAAATCTAGCTTGCAAAGGAATGTACACAAACTAAGTCTTTGGCTGCTTTAACATATGTCTTCAATATGTGGTGGGGAAAAATGCCAATGATAATTGGGACTTACTTTGGAATAATGTTTCAATTGGAAAACAAATATTTCCTGTTTGCATAAAATAACTATTGCACAATCCCTTGTACCAGGAAAACATTTTTTAAAATGTTCTCAACATAGTAACTATTCAGAACATTTGGAACTGCTGGTGTCAACAGACAATAGGATGGTATGGCACTGGTCCAATAAACTTTACTTCTGCTTCAGACAGAGAGCCCAAGCAATGCTGATGACTTGGCCACAAATAAAATCTAGGCTGGGACTCCAGTGCAGTGTTCAGAGTGCTTCACTGTCAGGGATAATACTTTCCAAATAGGACCCTAAACTGTGATCCTGCCTGCCCACTCAGATGGATGTAAACAAAGCAATTGTGTTGCAGAGGACCAGGGGAGACCATGGGTGGTCCGGTTGACCATGGGTGGTCCGGTTGACCATGAGTGGTCCGGTTGACCATGAGTGGCCGGTTGATAGAAATTGGAGACATTTGGCTAAATCACTGTATGCAAAGCACTGAACTTTGTCTACAAAGCTGGTATCAATAATGGAGCCAGAAATATTTGCTGTTGTAAAACTCAATTGGTTCAATGATATCTTTCAGAGAAGAAAATTTACCATTGTTACCCACTCTGATCTCAAAAAGGTCAATGAGCTTTAGAGACATAGTGTTTAGTTTAGTTTAGAGATACAGCAAGGTGACTTAGGCCCACCAAGTCCATGCCGACCATTGATCACCCTTTCGCACTAGTTTGATGTTATCACACTTTGTCATCCACTCCTTACTCATTAAGGACAATTTTACAGCGATCAAATAACCTCCAAACCCACACGTCTTTGGG
Organism: Rhinoraja longicauda; assembly: GCF_053455715.1. Classification (NCBI taxonomy): domain Eukaryota; kingdom Metazoa; phylum Chordata; class Chondrichthyes; order Rajiformes; family Arhynchobatidae; genus Rhinoraja; species Rhinoraja longicauda. Next base: position 83,807,094 of record NC_135953.1, on the reverse strand, counting down.
GTGTGGGAGGAAATTGGTGCATCTGGAGGAGACCCACGTAGTCACAGAGAGAACGTGCAAACTCTACACACTGGAGGTCAGGATCAAACCCCGCTCTCTGGTGTTGTGAGGCAGCAGCTCTATCAGCTGAGTCACTGTGAAATATAGATCCATTCAATGAATATAAAATAATAAAAAAGTAAGATTGCAATAAAAAATATCTGGTCTAGATCTTTCCTTGCTATGTCTAAATTGGCTGTCAAAATTCTTTTCCAATATTACAATAGCGACTACATTTCAGAACACTTAATTGGCTGGGAAATGCCAAGACATCCTGATAAAGACGTGATGGCTGTTATATAATTCTAACCTGTCTGTTTGTTTGGAAACACGAGGGAAGATAATGGAAATTTAAGATCATTCCCATCACTTCCTCAATGTCTAGATCATAATCCTCACCAAAAGGACTGGAGCTGGGCATTTCTTCAGCTCTCACCATGAAATATACCAGTTTGATTCCTCCTGCTTCATCCATTGCTAAAACATTGGAGTTGCTGGAAGAACTCAGTGGGTCATGAAGTGTCTCGACATGAAGTATTGAATGTCCATTTTCCTCCACTGATGCTGCCTGGCCCAACAGGTTCATCCAGCAGCTCTCCTTTCTCTGCTCCAAATTCCAGCACCTGCAGTTTCTTGTGCCCATCCTGATGATTCCTTTGCCATCCACTCCAGCTATTAACTGTCAAGAACTAATTAGGGACAGCCAGCATGGCTGCGTCCATGGCTGATCATGTCTTATGAAATTGACTGAGTTGTTTGAGGAGGTGATGAAGGTGATCGATGAGGGTGGAACAGTGAACGTTGTCTACTTTGACTTTAGTAAGGCAATTTATAAAGGACCTCATGACAGTTTCATCTAGAAGATTAAGATGCGTGGGATCCATAGTAATTTGGCTGTTTGGATTCAGAATTGGCTTATCCATAGAAGACAGTGGGTAGTGTGTAGGAAAGAACTGCAGATGCTGGCTTAAATCGAAGGTAGACACAAAATGCTGGAGTAACTCAGCGGGTCAGGCAGCATCTCTGGAGAGAAGGAATGGGTGACGCTTTGGGTTCAGACCCTTCTTCAGTGGGTAGTGGTGGATGGGTGTTATTCTGGATGATGTCCTGTGATGAGTGGAGTTGCAAAGGGATTGGTGTTGGGACCTCTGCTATTTGTGATGCATATAAATGACTTGGTCATAAATGTAGATGGTTGGTTAGTAAATTGGCTGACAACATCCTGTTGCGTACCATGTTGGGTACCAACATCCTAGCGGGCAGGTTTGCTAATGCTACTCAGGAGGGTTTGAACTAGATTGGCAGGGGGGTGGGATCTCATAAAGGACAGAGGCAGGTGAGAGGTTAGAAATTGGTATGGAGGGTGGTGAGGGAAAGGTTAATGGACAGAATTAACAGGTGAAAGGCGGAGAGCGAGGAAGGAGGGTTGGTTTAAATTGCTCATATTTTAATGCAAGGGGCCTGACGGGTAAGGCAGATGAACTTAGGGCGTGGATAGGTACGAGTGCCTGGGTGTTGTAGCCATGACTGAAACCTGGTTGAGGGAGGGGCAGGACTGGCAGCTCAATGTTCCGGGGTACAGGAGCTTCAGGAGAGTCAGGGGTGAGGGAAACAGAGGAGGAGGGGGGGGGGGGGGGGGGGGGGTTGTTGCATTGTTGATTAGGGAGGATGTCACGGCAGTGGTCAGAGGTGACATTACGGACGGTTCATCTAGTGAGGCTATATAGGTAGAGCTGAGGAACAAGAAAGGTATGATCACCTTGTTGGAGGTGTACTGCAGACCCCAGAATAGTCAACGGGAATAAGAAGAAGAAATATGCCAGGAGATTGCAGACAGCTACAGGTCAAATAAGGTTGTTGTAGTTTTAACTTTCCCAATATTGACTGGGAAAATCATAGTGTGAAGGGTTTAAATGGGGTGCAATTCCTCAAAAGCGTTCAGGAGAGTTTTCTCAAGCAGTATGTAGGCAAACGTAAGGAAGCTTGGCTGACGAGGGAAATGAGGTATTGGTCAAAAACAAGAAGGATGCATGGGACAGGTATAGGCAGCTGGGATCAAGTGCATCCCTAGAGGAGTTTTGGGAACTAAGGAGTAAACTGAAAAAGGAGATCAGAAGGGCAAAAAGGGGCCAGGAGATAGCTCGAGCGGGTAGCATTAAGGACAATCTCAAAAGATTTTATAAATACATAAGGGGGAAAAGAGAGAGTGGGACCTCTCAGGAATCAAAGCATGGAGCCACAGGAGATAGGAAAGGTCCTCAATGAGCAATTATCTGTATTTACCGAGGAGAAAGACAGTAGGACGGAGGAAATTGGGGCAGTCAATGGAAGTGTCTTGAGAGCTGTCAGTATTACCGTCAAAGAAGTACTGAAGGTACTATCGTGTATGAAGGTAGACAAATCTCTGGGGCCTGATCAGATATATCCGAAGACATTATGGGAAACCAGAGTGGAAATTGCGGGAGCCCTGGTTGAAATTTACGAGTCGTCCTTAAATACAGGAGAGTTGCTGGAAGACCGGAGGGTGGCAAATGTTGTGCCTCTTTTCAAGAAGGGCTGCAGGGAAAATACTGGGAACTATAGGCCGGTGAGCTTAACATCTGTAGTTGGAAAGTTACTAGACAGTATTCTGAGGGATATGTTATACAGGCATTTGGACGAGCAAGGGCTGATTAGGGATAGTCAGCATGGTTTTGTATGTGGGAGGTCGTGTCCCACAAATCTGATTGCGTTTTTTGAAGTCGTGACGAAAAAGGTCGATGAGGGCAGAGCTGTAGATGTTGTGTACACGGGTGTCAATAAGGCATTTGACAAGGTTCCGCATGGTAGGCTGTTCTGGAAGGTTAGATCGCATGGGTTCCAAGGAGAGATAGCTGAATGGATAGCAGATTGGCTCCATGGAAGAAAGCAGAGGGTGATGGTGGAAGGTTTCTTCTCGGACTGGAGGCCTGTGACTAGTGGTGTGCCTTAGGGTTCATTGCTGGCCCCTTTTACTGTTTGTCATCTACATCAATGATTTGGATGAGAACATACAGTGCAAGATTAGCAAGTTTGCTGATGATGCAAAATTGGGTGGGTTGGCAGATAGTGAAGGTGGTTGTAAAAGATTGCAGCAGGATCTGGATCGATTGGCCAGATGGGCTGAGGAATGGTTGATGGAATTTAATACAGAGGTTTTGCACTTTGGGACGTCTAACAAGACCTACCCAGTGAATGGTAGGCTTCTGGGGAGTGTTGTAGGAGGATTTAGGAGTGCAGGTGCATGGTTCCTTGAAGTTCGAATCGCAGGTAGATAAGGTGGTCAAAAAGGCTTTTGGCACATTGACCCTCATCAGTCAGAGTACAGGATGGGAGGTCATGTTGCAGTTGTATAAGATGTTGGTGAGACCGCATTTAGAATATTGTGTTCAGTTCTGGGCACCATGTTATAGGAAAGATATCGTCAAGCTTGAAAGGGTTCAGAGAAGATTTACGAGGATGTTGCCAGGACTAGAGTATGTGAGCTATTGGAAGAGGTTGAGTAGGCTAGTTCTCTATTCCTTGGAGGGCAGGAGGATGAGGGGTGATCTTATAAAGGTGTACAAAATCATGAGAGGAATCGATTGGGTAGATGCACAGAAGCTCTTGCCCAGAGTAGGGGAATTAAGGACCAGAGCACATAGTTTCAAGGTGAAGGGGAAAAGATTTAATTATGTTGCTGGCCTTGCCGAGACAGTGTGAGGTATAAATGGAGTCAATAGAAGGGAGGTTGGTTTGTGTGATGGTCTAGGCTGCATCTACAATTCACTGCAATTTCTTGCAGTCTTGGATGAACCTGATAAAATGCTTTCTAGATTTAAGGTGAAAGTGGTAAAATTTAAAAGAGATGTATGGGGCAATTGTTTTTACACAGTGAGTGGTGGGTGCCTTAAATGTGTTGTGAGGTGTAGTAATGGAGGCAGACATGATTTGGGGATTTAAGAGGCTTTTAGATTGGCACGTGGATATGCAGGAATATGGATCATGTGCAGACAGAGGAGATTAGTTTAGCTTGGCATCATGCTTGACATAGAAATTATGGGCTGAAGGGCCTGTTCCAAGTAAATGAAGACAGCCTGTCCAGTCCCTCATCAGACAGTAGATGCAAGAACGATAAAATCTAAACACTTTTTGTTAAATGTCTGATATAGAGCATATTTAAGTCAATTTCTGCTTTAAAATACAAATACTTGTAAAGTTGTTTATGCACTAATATTTGTGATAAATATAGTGGCACGGTGGCGCAGCGGTAGAGTTGCTGCCTTACAGCGAATGCAGCGTCGGAGACTCAGGTTCGATCCTGACTACGGGTGCTGTACTGTAAGGAGTTTGTACGTTCTCCCCGTGACCTGCGTGGGTTTTCTCCGAGATCTTCGGTTTCCTCCCACACTCCAAAGACGTACAGGTATGTAGGTTAATTGACTGGGTAAATGTAAAAAATTGTCCCTAGTGTGTGTAGGATAGTGTTAATGTGCGGGGATCGCCGGGCGGCGCGGACTTGGTGGGCCGAAAAGGCCTGTTTCCGCGCTGTATCTGAAATATGAAAAAATAAATAAAATAATATAACTGGCCTCTTGTGATTTATTCACTGGTGAATCAAAAAGCGTGATGGTCACCTTATCTGCAAAAGAAGTTAGCACACAACAACAAAAGCTTTTCACATCACAATAACCTAAACTAAACTGAAACTCAAAAGTTCTTTATAACCAGCAGCACTGAGGCAAATGACACCAGATTTGAGGTCTGGACCTTTGTTAAGATGCTCAGTGAGATCCTAGCAACACTGCAGAATGCTTATGATGTAACTGAGACAAGGGTACTCCTGTTTTTAGACTTACTATGACTACCTTATTTTTGTCCCTCAAAATCCTATACACCTTTAGCTAAGTAAAACCTCGAAAGTGGAAAGTGTGTGGTTAAGAATGGTTGTGGCTGATCCAGCAGAGTTACATTATTATGCTGCGGACATAACTTGCCAATTTTCCATGTGGTAAAATATCTGACAGCATAGCGGCTGTACTGGAACATAGCTAGGCATTCAGGGATGTCTGGAGCACAGGCATTCACTATTATAACTGGGTTATTCTCAGAGCCTACAACCTTTGCCACATCCAGTATACTCAGCTCTTTTCTGAAGTTAATTACATTGGCTGACAAATGTCACCTCTGATAGTGGTGCCCTAAGGATAAAGCCAAAAGGAATCATCCACCTAGGATTTCTGGCTTCAAGTTTCAAGTGCCCATACCATGTCCTTTGCACCTCTATGCCTTGCTCCTTTAACATATGGGACGGAGGTGTTCATAGAGCTTGGTCCACAGTTAGCAGGTTTGGAAAGTGGCATTGAAAGCGATATCCTCCCCATCAGGTCACTTTGTCACTTTGCCAATGTGACATTGTTGCATATTGTCCTCCACCAGAGCCACGTGCAATAAAGAGGAAATACCACCTCATGATGTTCTGTTTTCAAAAACTAGTTTCTTGTTATCTGGAAATATGCACTACTTGTTGTGAATACATTAAACTCTCTACTTGAGTTCATTATTATTTATAAATCCTAAATAGTATTCAAATATTGATTTAAGCATTTTTTTTCAAATGGTCACTTCAGTCTCTGCTTAAAGAGTCAATAGACAATAGACAATAGACAATAGGTGCAGGAGTAGGCCATTCAGCCCTTCGAGCCAGCACCGCCATTCAATGCGATCATGGCTGATCACTCTCAATCAGTACCCCGTTCCTGCCTTCTCCCCATACCCCCTCACTCCGCTATCCTTAAGAGCTCTATCCAGCTCTCTCTTGAAAGCATCCAATGAACTGGCCTCCACTGCCTTCTGAGGCAGAGAATTCCACACCTTCACCACTCTCTGACTGAAAAAGTTCTTCCTCATCTCCATTCTAAATGGCCTACCCCTTATTCTTAAACTGTGGCCCCTTGTTCTGGACTCCCCCAACATTGGGAACATGTTTCCTGCCTCGAATGTGTCCAATCCCCTAATTATCTTATATGTTTCAATAAGATCCCCCCTCATCCTTCTAAATTCCAGTGTATACAAGCCCAATCGCTCCAGCCTTTCAACATACAACAGTCCCGCCATTCCGGGAATTAACCTAGTGAACCTACGCTGCACGCCCTCCATAGCAAGAATATCCTTCCTCAAATTTGGAGACCAAAACTGCACACAGTACTCCAGGTGCGGTCTCACCAGGGCCCGGTACAACTGTAGAAGGACCTCTTTGCTCCTATACTCAACTCCTCTTGTTACGAAGGCCAACATTCCATTGGCTTTCTTGACCTGCCTGCTGTACCTGCATGCTTCCTTTCATTGACTGATGCACTAGGACACCCAGATCTCGTTGAACTCCCCCTCCTCCTAACTTGACACCATTCAGATAATAATCTGCCTTTCTATTCTTACTTCCAAAGTGAATAACCTCACACTTATCTACATTAAACTGCATCTGCCATGTATCCGCCCACTCACACAACCTGTCCAAGTCACCCTGCAGCCTTATTGCATCTTCCTCACAATTCACACTACCCCCCAGCTTAGGATCATCTGCAAATTTGCTAATGGTACTTTTAATCCCTTCGTCTAAGTCATTAATGTATATTGTAAATAGCTGGGGTCCCAGCACCGAACCTTGCGGTACCCCACTGGTCACTGCCTGCCATTCTGAAAGGGCCCCATTTATCCCCACTCTTTGCTTTCTGTCTGTCAACCAATTTTCTATCCATGTCAGTACCCTACCCCCAATACCATGTGCCCTAATTTTGCCCACTAATCTCCTATGTGGGACCTTGTCGAAGGCTTTCTGAAAGTCGAGGTACACCACATCCACTGACTCTCCCCTGTCAATTTTCCTAGTTACATCCTCAAAAAATTCCAGTAGATTTGTCAAGCATGATTTCCCCTTCGTAAATCCATGCTGACTCGGAACGATCCCGTTACCGCTATCCAAATGCTCAGCAATTTCGTCTTTTATAATTGACTCCAGCATCTTCCCCACCACTGATGTCAGACTAACTGGTCTATAGTTACCCGTTTTCTCTCTCCCTCCTTTCTTAAAAAGTGGGATAACATTTGCTATCCTCCAATCCACAGGAACTGATCCTGAATCTATAGAACATTGAAAAATGATCTCCAATGCTTCCACTATTTCTAGAGCCACCTCCTTAAGTACCCTGGGATGCAGACCATCAGGCCCTGGGGATTTATCAGCCTTCAGTCCCATCAGTCTACCCAAAACCATTTCCTGGTCAGGGGAAGTTGAAACATCTCTTGAACTAAACATTCATTCTTAATATATTTAGAATTCTGGATCAATGTCTTATTGTTTTCTATTTACATTTCTATTATAATTACTACCAACCTACAAATATTTTTGGAAAATTAAATGAATTAAATCGCAAAATTCCAATAACATACCTATTTTCATCCTTATACTTTCCCAGAATTTATTTATTTGTTTCTTATTTTTGGAACTTTGGTCCTTTTTTACAAACCATTATTATATTTTTGGATAGGAATGTGGTTATGGATGTGATTTTTGGATAGGAATATGGTTATGCAGGGAATGGAGCGGAATGGATTATTTGCTGGCAGATAAGAGTTGGTTTTGGCATCATATCTGGCACAGACACGATGGGCTGAAGGGCCTGTTCCTGTGCTGTACTGTTGTACACATTCCTATTAATCCTATGTTGTTCTATGTTCTATTATCCCTTTTTTTTTAACAGTTATGTTAAAATTCTTTGTGCGAAAATCTGAAAAAATAGGCTCTGCAGTCCTCCACCCCCCTTCTCAGAAGCAGCACTGACTCTTTATAATGTCAGTGAGAAGAATTTTAACAAGGAGTCTGTGTTGCATGACCTCCAGCATTGTGTGAAGCATGTGATGTTCTGGCTCCCTTGAAAGCTCACCTATAGTTCTGTTCACAACCTATTAAATGCATTAACTGCCTCTCTGGCAGAAAATGGTATTCCTGACTTTAGAATCGGTGTGTTTCACAATCCTATTAATATGATCAATTATTTTTCTCTCTCCTCTTCCAGTGAAGGATGCCCATCTGAAATAGTTGCCTGCCTTTCTCTTTGCTGTGAAGTTTCAGCTTAGTTTTTCATTTGCGTCGATATTTCAACCATGAGCTTGCTATTTTTACATTTTTCTTTCTTTAGTTTGCATAATTTGCATGAGTGCTGAATTTGAAAAAAATATTGTTCATTTCTTAATTTGGCTCTTTGTCTTCTCTCCGTTCTTCTTCTTTTGTATGTCAACTACAACAATCAAAAGTGGCAATTAGTGCTTCAGAGTACCGTAGTTGACGCTTTGCTGCAAATGTTGCCAGTTCTGTCAAAGTACCCAGGGTGGACGATGAGGACGTAAAGCAGCTCCCACCCCGTCTCTCCGTTGGCGCCACTTCTTTGAAGCAAAAGCCAAACAAGTCAGTCTGAACATGGACAGAAAGTGGAGTCAATGTTTCAGGTTGTTTGGAATTCTAGATTTTTGTCACTTTTATTTCTTAACAATGTCCTCAGGGTTGGTTCATTTTCGAGGGTTCTTTAGTCAGAGGGTGATGAATCTGTAGAATTATTTGCCAGAATTCTTTGCTGTGGAGGCCGTCAGTGGATATTTTTAAGGCAGAGATAGATAGATACTTGATTTGTACAGGTGTCAGATGTTATGGGAAGAAGGCAGGAGAATGGGATAGATCAGCCTTTGTTTGGATGGAGGAGTAGACTTGATGGGCCAAATGGCCTAATTCTATTCCTATCACTTATGACCTAATGACCTTATGAACTCTTCAACCTTCAGTCTTCCTCAATAGGATCTATAGTTGTAAATATTTGCATTATATTCCACCCTAACTTCACTGTATGATGCAGTTCATCTCCCTCATCATAAACCTTTGCATACATGTGGTCAATTATTTTGCCCAGCAGCATTAGCTAAACCTACCTTTTAACTTACAACCTGTAGGTTTAAGCAAAAGTTTATATGTCCAGATGCTATTCCAGCGGCCTGAGGACAGGAATCCAGGATAACACTCAATCTAACAGCCTAGATTGTTGTACTCAAGACCCTGGAATATATAAGCAGTTTCATTTTCCAGTTGAGATATTAGAACAACAGCCTGCATTCACTATCACAGAGACATAAATAGCCATGGGATTATTTTGAACAACTTCCTCCATATTCAAGTTAATATTCAGCCCACAATTTAGTGTTACCAAGTTTCTATTTACTATATGTTCTGTGTATGGTGTGGAACATGATATCAAATATAATGCTGGTCAGAGTGTTGTTATGATCTGAAGAACCAAAGAGGATAAATGTCTAAAATTTCTTGATTTAAAATTATCTGATAATAATCTTGTTGTCTGTAATAAGGTAAAATATCTTGGACATTTTATTACAGAACAAATGACAGATGATGAGGATATTTATAGGCAACACCACATGATGTAAGCACAAGCACACATTCTCTTACGCAAGTTTAGTGCATGTACAGGTGGAGTGAAGATGTCTCTGTTCAGAGCATATTGTACACCACTCTATCCTACTCACTTGTGATCAAACTACCGGAAAGCAAGATTACAGAGACCAAGTAGCTTCTTATGATGCTATGAGAATATTACTTAAGAGACCTTGATGGAGTAGTGCAAGCAAAATGTTTGTGGCTGCAGGAGTCAATACTTTACAAGCTGTTTTAAGAAATCTTATATATAAATTTATTTGCGGGATTAATGACTCTGAAAATGAAATCATCTTGGCATTATCAAACATAAGGTTTAGCACTATATGCTACCAATCCCAGCTGTGGAGACATTGGTATATTTGTCTCGTTGTAGAACACTGATTTTTTTAATTCTTCATTTTAAACCATCTATTGTGCTTTTGTATGTAATTTATTGTGGTTTGGTAAGTAATTTACTGTGCTTTTGTATGTAATTTATTGTGCCTTTGTAAGTAATTTATTCTATGTAATGTCTTGTCTTTTATCTGGACCCTGTGTCTGTAATAAAGTAAAGTAAGTAAGTAATCTATTTCGTTCTGATTGTAGGAGAGTTTTGGGGGGCACATTGGAAACCATGTTTCATACATTCGTGGCTACTTTTCAGTTCCTTGTTTATAAAATACGTTGAGGTGTTCAAAGTGCATTAAAGCCCCATAGAAACATGAAAACATAGAAAAATAGGTGCAGGAGTAGGCCATTCGGCCCTTTGAGCCAGCACCGCCATTCAATATGATCATGGCTGATCATCTAAAATTAGTACCCTGTTCCTGCTTTTTCCCCGTACCTTTAATTCCTTCAGCCCCAAGAGCTAAATCTAACTCTCTCACTGACGAATACAACTCTTTTTATTTGCTCCACATCATTGTTATCACATGATCCTGACAAAAAAATGATTTTTCTTCATTTTATCTGCAGTTCCTTGTGTCTACACTTCATTCATTGCTCTTCCAGCTTTTATCTAGTGCTGAGCATGTAATAGTCCTTCAATACAACAAACTACACACCAATGGTTACAGGACACTTTGCAGGCATGTTATCTGACTAGATTTGACTGCGTTATACACAGAATACAAAATGTTGGAATACCTGGAGTGATGCTTGCAAAATTCCTGCAACTGCAGTTCCTTTTGTCTCTATTCAACTGAGGAAAGCTGCAGGCCCCGATGGTGTGACGGGCAGAGTGCTGAGGGAATGTGCAGACCAATTATCTGAGGTCTTCACAAAAATCTTCAACCTGTCCCTTTTAAAATCCACCATCCCTCCCTGCCTGAAGTCCGCCATAATCATCCCACTGCCGAAAAAGTCTGTCATCAGCGGTCTTAACGACTACCGTCCGGTAGCACTCACACCGGTCATCACAAAGTGCTTCGAGAGACTGGTCCTGCAGCACATCAAAGCCAGCCTCCCACCCACCTTCGACCCACACCAGTTTGCCTACAGAGCAAATAGGTCTACAGGGGATGCCATCGACACTGCTCTTCACACTGCACTGACCCACCTTGAACACCAGGGGAGCTATGTGAGGATGCTCTTCCTCGACTTCAGCTCTGCCTTTAACACGGTCATCCCGAGCAGACTGGTCACCAAACTTTCCGACCTTGGTTTTTCCCAAACCATCTGCCAATGGATCAAGGACTTCCTGACCAACCGCCCCCAGACCGTCAAAATAGGCCCTCACCTCTCCTCCACCATTACACTGAGCACCGGCTCACCACAGGGCTGTGTGTTGAGCCCCATCCTTTACTCCCTCTACACTCACGACTGCGCCCCCACCCATCCCACCAACACCATCATCAAGTTCGCGGATGACACGACTGTGGTTGGACTCATCTCAGAAGGAGATGAGACAGCCTATAGGGATGAAATCCAAAGGCTGGCAGCATGGTGTTCAGTGAACAATCTGGTCCTGAACTCCTCCAAAACAAAGGAACTTATAATTGACTTTAGAAAAACCAGTGGAGATTACGACCCACTCTACATCAATGGGGTCTGTGTGGAAAGGGTACCAGCTTTCAGGTTCCTGGGTACGCACATCGCAGAGGATCTTACCTGGTCTACCAACACCATCACCACAGTAAAGAAGGCACAGCAGAGACTCCACTTCCTGAGGATCCTCAGGAAAACCAACCTGCAGGAGAAGCTCATGTTGTCCTTCTATCGCTGCTCCATCGAGAGTGTGCTGGCATACTGTATAACCACATGGTATGCCAGCTGCTCAGAAAAGGACAGGAAGGCCCTTCAGAGGGTCATCACGACGGCCCAGAAGATCATCGGCTGCTCACTGCCCTCCCTGGAGCACCTGTTCAGCCTACGCTGCCTCAGTAGAGCAGGCAAAATAATAAAAGATCCATCCCACCCCGGCCACCGTCTGTTTGTTCATCTGCCCTCTGGTCGACGTTTCAGGTCGATCAAATCCCGAACAAACAGACTTAAGAACAGTTTTTACCCCAGGGCCATACGAGAACTGAACACTACCTTTGCACTAGGCAACACCGTTAAAAAATCTTGTACTTAATATAATTGTATTTAATTGTATTTATGTATTTATTTGTTTTTGCATTTATTGCATATATGTTTGTACGCACCGTCAGGATTGGCTATTTTTTAATTTTGTTGTACTCGTTGCAATGACAATAAATGAATATTATTATTATTATTATTATTATTATTATTGTGAGGAAAATCTTTGGGGAAGTAGTTTCTTTTGCTGAAGATTTAGTAAAGGAGAAGAAATGGAGGGATTTCGGGAATGGATTACAGAGTCAGATGCCTAGGCTGATTCCTGGGCATCTACGTTGAGAAAAAGGAAATTAGAACTCCCCAGCAACCCATACTTAGAGGAATTCAGAGCTCTTGGAGAATTGTAGCATTTGCAGAATTATAGTGCGGCAAATCCATAATTCCCAGTTTGCAGCCCAAAGGTTTTAATTATGTAAAATTTATCCACTTTCTGCTTTCTACAAAGATGGCATTCCATTTTCCCCCTTTTCACAGTAATTTATTTATTATCTTATATTTATAAATTCTAGTTTTTGTATAAACAGGAAGAAGCAAGTCCACATTTGAAGCAGTTTACAAATCCCAGTGTAAACACAAAGACAGTGAATCCATTGACTCTATTCAGTGAAGTGCTTTGGGACATCTTCTGTGCGTGTAAAATATAGTGCAAGTGTGTTTTCTTTTCTTTTTAACTGATCTGCACAGGTTGAATTATGAGCTACATATAATCAGTCTAATCTTTTTAGAGAGGCCATGGCAACCGATCAAATGATAAGGTAGAATTACGGACACACCTCGTTTTATGCAATAGGCAATTTACATCAAACAATTCTGCATTCAGTCCTTCGTGCTATCAGTTTGTACTTTACACAATACTGTACAATCACTCAAATGTACATCAGAAACAAGCCGGTAATGGTGGTGGTGCTCACTCAGAAGACTGTGTGCTGCAGAAAGTGCCTCAATGGCAAGACACAATTCACTCCAGCAATGGCGGTCATGATTACCCAGAAGGCCGTGTGTCACAGAATGTGCCTGGGGCAAAGGCCAAGATCACTGAGATATTTCCAGCAGGGGATGGGGATGGTAATTCCGACTTACATAAATTTGGACTAATATAAGGATTCACGGAACGTAACCCTTACGTACATCCGGCTGTGGAATGGTCAAGAAATAAATCTTCAGTTCAAATTTGGATCCTAAAAATTATTTTCTTCAGGTTTCTCTTGATTCATGGAGACCCCATTGTTTTTTTAAATCTTTTAATGCGATTTATAAATTTATTGCAGATTGATTTTGGGTCCTTTGGGATGTTTTAATGCATACCTGTCCACATAAAAACAAATTCAAAACTACATAAAAGATATTGTGAAGAGGGAGTTAGGGACAAGGGGACTACAATTGTCCCAGAGTGTGCAATATTAATAAATAAATTAGGATCACAATAAAAAAAGACTTATTTTGCAGAAATGATTGTTTCTGTCTTGTGATCCATATAGTCAAAACATGGTCGTTTTTTCCACATAGTAACTTATGCTTTTTGCTTATTAAATCTGGTTCTGTTATAAAAATATAGTGTACAAAATATTGTAATTTTACATGAAAGGTGACAGCGTAACTGGTGAGGTGAATAAACATTAAATATGAGTCTGAAATTTGAAGAACTGTGTTGTACAGTCAAGCTGGCCATCTTGACTAACTAATTTACCACTTAGATTGGAGCTCATATGAATATAATTGAGAAGTATTAACATGCAAGAATATTCAGTAACATGCAAGAATATTCAGCCCATACCAGGTATCGACCCAAAATGTCACCCATTCCTTCAATCCAGAGATGCTGCCTGAGTTTCTCCAGCATTTTGTGTCTATCTTCGGGGTAAACCATCATCTGGTTCCTTCCTACACAGCCAAATTCTAAGCACTTATTCTTACTGGGTTTGTCACTGAGACTATAACTGATACTCATTCTGGCCAGTTTATTGAGGAGGAATTACAAGTGTGCTTTATAAGGTGCAAAAGCATTTACCATATGGAATCTTTAACTACACCAAAATATGGTGCATTTTCCAAAATCTTACTGTTCCCATTCAGAACTCTGAGAGTATAAACAGCTAAAATTTCTCATGCACAGGAAACCCAATAATGGCATGATTTCAGCCAGGAACCTTGATATACTTTTGTTTGCGATTTGGGGAAACTGGACAGAGCTGTTAGGGAAACAGACTCCAGTTTTCACATTGTTGCAAGAGAGAAAAAACAACAAAAACAGTAAGACTAAAATTATTTTCGACAAGTCGGGCAAAGCAGGAGAGTTCATCCAGGTTCCATAGGAATAACGCAGGAAATTGCCGTGACAGGCTCCTAAGTCCCTTTTCGTTTGAGCCTACAAAGACCACCTGCAGCACTACAAAGATGCCCTCTCCCGCGCCCACTCCACCTACTACTCTCAAATAATTCACTCTGGCTCCGGAAACCCAAAAGCACTCTTCTCTACAATAAACAAACTCCTCAGCCCCCTGGACACCACCTCCCAGTCATTCACAGTCGACAAATGCACCTCTTTCCTTTCATTCTTCCAAAGCAAAATAGACAACATCTACAGCAGCTTAACCACCAACGCACCTGCTCCCCCTCAAACCACCTGCCCCCCCTTATCCTGCCAACCCCTGTCTCAGTTCTCCCCAGTCTCCACCACCGACCTCTCTGACCTCTTCACAGGAATGAAAACTGCCACCTGCTCTCTGGACCCCATCCCCTCCAGCTTTGTCAAGGCCTGCCTTCCTGCTCTCTCTCCACTTATCACTGCAACAATAAACTCCTCCCTGTCCACTGGCATCGTCCCGCCATCCCTCAAAATCGCTGCTGTCACCCCTATTCTGAAAAAACCTGGACTCAACCCTGACACCCCAAACAACTTCAGACCAATCTCCAACCTATCCTTTCTGTCCAAAGTTTTGGAACGTGCTGTAGCTTCTCAACTCAAACATCACCTCTCTACCAATAACCTGTATGAAACATTCCAATCCGGATTCCGCTCCAACCACAGTACTGAAACTGCACTCCTCAAAATCACCAACGACCTTCTCCTCTCCTCTGACGCTGGCAACCTCAACATTCCCATCCTCCTCGACCTCAGCGCCGCCTTTGACACCATAAATCACTCCATCCTCCTCACGCGACTTGAAACCACCTTTAACATCACCGGCACTGCCCTATCCTGGATCAAATCATACCTCTCCGACAGGCACCAGTTCATCTCCATTAATAACTGTAAATCCCCCACCGCTCCCCTCCCCCAAGGTGTCCCCCAAGGTTCAGTTCTCGGCCCCCTCCTCTTCATCCTGTACCTGTTCCCCCTTGGTCAATTAATCCGCCGTCATGGTCTCAACTTCCACTGCTTCGCCGATGATATCCAGCTCCTCATCTCCATCAAGTCAATCTCCACCGTTACACACTCTATCCTGACAAACTGCATCACTGAAATAAAATCTTGGCTTCAATTCAATTTCCTCAAACTCAACTGCGACAAATCTGAAATCATCATCATTGGACCAAAACGCCCACCAAATCCACCCACAACTTCACCCTCAACATCGACGGTTTCTCAGTATCCACCTCCCCTCACATCCGGAATCTTGGAATCATCTTTGATCAAACCCTCTCCTTCGACAAACACACTAAACACATCACCAAGACAGCCTTCTTCCACCTCAAAAACATCGCCCGTCTCCGTCCGTCCCTCTCCTCCACACCTGCAGAAACCCTCATCCACGCCTGCATCACCTCCCGTCTGGACTACTGTAACAGCCTCCTCTATGGTTCACCCTCAAAAATCATCAATAAACTCCAATACATCCAGAACTCCGCTGCCCGTCTACTCACCCACTCCCCAATCCGTGACCATATCACCCCTGTCCTTTACAAGCTCCACTGGCTCCCCATCCCCCAGAGAATCCAGTACAAAATCCTCCTCATGACGTACAAAGCCCTCCATAACCTGGCCCCATCCTACCTGACTGACCTCCTCCACAGACACACTCCCACCCGCACCCTCCGCTCTGCTTCTGCTAACCTCCTGTCCCCCCCCCATCCGGACCAAACTCAGATCCTGGGGGGACAGGGCTTTCTCCATCGCTGCTCCCACCCTCTGGAACTCACTACCTCAGACCATCAGAGACTCCTCCTCACTCACCACATTCAAAACATCACTGAAGTCTCACCTGTTCAGCACTGCCTTCAACCACTGACCGTCACCTCACCTTATTTTTCCTTTTCTGTTCGTTTACTTATTTATTTATTTATTTCTATGTTTTAGTAAACCCTGTAAAGCGTCTTTGAGTTTTTAGAAAAGCACTATATAAATGTAATGCATTATTATTATTATTATTATTATTATTTTTATTATTATTATTATTATTATTATTCCTTTTCCTCAGCTTATGAACCCATCAATGCAGGGGCAACTTCTAGTTTTCATTTTTAATTATAGAGATACAGCGTGGAAACTGTCCCTTCGGCCCAACGAGACCATATCGACCACCTGTTTACACTAGTTCTATGTTAACCCACTTTCTCATATATTCCCTACACATTAAGGGCAATTTACAGGGGCCAATTAACCAACAAACCAGCATGTTTTTGAGACGTGGGAGGAAACCAGAGTACCTGGAGGAAACCCATGCAGTCTCAGGGAGCACATGCAAGCTCTACCCATAGAGCAACCGAGGTCAGGATTGAACCTGGGTCTTTGGCGTTGTGAGGCAGCAGTTCAACTAACTGCGCTGCTGTGCCACCCCGATGCACAGTTCTGTAAATCGGTGAGCCAAGAGTTAAAATCCTTCCACTCTCTTTTAAAGGTCTCCAGGTCCTGTTCTAAATCCTGCTTCCATTAGCTTTTCTCTGTCTGACTTTCATCATACAAGTATCATTGGTGCAGAAGTATTAAGTAGTCATGTCTACCTGTTAGCTCTAATATTATCAAGTTGACTATTTCTGTGAGGTCTAAGTAGGAACCATCAAACAAGAGAAGAACCACTTCAACTGGAGATTTAACAGACAAGAAAAGGTCTTCCTTTTTCTGTGGGCAGATGCAGGCTCTCTTGCTAAATATTTCCCATGTTTTCTGTTTTTATATCCATTTGATATTCTAAGCATGACACCGAAAATTTGATATCTTAAATCTGGCTTTCCAAAATTTGTGGGGAAATTGGGATTTTCCCAGGAGAAAGAGACAAGAATCAAAATCATATATAATTAGAAGGGCTGTAGGGGTAAATAAAATCCAACGATATTACAGATAGAAACATAATTTTTATTTCTGTGTTTCAAACTAAAATCAATAGAATGAAAATTGAGTAGGTTCTACGATGAGTAAATAAGATGCTAGTTTACCACTAAGGAGGTGAAATTGAAAATCCATGCACGCATTCTAAGTGTTCAGATATTTCTTCAGCATATCAAGTTTTGTAAACATACTTATCAATGATCTATAGAAGGCCAGTGCAACTGGTTTAATTGTAGTCAAATGTCCTTGAGATGCATCGGAACTCATACAATCTTAAATAGTTTTCCAGTCATGTACAAATGGTGAAAGTGTGTTTGTTTCAATATCATGACTGTATAAGAGTTTCTGTTCTCATTAAACTTACCTATTGGATAACATTGCTTGAAATTTCTTTGCTCACATTTTACATCCCTGACTTTCATTTAGCCTAAGCTTAAATAAATTTCCAGATTTGCCACAATAGAGGCAAACATTAATTGGGTAATCTCTATAATGCATCTATGTGTGGCACCCCAGCAAACACTCTGCACCGATCACAAGATTATCCTTACATTGATCATGCTGGCATCTGTCATATCAAGGGAACACTTCAAACTGCATTTTTTTCAAAAACTGCTGTAGAAATAAGACTGTTCATCTCAAACTGTACAATAGAAGGGGTTTGTGGGAAATAATTGAAACAGACATAAAAAATGAGTTTTGGTTCCTCTCTGAATTTATTTAGAGTACAATAGTTTACAATGTACATTGTACAGATGCTTCAATTTCATCTGCCACATATCTGCCCATTTTATCATCAGTCACCATCATCTATTGCAACAAGTGATGGCTCCCACTGATTGTCGCCGGAAGCTTGCGTCTTTTTGCGATGTCAACATTTCAAACATGGATGATGGACACGAAAGAAGAAAGAAGAGGATCATCAGTCTAAACATGTTACACACCTGCCTTGTGGTTTACTACAATTCTGAGTTTCAAATCATCGATAACATTTCAAATTACTCTCTGTGATCTTAAGTCCAGTTAATAAATATCCAAATAAAAAGGGCAATGGGCTTAACAGTGTGTGCCATCTCCAATCTGTGAAAGCCCAAAACAGGGCTTTCTGTCCCTTCATCAATTTTACCATTGTCCCTTAAATCTTATTAGTCATCTTTGTTAATGACGAATATTTAGGACATTGCAAAGCATTTCTGAAAGACCATTTGCACTTTAAAAAGCTCCACCATCATCTTTCTCTTTCATTTCAAAGGACCCAATTAACATAGTCAAATATATAGTTAGACTTCAAGAAATCAATGCTAGTTTTTACTTATTAATCCATATTTTTCCAAAATTTGTCTTAAGTTATTGTCCCTAAAGACTTTTCCATCACCGATGTTATACTGATTGACCTCTAAATACTGTATTTATTATGGTTCCACTTCTGAGCAATGTTATAAAATTTACAGTCCTCTAACATCACCTCCTTCTCTGAATTGAATTCTTCAAATTCTCTAAATTGGAAGATTGTGACAAAATGATCCATCCTTGCGCTACACTGTGGCCTATACTGTACCCTGCCCTGATCAGAGGATAGTGGGGATAATGTTATTAAACAAAATTGGGGGAATTCTAAACCTTACAACTTTTAATTTTTTTAATCAGTTCCAACAGTGACACTGACTTCTCCTTTACTGTTATCATGGCACAATTCTCTTCATTACTCAAGGCAGATATAAAATATTACTTTCATTGCTCAATCACGCATCCTGTCCCAATGAGAAAATCGCCATTTTACTTTCCAATCAACCCAACCCTCTCTTTGATTGCCCTTCTTCTCTTCATGTGAATGGTTTTCACTTTTATGTTCACTTCTAATTTCTTATTCTCTCGCCATCCCTCTTACTCCATTATTGGATTTCCATCCTTTCTATATTGTGGAGGCACAAGAGACTGCAGGGGCCAAAATCTGAAACCAAAGAAGAAGCGCTGCTGGAGGAACTTTGCAGGCCCAGCAACATCTGTGGAGATAAGTGGACAGTGAACCTTTCAGGTGGAGACCCTTCATTTGGACTGAAAGGATAGAGTGGAGTAGCTGGTGTAAAAAAGGTGGGGAAGAAGGATGGGGCAAGGGCTAGCAAGCAATAGGTAGATACAGGTTAGGATAGCACAGTAGTGTAGCGGCAGTGCTGCTGCCTTACACTGCCAGACTCCCCAGTCCGATCTTTGACTACGGGTGCTATCTGTAACGAGTCTGTACGTTCACCCTGTGACCGTGTGGGTTTTCTCTGGGTTTTTTCTGGGTGCTCT
Organism: Rhinoraja longicauda; assembly: GCF_053455715.1. NCBI lineage: Eukaryota > Metazoa > Chordata > Chondrichthyes > Rajiformes > Arhynchobatidae > Rhinoraja > Rhinoraja longicauda. Next base: position 83,787,442 of record NC_135953.1, on the reverse strand, counting down.
GATTTCCTTCCACATTCCAAAGACATACAGTATGTAAGTTAATTGGTTTCAGAAAAATTGGAAATTGTCCCTGGTGTGTAGGATAGTGTAATCGCTGATTGGTGCAGATTTGGTGGGCCGAAGGGCCTGTTTCCATGCTGTATATCTAAAGATGCAGTCTAACGGTGAGGGTTTACTGGTTTATTGGCGATTAAGATTCAGGTGGGGGAGGGAAGTGTGGAGATTACGACAGAGAGCGGAAGGTGATAAGTGCAGGCAACCAAATGCTGCAGATTCTGGAATCTGAGAAGAAAGGTTAAGAGAGGAACCAAATGTGGAGGGATGATGGGGTTTGGGAAGAACAGAAAGAGGGGAGGAGTGAGCAGTCAGGTGTGGGATAGCATCCAGTGGGGGGAGTGCATGGGTAATGGGCAGATGGATAGTTGGGATGGGGAAAGAAACAAGGCAAAAAGGATGCTGAGGGATATTGTGGGAAGAAGAAAATGTGTGAAAAGATCATGGTGGATTTGAAGAGAGAAAGATGGAGGGGGTGCAGGTTACTTGAAATTGGAGAATTCAATGTGCCTTTTGTGCATATTACAGGTTAATTAGTATATACCCTCATAATAAAAGGATGCACCTTTAGAAAGGAGACGAGGAGGATTTATTTAGTCAGAGGGTGGTGAATCAGTGAATTCATTGCTACAGGAAGTTTTGGAGGTCAAGTCAATGGATATTTTTAAGGCAAAGATTGGTAGATTCTTGATTAGTACGGGTGTCAGGGGTTATAAGGAGTAGGCAGGAGAATGGAGTTGAGAGGGAATGATCGATCAGCCATGATTGAATGGCAGATTAGACATGATGGGCCAAAAGGCCTAAATCTGCTCCTATCACGAACGAACTTATGAAGCATGTAGTTGAATTGTTGGACCTTTTCAACACCATTCCCTTGATGCTTCTCCGTCGCTGCAAACAGATTAAATGCCCAACCTCTTTGTCCAGAATCTCCTTTAGTTCCAGCACAATTTTTAGATGGTCATCTATTTCTGCAAGTGGATCAGTGGAATAGTAAGTTCAGTTTTGCACTAGCCTGCCTAATCTCTTTATTTTGCCTTTTAAATCAAACTTCGTCATTATTTATATAATGTCCTGCTAAAACAAGGTCTCACATCTCATGCACTGATGCTGTGGGAAAGTGCTGTGTGTGAGTGTTAGATAGAGTACCTGCTTGATAGTCCTGAGAAAACTGATAGAACTGGATTTAGCTCAGTTGAATGTTTTAAGATGATGAGGCAGGTAACAAGACAAAACAAAAACAAACTTCCACTTCTTTGAGCCACTTGTAACAAAAATATTCCAGTCTGACCTTGGCAACAAATACTTCCACCATCTCCCACTATATCTGAGTGCCTGCAACTTTACAAAATAACGTGCACAATTGTACAAAATAACCAAATGTACAAGAATTTTACATACAGTATTCTTTTAAAAGTTGCCAGTGGGCATGTTAGAGGCATAGCCAATGATTTATTGCCTTGCAGATAGTGTTGCCAACTGTCCCGTATTAGCCGGGCCATTCCGTATATTGGGCTAAATTGGTCTGTCCCGTATGGGACCTCCCTTGTCCTGTATTAGGCCATGGGGGCGCTGTAGGCCTGGGCACTGTAGGCCCAAAAACTGTAGACCCTGACATTGTAGGCCCGGGGGCCGCTCTAGGCCGAGACAGTGTAGGCCCGGAGGCCTGGGCGCCGCCTAATGCCTCCCGGCCCGGGTGGCCGCCATTGGTGGAGCGGGAGCACATGGCCGCTGACTGGGTGATGTCACGTGGGGCACGGGGCGATGACATCATCTTTTGTCCCTTATTTGGGAGTGAGAAAGTTGGCAACCCTACTTGCAGAGGCCTGTGAGTGATTAACGTACAAGCCAGTATCTCTATGTTTGCTGTCATTATACAGTGGATTCCAGGTTTGCTTTGCCTTGTGACTGCTTCATCGCACTTAAAAAGTTCAACTGAGCAAAATCCATTTCTATCATAGTTTTTTTCAGGGTAGTCAGGCAGGTAGGACCGACAGGGCGCACGGCCGCACGGCCAGAAGGAACTTCTGGCGGGCGGTAGTGCCCGGGCGATCCGGACGGAGGTGAAGGCTGGAGGCCCTAACGCAGCCTGGGTCTCGACTGGATCGGGTGCCACTCCAGAAGACCAAGCGCGTAGACCGGAATGATGCCAAAACCTGGCAACTCTTGTATGTGGTCTCAGTGGACTCTTTCCATACGTTTTGTATTATTTGGGGATTGTGCTTAGGTATGGTGATACTTCACTGAACTGTATGTAAAAAACACGAAGTTCACTGTACGCCTGCACATGTGATAGTAAAAACCATCTAGGGGAGGAGTGGGGTTGGGGGTGGGGGAGTTGAGTGGGGGTGGGGGAGGGGGGAGTGGGGGAGGGGAGGAGGAGGGGGAAGTGGGTGAGGGGAGGGTGCTAGACCAATGCAGGTTTGGGGGGGGGGGGTTGAGGGGGGATGGAGTGGGTGAGTGGGTGAGGGATGGGGAGGGGGGGATAAGGGGGGTTGAGGAGGAATGGATTTAGTAAGAGAATCAGTGGTCAGTTGATGAGTGTGTGTGGGAGAATTTGTTGCACTGAAAAAGGCGGGATAATGGTTGGAATGGAATTGATTGGAATACTTTGTGCACGCGGGCTTGGATTTTGAGGGCCAAATATAATTGTTTCATATATATTTTTTTCATATTTCAGATACAGCGCGGAAACAGGCCTTTTCGGCCCACCAAGTCCGCACCGCCCAGCGATCCCCGCACATTAACACTATCCTACACACACTAGGGACAATTTTTTACATTTACCCAGTCAATTAACCTACATACCTGTACGTCTTTGGAGTGTGGGAGGAAATCGAAGATCTCAGAGAAAACCCACTCAGGTCACGGGGAGAACGTACAATCTCCTTACAGTAGAGCACCCGTAGTCAGGATCGAACCTGAGTCTCCGGTGCTGCATTCACTGTAAGGCAGCAACTCTACCGCTGCGCCACCGGAATATAAGAGAGAGGGAGAGTTAGAGCAAGAGAGACAGAGTGAAAAAGAGAGAATGTTAAAGAGAGTAAGAAAGAGAAAGAAAGAATGTGTGATTATAGATATGTGAATCAAAAAGGGGAGAGAGAGAGAGAGAGAGAGAGAGAGAGAGAGAGAGAGAGAGAGAGAGAGAGAGAGAGAGAGAGAGAGAGAGAGAGAGAGAGAGAGAGAGAGAGAGAGAGAGAGAGAGAGAGAGAGAGAGAGAGAGAGAGAGAGAGAGAGAGAGAGAGAGAGAGAGAGAGAGAGAGAGAGAGAGAGAGAGAGAGAGAGAGAGAGAGAGAGAGAGAGAGAGAGAGAGAGATTAGGAAGTTCTAGACTGTGCTTAGGCTACATCCCTTTTCTTCACTATCCATGAAAGAATACAAGTAAATTGGTGAATATTTAAATTTGAAGATATTTAGAGACTTGGAGCAATATTGGTTATTTGGACTTGACACATGTCAGGTAGGATGCAGGGAGCAAAGGTTTAGTTAAACTGTAGCTGGCCAGAAAAGTTTAGGGTGGTCAACTCTGGAGGAAATAAATGCCAAACGAGTTAGGATTATGTATTTTCTGGCTTTACAAAGAAAATCGCACTCAATGCGGCAATATATTGTCCAAAAGCAAAGCGCTGTTGACGTTGTTAATCAGAAACATTTTGCTTCTGTGCTGCAGACAACACCTGAGGCTATAACACTTCTGAACCACTCAACATAGTTGCAGATCCACTCACTCTCTTTAAATCTCTCGGGCAATTTTCACCCAAATAGTAGGGAGCGTGGGAGGAATGTCAGTCTTACATTCCAGCCAATATTATTACCTACTGGGAGCAACTGAAGATAAAACCAGGCAGAGAGCAAAATCAGCATTGAATCCATCACGTTGTATTTTACGTAGGTGGGCTAGATTAAAATTAGGTCCCTCAGAGTCACAATGATTTATATTTTTTCTATTTCTCTCATTTTGTCTCCTTTTGTTTCCTGCAATGATGACAAGCCCTTTTCCATTTTGTATTCCCCCACCATAGCACTTTCCAGATCCTTCTATTGTTTCTTTCTCACTGAGTGTTTACCTCACAATACCTTTTTTAGAATTCAAACATTTCTTGAGATAGACACAATGTGACTCAACAGGTCAGGCAGCATATCTGGAAAAAAATGATGGCCTATGTTTTGGGTGGGACTTGAAAAGTCATTTATCTATTTTCTCTAGAGTTGCTGCCTGACCTGCTGAGTTACTCCAACACTTTGTGTTTATCTTAGGTATATACCAGCATCTGCAGTTCCTTTCTACACACTTGCTTTTCGGTGCCTTGTTCTTTTTCAGCATAATTCTTCACTTAAACCCGAGGAAATGTTTTTCTGTCAGTGAATGTGGGCTTTCTCGATACTGCCTTACATGAACTGTGGTGCCAATTCAGCATTCTACTAATTGACTTTGCAATCCCTTATTTTCCATGCTTTAATCAATCCTCAATATGTGTATATTTGTTACTATCGAGCCCTCGTTATGTTGCAATATGCTCCGGTGAGGCCACTTATTGAACACTTTCTGAAAATCTAAGTTTATTATAACCTCTGGTTTCCCTTTACCCAGCCAGGTATCACACCCTCAAAAACCTCAAAGCTGTCAAACACAGTTTCACTTCAATGAAATAATGTTGGTTTTATCTGATCATGTTGTCAAAATAGTGTTCTAGAGACAAGAAGTGAGCTGGGTGAATAATACCGTAAAAGAGTTCAAATTTCACACTTTAGGCAATTTAAACTCAATTAATTATTATTTAAAAAAAGTGCAAGGAACATGACTATTAAACTATTGACTGTCTGTTTGCTAATGCCCCTACTGGAAATAGGTAGGCTTCTAAAGAGGCTCCAGCAGGTAACATCCAAACGTTCAGAAACAAAAGATAGACATAAAATGTTGGAGGAACTCAGTGGGATGGGCAGCATCTCTGGAGAGAAGGAATGGGTGACGTTTTGGGTTGAGACCCTTCTTCAGAACCGACCCGACCCGAAATGTCACTCATGTCTCTTCAGAGATGCTGCCTGTGCTGCTGAGTTACTCCAGCATTTTGTGTCTATCTTTGTTTTAAACCAGCATCCACAGTTCCTTCCTACACATTCAGAATCAAAGGTGACTTTTAACTGCTGATTGGAATAGCTTTTTCCAGGGACGATTTTATTTTATGGCCTGTTCCAGGTAGGACTGGTATGCAAGGGTGTGCATTGAAGTCTGGCTATTTCTAGAGTTTTCTTTATTTATGTGTTGGAAAAATAAAGTTCCTAGAATAATTTTTGCAAGTATTCTCTTGGCATTTTTATATTTTCTGGAAATATGTTACTCATACATTTACTGATAGATTTCAGTTTAAGACTTTAGTAATAGATACAGTATATGGCCACTGTTAGACTTTGTAAAAATAAATTGTTGATGTTGATGGAAATAGCTTGAAGGAAGTCTGTGAGACAGTGGGTGATGTCAGAAAATAAACTAGGGATTAATGATGGTTTGGTTTCAACCTTGGGAAGGTATGAGATAACCAAAGAAAAACATATGATGATAATTACGACTAATGGGTATGTAGCAGTGTAATCTCTGCAGCAGTGCAGTCTTAAAACATGGAATCTGATTCTTTATATTGCATGGTTTATGTGACCGCAAATCACCTTTGTAAGCGTATCATGATTAGAAATAATTGGATGTCAAGGTCAGATGGATAGATGAAGCGTGAGTAAGAACATTTATGAACATTTGGAGGTGTTCCATTAGATGTCAGTGTTATAATTAAGCAAAGGTTGCCTCCAGACTGGAGTTAGAGTACATTTAGCAGCTAAAGTAATGTTGCAACCTGATTACAATTGGCAATAGCAAAGCAATTTTGAAGTCAAAACTCAGTACAAAATAAATGTTGTGTGGGGGGGGATAGGTACTCTGTTTATAATTTTTGCAAAACAGACTCATGGTGAAGCAATCTGGAGTTTTGTTTAGGTTAGTTTAGTTTAGTTTTTTTTAGTTCAGTTTACTTTAGTTTAGATTGGAAATGATACCATAGTATATTTTCAATATTACAGCAAAAGCATGATTATAAATAAGGATAAAGATATCCACTCAGCATCTCTGAAGAAACATGACTTTAAAATAAGATGTGATAAAAAGCAACTGCAATTGCTGGTTTATGCTAAAGATAGACACAAAATACTGAAGTAATTCAGCGGGTGGACTTTCAAAAAGCCTATGACAAGGTCCCACTCAAGAGATAAGTGTGCAAAATTAGAGCACATGGTATTGGGGGGAGGGTATTGACATGGACAGAGAACTGGTTGGCAGACAGGAAGCAAAGAGTAGGAATTAACGGGTCCTTTTCAGAATGGCAGGCGACTAGTGGGATGCCGCAAGGCTCAATGCTAGGGACCCCAATTATTTACAATATATATTAACAATTTAGACACAGTAACATCTCCAATTTTGTGGATGACACAAAACTGGGTGGCAGTATGAGCTGCAAGGAGGATACTATGAGGCTGCAGGGTGACATGGATAGGTTGGCTGAGTGGGCAGATGCATGGCAGATGCAGTATAATGTGGATATATCTGAGGTTATCCACTTTGGTGGCAAGAACAAGAGGCAGATTATTATCTGAATGGTGCCTGATTAGGAAAAGGGGAGGTCCAACGAGACCTGGGTGTGCTTGTACATCAGTCACTGAAAGTAAGCATGCAGGTACAGCAGGCAGTGAAGAACACAAATAGCATGTTGGCCTTCATAGCGAGAGGATTTGAGTAAAGGAGCAAGGAGATTGTATTGCAGTTGTACAGGGCCCTGGTGAGACCACACCTGGAGCATTGTGTGCAGTTTTGGTCTCCTGATTTGAGGAAGGACATTCTTACTATTGAGAGTGCAGTGTAGGTTCACCAGGTTAGTTCACGGATGGTGGGACTGACATATGATGAAAGAATGGGTTGACTGGGCTTGTATTCACTTGAATTTAGAAGGATGAGAGGGGATCTTATAGAAACATATACAATTCTTCAGGGATTGGACGGGAAAGATGCAGGAAAAGTGTTCCCCAAGTTGGGGGAGTCCAGAACCAGGGGTCACAGTTTAAGAATAAGGGGTAGGCCATTTAAGACTGAGATGAGAAAAAAACCTTTTCACCCAGAGAGTTGTGAATCTGTGGAATTCTCTGCCACAGAAGGCAGTGGAGGCCAATTCACTGGATGTTTTCAATAGAGAGTTGGATTTAGCTCTTGGGGCTAAAGGAATCAAGAGATATGGGGAAAAATCAGGAACGGGTTACTGATTTTGGATGATCAGCCATGATCATATTGAATGGTGGTGCTGGCTCGAAGGGCCGAGGGCCCTACTCCTGCACCTATTTTCTATGTTTCTATGTTTCTATGGATCAGGCAACATCTATGAATAAAATGGAAAGGTGACTTTTAGGGTTGGGGACCCTCCTTCAGACACAGTCCTTCCTATCCATTTTCTCCAGAGATGCTGTCTGACCTTCTGAACATTTGTATCTACAAGAGACAAATCTGACTAATTTAATGGTTTATTTTCTGTGCATTAGCGTTACAGTAATCTTTTTATGATTTTGCAAGATCTTTAGAGCATGACAATTATCGCCTGTGTATATAAGTATATTAGTGTAATTTAAGGAGTTTCCCTGAACTTGAGCCTTTGAAGGGAGCTCACCATTTCCTCTTGGCAACCTGACCAAACATACAGGCAGGGCCTGATCCTGATGAATTACATAACAAGCCTACGTACAAGATCACAGATCAATTACTTTATCACAGAACAGATACATTCTTGAGTTTGACGTCATTGTATTTAAGTACGGTATTACCTGATCTGATCGTACAGCATGCAAAGCAAAACCTTTTACTGTACATATGTCAATAGTTAACCTAAACCTAAACCTAAATGTGAGTGCATTCAGGAGGAGTTCACTTATGTTCATTTCCCCACCCGTTGCAATCTTTCAGCTAAAACTGTGTAGATAGTACTGAAACCCCCCTTGACTGTGTTTACCTATGACCTACACGATGTGTAGGAAGAAACTACAGATGCTGGATTAAACCGAAGATAGACACAAAATGCTGGAGTAACTCAGCGGGTCAAGCAGCATCTCTGGGGAGAAGGAATGGGTGACGTTTGGAGCTTGAGACCCTTCTTGGGTCTGAAGAAGGGTGTCGACCTGAAACGTCTCCCATTCCTTCTCTCCAGAGATGCTGCCTGTCCCACTGAGTTACTCCAAGCATTTTGTGTCTATCTTCACCTGCCATGCTTTGTCCTCTCCGTCCCCTCTTCTAGCTTTCTTTCCCCCCGCCGCTGTAACCAGTCTGACCCGAAACAGCTCCTATCCACATTCTCTAGGGATGCTTCCTAGGGATGAATTCATCCAGCATTTTCAGTGAATACAATTCAATGATTCAATGATTCCATGATACCTTATTGCCACATGTACCCACTGTAGGTACAGTGAAATGCTTTATCGCCACGTGTACCCACTGTAGGTACAGTGAAATGCTTTAATGCCAGGTGTACCGACTGTAGGTACAGTGAAATGCTTTGTTCTGCTTATAACTCGATAAAATCATTTAGCAGACCTCACCTCGGCAGTACACAAGTGTTGCCACGTTTTGGTGCCAAAAAGGTGTGTTTCCTTGCGGAAACTACCAATATGAGGAAGTGGAAATTCTTTCCCAGAGCTGAGGGCACTATTCATTTCAAACTGGATTAATTTATTTAATGATTTCACGAGTAACACGGTTAATTGCTGTAAACATGAATATATTCAGCCAGTTTCTTTTTATTGGTTTGTCAGAAAATGGTTTGCTGCCAGGAATCAATACTTATTAAGATAATTGCCTGAGAGATTATCGTAACAACTCTCACATTCAAATTATTTTACTCCTCAAAGAGATAAAAAAGAAACACTTAATCCCAACATGATTAATGTCGGAACATGACAGTTTTGTTTAATTATCTGCCATTAACTACAGTTTATTATGCTGCTTACTTTTGTTCCAGGAACAATAAAACTTGAACTTAATAATGCTCTGCAGTAGCAAATAATAATGATTATGAAATTAACTTGCTCCACAATGGATTTGATTGGCGTGCAGGTGCATCGAGCTCTTTGGCCCGACAATTGCTATTTTCAGGGACTTTGACCTTCAGTACAGCTATTAGTGTTTTACTGGGATAGTTTACCGGGCAGCATTCAGATGAGAGAATACGCTGGGGGAAAAGTGCAATGGTATTGTATTGAACAAAAAATCCCGGCTGTAATTATTCCTTATAGTTTGCACTGAGTAATGATGAGAGAAAAAATAAAACTCTTCAATTCATTGCAAATAAGATAACCTGCAGGAATTTTGTTTTGCAATTTTTAGGATGAATAAAGCATAATTAGAGTAATTTAGACACAGAAACAAAGAACAGATTACGTAGTTTGCACTATAATTGGAACCGACTTCATAAAACAACATTTGGATGCAAATATGCTACCTCAGCTCTGTTGATAAGCAACTAATTTTTTTCTTCAGTGTGATAAATTAAAATGTCTAATACTAATAGTTAAGGAAGGAAAATAATCCCTTCGGTACTCTTGTCCTGGACCTGCTGAAGAATCCCTCCTACATAAGCAGAAAATACTGGAAATGTTCAGCAGATCAGACAGAGACAAACAACGTAATGCTTCAGGTCAATGACCTTTCATCAGAACTGGAAGACGTTCCTGCTAAAAAAGATTGTAGGTGATATTTTAGAGGCAGAAAAAAAAGGAAGCGAACAGCAGCACATCTCTCATTTACATACACATTTGTCGCATATAATTTATGAATTAGGAATGAAGTAGGCCATTCGGCCCTTCGAACCCACCATATAATTCAATAGAATCTTATTATAGCATGAGAGGACCTGTCCCACTTAGGCGATTTTTTAGGCGACTGCCGGCAACTATCGCAGTCATAGCAGGTCACCAAAAAAACAGGTGACTGGACCCCCCTACGATAATGTCTACGACAAGCAAAAACAACCTACCACTTAGTCAAGCTACGGCAAGCTACCGACAACCAGCGACCCAATCGTCGCAAGCAGGACGTCCACCTACGACCGCACCGACAACAACCTACGACCACACAAGCGACAATCTACGACAACCAAAGTCAACCTACGTCCACCCACGACAAGCTACGACAAGTTACGACCCTGTCGGCGACAACTGAAGACAATTCACGTCATTTTGGACTCCGGTTTTGATGCTGGTACCTGTCGCCGGTTGACGTAGGTTGACGTAAGTAGTGGAATTATAGTCAATAGACAATAGGTGCAGGAGGAGGCCATTCGGCCCTTCGAGCCAGCACCGCCATTCAATGTGATCATGGCTGATCATTCTCAATCAGTACCCCGTTCCTGCCTTCTCCCCATACCCCCTGACTCCGCTATCCTTAAGAGCTCTATTTAGCTCTCTCTTGAATGCATTCAGAGAATTGGCCAAAGTCAGCACCAGCGACAACCCTCATCACCTGGCGGCAACCTACGACAGCACCTACGTCAGGAGACGCCAAGCTACGTTCATTGGCGTCAAACCCACCGTCGCCGAAATTTTTTCAATATTCTGGAAATCCAGCGGCGGCCAGAAAGACGCTACGACTCTTTGGAGACTACTCACGACCATATAGGCGACACCCCGGCGATCATGTGGCAGCAGCCTAGTTGCCTGTAGTCGCCTAAATAATCGCCTAAGTGGGACAGGCCCTTTAACTCTTCACTCCCACCTAATCTTTTTACTCCAGAGGGGATGAGTTGATCTTGGCATTTTGTTTAGCACAGGCATTGTGGGCTGACAGGCCTGTTCCTGCATTGTATTTTTCTATGATCTATGTTCTTTAACCCTCTTGCTTATGAATAAACCTATTTACTTCAGCCTTAAAAATGTTGAAAGATTATGCTTCCACCACCCTTTGAAGAAGAAAATTCCAAAGACTCGCAACCCTCTGAGAGAAAAAACATTTTGCCTCATCCCTGTCTTAAATGAGCGACCCCTTATTTTTTAAAAGGTGGGCCCTTGTTCTACATTGTCCCATAAGAGGAAACAAACTTTTGGGATCTTCTAGGCTTTAATCAAGTTCCTTCTCACTCTTTTAACTGCGTATGATACAAGCTCAGTCCACCCACCATTTCCTCCTAAAACAACCTGCACATTTCAGGCTGGTTTAAGCAAATCTGCATTGACATGCTTCCAATGTGTTTATATAGCACACTTAACAAAAAAAGAAAATGTTCCAAAATTTAAAAAATGGTGATAAAAAAAATGGTGGCAGGAGGCACCAGGATAGATGACAAAAGCATGATAAATGAAGTGACTTTTAAGAAGCATATTAAAGGAAACAAGATTGATGGTGAGTTTTGGGAGGTACTTTTAGAGTTTAGGGTAAGTGGAAGAGGAGTTTGCCGTGGTTGGAGAGATTGCATTTGAGCACATATGATGGAACAAACAGGAGTTCTGCCAGATTATTATGGTGGAAGATTAAACAAACAGCAAAATCATTGGGTCCCTCAGTCCAAGAAAATAAGAGCATTAACCACATCATTGATCTAGATGTTAGTGAGAGATTCAGATGAGGAAAGAAAGACAGAGACATAGATATAGTCAGATGTCTCCCCCAAGAATTCATTACTCATGGTGAACCAACAATTGACCAAAGATTTGACTGAAGTCCCTATTCTAAGGTGATGTGGAGCCCCAGTGTCAGAGTTGAATCTTTTAAATAATCCTGAAGTACTGGTTTACTTTAACGGCAGACCTATTAGCTGGACTTGTGCTGTATAATAATGTCACCGAGGCAACTAGCCATCACATAAATAACAAGATGGAACAAACAGCGACTAGTCTACCTGGGACATTGTTGGCCAGTGTGGGCAAGTTGGGCCGAAGGGCCTGTTTCCCCACTGAATCACTCTATGACTCTATGGCTCCAACTTGTCTAGCTCTGTCCTCAGTGGGCATTTGCAGATTTGCATATTAATAGAAAAATGTTCTAGGGAGCTGATAAACTCAAATAAACCTCTCCCCTTCAAACCATCTTCATTGTGCTAATGGTTGGCCAAAAAACATCCCTTTATCAGACAAACAGTGGAAGATGGGACATCGGAACAAAGAACTACAGATGCTCGCTTACAAAAAAAGAGAGAAGATGGTACAGTCAGAAGGGAAGAATGTGCTAATCAAATGATCACGGGTGCGATTTTTGTATTAAAGAATGCTCAGAAGGAGGGAAGCTGCTGTAGTGAAGGTTTACATTTTTATAAGAGACGTCTTGCATGAAATCCTAAGAAGAATAACCTGAGTGGTGAGTTCTATTTAAAATCGAACTGGAATTAGAGAACGCCTAATGTTTAGACATAAACATTAACCTGCAAGGCAAACAGGACTGACCACCAGTAGGGGGAGGGAAGCCAGCATTTGATGGTTCAGTCGTATTTGCCAGGATTTGAGGGGTTGAGCTGCAGGGAGAGGTTGGCAGACTTTAAACTTGGAGCACTGGAGACTGAGGGGTGATCTTATGGAGGTGTATACGATCATGAGGGGTCTAGATAGGGTGAATACACAGAGTCTTTTACCCAGAATAGGTGAATCAAGAATCAGAGGACATAGGTTTAACATGAGAGTGGAAAGATTTAATAGGAACCTGCAGGTCAACTTTGTCACACAAAGGGTGGTGGGTATATTGAATGAGTTGCCATAGGAGGTAGATGAGGCAGGTACTATAACAACATTAAAAAAAACACATTTGGACAAGTACTTGGATAGAAAATGTTTAGAGGGATATGGGCTAAATGTAGCCAGCTAGGACTAACGGGGTTGGGGGATCTTAGTCAGCATGGGCATGTTAGGCCAAAGGACCTGATTCCATGCTGCATGACTCTATGACCCTTAAAGGATATAAGTTATGTCATACAGAGGTGCTGTTAGATTGCATAAGCTACCAACATTCATAATCATACCTTAAATAAATTATTGGAAAACATAATGTGTAATATAATTTGTGGTGCTTTCATTTATATTATTTTATCTGTGATGGGTGTTAACAACCGATTGAGAAGAGTTCTGAGTTTAGTTTAGTTTATTGTGATGTGTACCGTTACAGTGGAAAGCTTTTCGTTGCATGCTATCCAGTCAGTGGAAAGACTATACATGATCATAATCAAGCCATCAACAGTGCACAGATACAGAATAAAGGGATAAAGTCCAATAAAGTCTGATTAATGAGTTCAGAAGGAGAACCTACCCACAAAGGACTGAATGGACCGAATGGCCAGTTTCTGAGCAGTTGTGGTAATGCTAGATTAGACAGAAATGGAGAGCCCTGAGGCCTTCCTGAAGGGGAATGGAAGTGTTTAACGACTGGATGTCCACGGTGAAGATGAGGCTGTGGGGGCCAAGGAATTGGAAATTGTTAGAATGGTGCAAAGCATGCGAGGTGGCCTGGATGTGAGTGGGAAGGGACAAAATAGAGTCGAGATATAAGGAGACAAGTTCAGTTGCATTTTGAAAAAGAAACAGAGAGTCCCATTGTCTTCCTGATTTTAAAATCCTCAATGCTTCCTGCTTTAGAAAGAAACAGAGAACCTTTGGGGATCTCGACTCAAAATGTCGACTGTCCATTTCCCCTCAGAATGTTGGCTGGCCTGCTGCGTTCCTTGAGCAGTTTAACTTTGACTTCTGTACTGTATATGGGATGTATCCTGTGAAGTGTCATTCATGGTCCTTCCATGCCTGCACTTACTTGAGCTGGATGCAGAGGAATGTGCTCATTCTCAATCTTGGCCACTGAGGCTCTTGCGATGACTAGATTTGAGTCAAGCTCTCTATTTTCCATCGACTAAGAAGAATGCTGGGCAGGATTTTGTCTCCTTTTAAAACTACGAGCCATCCTTTAGAGATATTTACAAACAATCAAATATTCTGCAATTAAAAGTAACATTTATTGCAAAACAAAACATTAATTAACAACATTAGCTAAAATAAGTATTAAGTATTCATTAAAAAAATAAAATGTATTAAATATTAAGCAAAGTAAAATAATTTCAATAAAAACTTCCTTCAAGCCACTAATCCAGAATCTCAATTGTGATAAGCAATGTCTCCAATGTTACATTAGATTTGTCTTGGTGCGTTTTCGCCAATCTGAAAGATGGTCAAGTTGAGAGAACCAAATGCTAAAGTCAAGGTTGACTTTGAACCTTTGTCTCATGTGAACCTTTGTCTCATTTGGAAGAGCTACTGGAAGAACAGCATCTCAGATTCTACTCAAGCAGCTTACAATTCAATGGTATGAAAACGGAATCCCTAAATTTGCAGTAATACTTCCACTCCCATCTCCTCTCTCTTTCCCTTGAACCCCCACCCCACCCAGTGTGCACCAATCTTTCCCCAAATCTCCCACCATCCCAGCCACCCTGTTCCTCTTCAATCCCCTAGACTCATATTTCCTGTATCCCCTCTTCCCCTCCCCGTATTCACTTCAACCCATATCCTTCCCTCTCGCCTTAAAATTCACTCTTTATCTTATTTTCTTATCTGACACTCTTTATTTTCCTTTTCACCTCTAGCCTTTGCCACTTACTCCACCCTTTTGCCAATCACCATGCCCCCTAACCACCCCCTCCCCCATCACCTGAATCCACCTATCCACATCACTTGCCGAGCTTTGCCCCATTCTCACCTCTCTTTTCCAGTTTCCCCCCATCTCCATCAGACGGGTCCTGAATTAAAATATGGTCTGTCCATTCCTTCCTCAGATGCTGCACCATCCATTGAGTTCCTCCAACACTTTGTTCTTGTTCACGTTATTGGAAGCCAATTCAAATACTCCAAGGGAATGCTCAGAAGCAGTTGAAGAAGCATGTATGAGTGAGTCCACTGCCTCTCAAGACTCTGCAACATGGGATTGCTCTATGCACTTGCTGAAAGGAGAACAGAACCAAGCAGTTGTCACCTTGGTGGGCGTGGAGAAATCCGCTATGTACTGTCCTGTGACTCAGATCATATGAACAAAGAAATCATATAATGAGCACATCAGTTTGAGGAATTCCTCACAGGTAACTGCATATCAGGTGCATAGCTCATTCTTACCACTGGTGGGCCACAACGTTATATCTGTAAATCCAACTCATATA
Source organism: Rhinoraja longicauda (assembly GCF_053455715.1). NCBI lineage: Eukaryota > Metazoa > Chordata > Chondrichthyes > Rajiformes > Arhynchobatidae > Rhinoraja > Rhinoraja longicauda. The sequence goes on along the minus strand of NC_135953.1, from coordinate 83,772,195 downwards.
GGTGCTAAAGAAATTGAGCTTCAGCAGACTACAGGCATAATTCTATTCTTCCCTTGAGCGGCACTGAGGGTGGGATGGGGCCAATATCTCTCCAGTGAAGACCACTGGTGCAAGAGGAGTGTAGGTGGGGACTGAAAATGGGATATCCTGACGCTATATTTGTTTGGTTCTCACAAGAACCCAATTTGAGTTTGGCAGCTCGAGTGTCAAAGGAGAACTTCTGTTTTGTTCCCCTGAATGGTAGAAATGAAAAACCATTGTGAAAAGCCCGTTAATAGACAATAGACAATAGACAATAGACAATAGGTGCAGGAGTAGGCCATTCAGCCCTTCGAGCCAGCACCGCCGTTCAATGCGATCATGGCTGATCACTCTCAATCAGTACCCCGTTCCTGCCTTCTCCCCATACCCCCTCACTCCGCTATCCTTAAGAGCTCTATCCAGCTCTCTCTTGAAAGCATCCAACGAACTGGCCTCCACTGCCTTCTGAGGCAGAGAATTCCACACCTTCACCACTCTCTGACTGAAAAAGTTCTTCCTCATCTCCGTTCTAAATGGCCTACCCCTTATTCTTAAACTGTGGCCCCTTGTTCTGGACTCCCCCAACATTGGGAACATGTTTCCTGCCTCTAATGTGTCCAATCCCCTAATTATCTTATGTTTCAATAAGATCCCCCCTCATCCTTCTAAATTCCAGTGTATACAAGCCCAATCGCTCCAGCCTTTCAACATACGACAGTCCCGCCATTCCGGGAATTAACCTAGTGAACCTACGCTGCACGCCCTCCATAGCAAGAATATCCTTCCTCAAATTTGGAGACCAAAACTGCACACAGTACTCCAGGTGCGGTCTCACCAGGGCCCGGTACAACTGTAGAAGGACCTCTTTGCTCCTAAGGAGCAGTTCATAAAGCAAAGAGTGCATGGTGACGCAGAAGTAGAGCTGCTGCCTTACAGCACCAGAGACCTGGGTTCAATCCTGATTTTGGGTGCGGTCTGTACGGAGTTTGTACATTCTCCCCGTGACTGCATGGGTTTTCCCTGGGTGCTCCGGTTTCCTCCCACTCCAAAGACATACATCTTTGTAGGTTAATTTGCCTTCGCTATAAATTGTAAATGATCCCTGGTGTGTAGGGTAGTGCTCGGACTCGGTGGGCCCTGGTGTGTAGGGTAGTGCTCGGACTCGGTGGGCCCTTGTAAATGATCCCTGGTGTGTAGGGTAGTGCTCGGACTCGGTGGGCCCTGGTGTGTAGGGTAGTGCTCGGACTCGGTGGGCCCTTGTAAATGATCCCTGGTGTGTAGGGTAGTGCTCGGACTCGGTGGGCCCTTGTGGCTGTTTCCACGCAATTTCCAAACTAAAACTAGACTAAATAAAGATTTCAGTTTTTCTGAAATATAAAAATGAAGCATTAATTTTCACCTTGTGTGACACAGTCTAGCTTTCAGTTCAAATTGTTTACTGACTTTAAATCAGAATGCTGTGGAATTGAAATAAAAATGTAGTCAGTGTGAAATTGTGACATCAAAATGAAATATCCTGAGTACAATGGATGAGGAAGCAAAGCTATTACTTGGGGTGAACTAATACAAATGAGAATACTTCGCAACGTAGCAACACATGGTCCAGAACCGAAATAATTGACAGCCATCTCTTTTCTTTCATCAACTTACTCCATCAAGAGAAACGTGGGAGAAAGCGCTGTGGTCAGTCAATGTGAAGAACTGCTGATTTCAAATTGTGCTTTAAAAAATGCCTCCTGCTACAATGAACTCTTTCAGTCAATGGGAACACAGTTCTTCTTCCCACAGGTCTTTCATAATGACCTGTGTCCCCAACCTTATTCAGGCTGAAATCCATTCCCACAAGTTACAACAGGCTTGAGTGCATCACAAGCCAGTCTGAAATTCACATGTGCTCCTTCATGGATTTTCAATCTCTCCCCAACGTAATTTATCGATTATTTCCCTTCCCTGTGCATGTCCCCTGAAGGGAACTTTAATAGTTTAGATCAACTGTAAGAGAGGTCAACGACTTAACATGGAAGAATTTGCATTCATTCTGCTTTATTTTGTCATGTGTAAATACCTCTCAGCTGTACATACAATTATTTACGTGAAATGTATTTTTGCACACAAATTGTTAACGTGTATCTTTGCAAAAACAATGGCAGAAACTTTCTGGGGAAGGGTCAGAGATAAATGACAGGCCATGATCAAGCTAGGTCCACTGGGATCACTCTCGCATGTGGACACTCTGATAATGATGGGGTCAGTGAGATGGTGCTTGGTTTGCACAGGGACAGCAGACATTGGAACTACTAAAGCCTAACATTTGTCTGCCAACACCAATGAGAAAAAATGGGAAAGCGGCTGAGCATAGGTCAAGAAGTCAAGTCAACATAGGTCAAGAAGTCAAGTCAACATGGGTCAAGAAGTTAAGAGGTTTTTTCCCAGCTGTCATCAGGCAACTGAACCATCCTACCAACAGCTAGAGAGCGATCCTGATCTACTATCTACCACATTGGACACCCTTGGACTATCTTTGATCGGAATTTACTGGACTTTATCTTGCACTAAATGTTATTCATGTTATTCCTTTTATCATGTATCCGTACACTGTGGATGCCTCAATTATAATAATGTATTGTCTTTCCACTGACTGGTTAGCAAGTAACAAAAGTTTTTCACTGCACCTCAGTAAACTAAACTAAACTAAACTTATCAGCCCAAGAGTGTTTAATTGTCATAGGTACCAGCAACTGAACAATGAAGTTCTTGCTGCAGCTCCATGCAGACCTTGCTGCAGGTCCATTAATGCAATAATGCAATAACACAGATAAGTATATAATAATCAATAATGCAGTAAATTAATAACAGTAATAGTAGGTAACCAAAATAACGCAAAAACAAAGTCCACATTGTAAACAAGGACACAGTCCATAGAACATCGTAGTTGCTGATGGAATAGTTGGTGTTGTGCAGTGTTCAAGAGATTGATGGTTTCAGGGAAGTAGCTGTTTTTGAACCTGATGGTTACAGCTTAATGTAGTCTGCACCTTCTTCCTGATGGTAGTTACAAAATGAAAGTGTGGCCAGGGTGGTGTTTGTCTTTGATGATCGTGACTAGCTTTTTTGAGGCAGCGCCTTCTACAGATCCCTCGATGGTGGGGAGGTCAGTACATGTGATGGACCATGCAATGTCTACCACTTTCTGTAATCTTCTTCGTTCCTGGGCGATCGAGTTACTGAACGAGGCCAATATGCAATCAGTCAGTATGCTCATATGCAATCAGCCAGTATACTTGATCTCCTCAATCTTTTAAGGAAGTAGATTCGGTGATGAGCTTTCTTTGTGATTGCATCAATGTGATGGGACCAGGACAAATCTTCAGAGTTATGCATGCCAAGGAACTTGAAGCTGTTGACTCTCCATCTCTGTCCCCTTGATGAAGACAGGTTCATGGATTGTCAGATTTCCATTCGAGAAGTCAACAATCTGTCCCTTGGTGTTGCTGATATTGAAGGCAAGATTATTGTTCAGGCACCATTCTATCAGAGTATTAAGGTCCTTACTTTGCACTGACTCTTTGTTACTGTTAATCGTCCAACAACTGCAGTATTATCAGCAGCTGATAGAGCTGAGCCAGGCTTCACATTCAGGGATATTGGGAGAGTAGGACAGGAGAATGAGCACACAGCCTTGAGATGATTCTGTGCTGGTGGTTTTCAAGCAGGAAGTGTTTCAGCCAATTCATACTTGTGGTGTGCCGATGAGGAATTGAAGGATCCAATTACATAGGGATGCACAGTTCCCTGAGTTTGATGATAAGTTTGGAGGGGATAACAGTGGTGAACGCTGAGCTGTTTCATTAAACACCAGCCTGACGTATGTGTCCTTATTATCCAACTGATCGACTGCATAGTGGAGAACTAGTAAGATTCCATCCCCTGTTGATCTGTTGTGCCAGGTTGTGAATTATAGTCGGTCCAGGTCTTTTCTAAGGCTAGAGTTGACATGCGTCACAACCAACCTCTTAAAGCAATTCTTCACCACGGATGTTACTGCCACTGGTCATTGTTGCATGTCACCTGGATGGATGTGGGGATTGGGGGATATGGGGTGTCATCCATAACTACAAACTCAAGGTCATATCAATGGGCAATAGTTTTGTTGCTTGACATGAAAAATAAAATGGTGGGAGAACTCAGCAGGACAAGTAGCATCTGTGGAGGGAAATGGATGGACGAAGCTTCGGGTTGGAGCCTTTTTCAGGCCTCTGCTGACAATTCCTATATGAGAGGTGACTGGCAATACTCTAGGATGGTGCCCCTCGATGTTCCACTCAGCTGCACCTTTTATACCGAGGCAGTGGCTGAGAGCTCTGTACTTGGGGAGCCTTTGAAAATTAATTTCCTTTCAGTTATTGCATAGCACCTATTTTGCTGTCATGGACAGTCATCAGGCAGCAGTTACAGTGCCATAACTATCCACCAGCATCAGTTTCTGCTGTGTCTGGACCACTCACCTCAAAGTCTCATCACACTCTTGGTCCAAATATGCACTCACAAAATTTAAGAGGCAAGGCAAAAATGACACCATTTCGTTTATTCATTTATTGGAATCGAAATATGGTCAACAATCCAACAATTTATTGCCTGTGCCTTAAAGAACTGGTGGTGAGCACATGCTGCAGTTCTTCTGGTGATGGTAATCTCTCAATGTTCTCTCATTTGGGGAAGAAAGTCCAGTATTTAGACCACCCCATGGCGAAGAAGGAAAGGCAATGTGTTTGCAAGGCAGGATGTTGTACAACTTGGAGCAGGTTATGGTGTTCCCATGTCATAGAGTCATCGAGTCATTGAGTGATACAGTGTGGAAACAGGCCCTTTGGCCCAACGTGCCCACACCGGCCAACATGTCCCAGCTACACTAGTCCCACCTGCCCACCTTTGGTCCATATCCCTCCAAACCTGTCCTATCCATGTACCTGTTTAACTGTTTCTTAAATGTTGGGATAGGCCTTGCCTCAACTACTTCCTCTGGCAGCTTGTTCCATACATCCACCACCCTTTGTGTGAAAAAGTTACCCCTCCGATTCCTATTAAATCTTCTCCCCTTCACCTTAAATCTATGTCCTCTGGTCCTCGATTCACCTACACTGGGCAAGAGACTCTGTGCATCTACCCGATCTATTCCGCTCATGTGTCCGAAGCATTTGTCTTTCTTGCTGGTAATGTCACCGAAATGGAAGGTGTTACCAAAGGATCCTGGGCATGTATGAACATTGCATTTTGTGGATGGAACAGTCTGAAGTCACTGTGTGATAATGGTGGAGGGATCGAAGATATAAATGTTGGATGGCATATCAATCAAGCAGGTCGTTTTGATCTGCACGGTTTCAAGCTTCTCACATCGTCACATTCCTATCTTGTACCTTAGAGATACAAGATCTCTTGGTACAAAGGTTTATAAATGGTGAAGGTTTATAAGTACAGAAGGTTTATAAATGGTGAAAGGCTTTGGAGTGTCAAGATGTGAATCACTCACTGCAGGATACCCTGATCTTAAAGCTACAGTTTTTGTCTGCAGCTCAAGCATCAAGAATAGGTATCTAACTCTTTTTTTGAGGGTGGTTGTTGCCTGGCACTTTTGTGGTGGAAATGTTACTCCATACTTATCAGCCCATGCCAAAATATCATTCACCTCTTGCTGATTGCCGCCAAGGAGTTGCAAATGGAATTGAACATCGTGTGATCATCATCAAACATCCTCAGTTCGAACCCTATGATGAAAGGAAGATAATTGATGAAGCAACTGAAGATGGGTTGCTTAGAACACTGCCCCAGAGAAACTCTGTAAAGAGACGTCCTTTGCACACAGAGTCTTTTACTGGATATTGTTTATTAATTTCACTACACGAGTTATGCCCTAGCTGTCCGTGGTCATCACTGGAACTAGAGAGGGAGCTGGAGGTGGGGAAGCTACAATTATACAAGAGACAATGGGGAGTGGTTAGTAGTGGTGAGGTCATTATGTTAAAGGAACATGCACTGATCTACATCCTTCCTCTTGGAAACAAAAGTGACCACGGCTCATGCGCTAGGCTCAAACTACAAGCAGGGAGCAGATAGAATGCAGCACAACACAGACTACTCGTACACACCGTACCGGACAGGCGGCCTGACCACTCTCCCAGAGCGGGTGCGCAACCCACCATCCCCTCCGGTCGAAGGAACAGCATGGACGGGTGCGGGTACAGAGGCTGGGGAACCAGGGGAAGGAGGAGGACTGGGAAGCGATACACGCGCAGGCGAGGGAGGGGAAGGGGGCTGGGGCGACTGCGGATGTACCGGAGCAGGAGGCACATCAGGCACCGGGGACTGGACGGGAGGTGAATACGGGACCGCGGGAGGCGGTGCAGGCTCGTTTACCAGCATCAGGTGCTGGCGGGTACGACGGTACACGGTGCCCTCGTAGTTGACCAGGTACGACCGTGGAGAGTCAGCATTGCCGACGACCACGGCCAGCCGGTGGTGACCGGAGGTGGACTCCATCCGGACAACCTGGCCAGCGAACAGAGGTGGAAGGGGACGGGACGATTTGTCAAAGGAGCGCTTCTGAATGAGCTGCTTTTCAGTGAAGCGCTCCCTGACAGCGGCAGGGCTCCGAGCCGTGGGTTGCAGGGATTGCTGGGAGACGGGGATAGGGGGTCTAGTGGTGCGGGACATGAGGCGCTGGGCAGGGGAACCGAGCGCGGGGTCCCGGGAGATGTTGCGGAGGTTGAGGAGGGCAAGGTACAAGTCCGAACTGTCAAGCCGGCAACGTTCCATCAGTTCCTTAGCGCTGCGGACAGCGCGCTCTGCAAGTCCATTGCTTTGCGGGTACTCGGGGCTGCTGGTGATGTGGCGAAAGTTCCACCGGGTGGCGAAAGCAGCAAACTCCGCGCTGGTAAACTGGCTGCCGTTGTCGGACTGGAGGGATGCCGGGGAACCAAAGGTAGAGAAGTGGCGGCGAAGCTTCCCGATGACGGCAGCAGACGTGAGGGACGGCAGCAGGTCCACCTCGAACCAGCTGGAGTAGGAGTCCACCAGGACCAGGTAGTGTTTGCCACGCCACTCGAAAATATCGGCGGCAACAGCCATCCACGGCAACTCGGGAGCCGGCTGCTGCAGGAGAGGCTGGCGCTGCTGATGAGGTAATAGGCTGTTGCAGGCAGCGCAGGCGGAGACCCTGTCCCGGATGTCCTTGACCATGCCAGGCCAGTAAAACTGTGCTTGGGCCTGGGATAACGTGGCCTCCACCCCTGGGTGTCCGTTGTGGGCAGTCTGGAAGTAGCGATCTCGCAGCGCAGCCGGCACCACAACCTTGTGACCCTTCACCACCACGCCCGCGTGCAGCACCAGTTCATCCCGAACCAGGAAGTAGGGCACGGCACCAGCCGGCAGGGAAGACCGTCGTTCAGGCCAGCCACGGCGGATGACGCCCGCAAGCTGTTGAAGGTTCGGATCAGCGGCAGTGTGTGTGACCAGGGACTGCATCTGCCAAGATGGAACGATGTTGACGTTCAACACCATCAGGTCAGCCGATTCGTACGGATGGCGGGAAATGGAAGGTAGTGGGGCACGGGACAAAGTGTCTGCCACGAACATCTCCTTGCCTTTGCGGTACACGATTTCGAATGTAAAACGCTGCAGCTGCAGCATCATTCGCTGCAAGCGGGACGAGGCTGCGTGGATGGGCTTGTTTAAAATAGAGACCAGCGGCTGGTGGTCAGTTTCGATGGTGAAAGTTTTTCCCAGAACGTAGTCTCTGAATTTGGAGCACGCGAACACCACGGCAAGGAGCTCCTTTTCAATTTGGGCGTAGCGCTGTTCAGCAGGGGTCATTGTGCGAGAGGCATAGGAGACGGGCAGCTGTCGGTCGTCGTAGAGCTGCAGGCAGGCAGCACCAAGGCCGAACCGAGATGCATCGCAGGTGAGGACGATTGGCCTGTTCAGGTCGAAGAACTGCAAAGTGGGGGTCCGTGCGAGTCTGGACCTCAGGGCCACGAAGGCCGATTGGTGGTGCGGGAGCCAGACCCAGGCATTGTCCTTCTTGGTCAGCTCCCTCAGGGGGGCACTCAGTTCGCTGAGGTCGGGTATGAACTTACCCAAGTAGTTGACCATGCCCAGGAAGCGCTGCAGGCCGGGCACGTCAGTGGGAGCGGGCATTTCGGTGATCGCCGCCGTCTTCTCGGGGTCTGGCTTCAGGCCCCCCGCCGTGAAAACGTGGCCGACGTAGGTGACTTCCTCAACGCGGAACCGACACTTCCTTCGATTAAGCTTGAGATTGATCTCACGAGCCTTGTCCAGGACTTGGCGGAGGTGTCGGTCATGCTCAGCGACGTCCCTCCCGTACACCAGGATGTCATCCACAATGATGGCGCACGGCAACCCAGCAAACAGCTGCTCCATCGTACGCTGAAAAACCTCGCTTGCCGAGTTGATCCCAAAAGGCATGCGGAGGAAACGGAACCTGCCGAACGGTGTGCTGAAGGTGGTCAGGAAGGAGGAACGTGCATCCAGCGGGATCTGCCAAAAGGAGCTCTTGGCATCCAGGACCGAGAAAACTGTGGCTGGACCGACCTGTGCCGCGACGTCCTCCACCGTCTGCATGGGGTAGTGCGGGCGTTTAATAGCCAGGTTCAGGTCCTTGGGGTTGATGCAGATCCTGATCTCGCTCGCGTCCTTCTTGGCAGCGACCACCATGGTGGAGACCCACTGGGTGGGGGCACTCACCTCCTTGAGGATGCCCATGTCCACCATGCCACGTAGTGTGGACTCCACGCGGCCCTTCATGGCAAAAGACACACGGTGGGCCGGTCTGACCACTGGGTCGACCCCCGGGTCCACAACGATCTTGTAGGCACAGGGCAGCTTCCCCAGGACGTCATCAAATCGGTCAGGGTACTCGATCAGGGGGTCCATGGGGGCCTGCACCAGGTGGATGTCGCGGTGGAATGAGACCAAACCAAAGTCCTGGCATGCACGGGCGCCCAGCAGGGTGACGTTGTCAGATGCTAGCAGGAGGAACGTGAGGGGCCGAGAGGTCTCCAGAACAGTACAGATAACCGTTGCCTTTCCCACGGCAATCAGAACGCCTCCCCCATAGGCATGGAGGCGGGAGTTGTCAGGAGTAACCCTCTCCCCCGAGCTTATCTGCTCGAAGAGGCCCACAGACATAACATTTGCAAAGGCCCCAGTATCGACCTTGGCAGGGAAGGAGTGTCCATTGACTGTAACATGCACGGATGGATCCGTTATCAACGCAGGTGCACCCAAAAGCGAAAACAGCATAGAGTCTCCATGGGAGGAAGTCGTATCTGAGCCATGGAGTTCCTCATGTTGGTACCGGGAACCGGTTGCGCTATCAACGGTCGCAAGGTTGTTTAGACTCCCTCTAGGAGCAGGGACAGGTCTCCCACGAGAACGACAAGCTGCAGAAAAATGGTTCTGCCTCCCGCAGGAATTACAAGTTTTGCCCTGCGCTGGGCAAACGTTATACCTGTGTGACGAGAAGTTGCAGTTTGGGCATCTGCGAGGGGTGACCATAGTGGGCGCGGAGGGGGTGACCCTGGTCTGCGGGTCATTCAATCGCCGGCGGCCGGTGAAATTTATGTCCTGGGGCGCCGGCCGAGATACTGAGCCAACAGCAGAGGCCATGCGTGCGGCATGTATGGCGTCCTTTAGCGACAGGTCAGGCTTCATCAGGAGCTCATCCCGCAGCTTAGAGTTTAGGAGACCGTTGACCAGGACGTCCCTGATCATCTCGTCGGGTGTAATCGTTTGAAGGCGGCACCGCCGAGCCATATGTCTTAAAGATGCAATGAAGGCGTCAACGTGCTCCCCTGGAGTCTGACGCCGCGAGAAAAAGTTGAAACGTTCGATAATGTTATTGGTGGGTATATCGCACAGGGCAGTGAACTTAGCCATGAGACATACCGGGTCGTTGCGGTCCTCCGGAGGGACGAATTCGAACGACGCATAGCGTTCCATTGCCTCCGGACCAGCCAGGTTGAGGAGCAGGTGAGCTTTTATCGCAGCAGTTGCATCAGGATGGGCAATCGCTATATAGTGCTCGTAGTCCCGCTGGAAGACAGTCCAGCGGTGCACTATGTCCTCATCAAAAACAAGCGTGTCCGGACGACGACACGAGGGAGCCATGGCAAAGTGGAAGGATGGGACACAACTGGGACGAACAAATGCTAAAAATAAAACCCTGATAAACAGGAGACGCAAGTCTACCGCTCTGACACCATGTAAAGCGACGTCCTTTGCACACAGAGTCTTTTACTGGATATTGTTTATTAATTTCACTACACGAGTTATGCCCTAGCTGTCCGTGGTCATCACTGGAACTAGAGAGCGAGCTGGAGGTGGGGAAGCTACAATTATACAAGAGACAATGGGGAGTGGTTAGTAGTGGTGAGGTCATTATGTTAAAGGAACATGCACTGATCTACAAACTCCTTCAGTGATATCCTGAGGCTCAGATGATTGATCTCCAACACCGATGGTGATTGTCCCTCAGGAAGTGTATGAGTTCAACCAGTGGTGTTGCTTTGAGGAAACAATGGACTGTGGATGCTGGTTTGTAAAAGAGACTGAGTGCTGGAGTAGCTTAGCAGGTCAGGCAGCATCTTAAGAGACCATGGATAGGCGATGTTTCAGGTCAGGACCCTTCTTCCAGCCGCTTCAGCACTCTATGTCTCCTCCAGTGGAGATATTACTCCTGATGCCATTGACATCATCAGCACTTTGGCAAGAGCATCATCAAAGAGTGGGAGAGTCGGGAAATCTGACCATTCAGTGGTGCTGCTTCTTCCTGCATACTGGCAGCACCCCAAGAAGTTAGGACTGCATAGAGCTGGTCTGGGGAGGCAGAGGAACAACTACAGGACTGCATGGAGTCAGTAGACTGGGCAATGTTCAAGGACTCGGCAACGGACCTGAATGAATACGCCACAGTCGTTACAGACTGGATATGGAAATGTGTAGAGGAATGTCATTTTACAAAAACCATCCGAGTGTTTCCTAACCAGAAGCCTTGGATGAACCAGGAGATCCGCATGCTTCTGAGGATCAGATCCCGGACATTCAGGTCTGTTGATGCAGAGTCTATAAGAAGTCCAGATACGACCTTGACAAGGCCATCGAAAAGGCCACAAGGGACTTCCGTTCAAAGCTGAAGGATGGGGCGGATGTTCGGCAATTGTTGCAGGGCTTGAATGCCATCACCTCCTACACGGCAAAACCAGGAGGCAGCTCAAGCGACCGCGAAGCATCACTCCCTGACGAGCTCAATGGACGCTTTGATAGGGGGAACACTGATGTGCCTTCCCGAGCCCCCATATGCCCTGATAGTATTACAGTCACAGTCACAGAGGCTGACGTCAGAAGATCCTTCAGGGGGGTGAACCCTTGGAAAGTGCCTGGACCTGATGGTATACCCGGTCGAGTTCTCAAAACCTGCGCAGACCAACTGGCTGGAGGTTTTTTTTTGTGGACATTTTCAACCTCTCACTACTGAGGTCTGAGTTTCCCACCTGCTTTAAGAGGGCATCAATAATACCAGTGCCCAAGAAGAGTAAGGTGACATGCCTCAATGACTATCGACCAGTGGCATTAACATCCGTGGTGATGAAGTGCTTTGGAAGGTTGGTTATGATGCAAATCAACTCCAACCTCAACCAGAACCTCAACCCACTACAGTTCTCCTACCATTACAACAGGTCAACGGAGGATGTGACCTCACTGGCTCTCCACTCCGCACTGGACCACTAGGACAATAAAAACACTTACTGTCAGGCTGTTTATAGACTACAGCTCGGCGGTCAATACCATCATCCCGTCCAAGCTGGTTGCCAGCCTGTGGCTGCACTTCTCATCCACCATCCTCATCATTGGACACCCTATGCATAGGGGAGGGAGTAGGGCTGAGGTTGTCCTGGTTGGGTTGCTCCTGGGCCTGGCCAAGCTGGCCATCCACGAGTCATGGAGCCAGGCGGAAGAGGGCTGTGCCCGAGCCAGCTGCCTGCCCCTTTTCCGGGGTTATGTCCGTGCCCCGGTGGTTTTGGAGAGGGACTCTGTGCTGTCCACAAGCACCCTGGGTGATTTCCGGGACTGCGGGGGATTGAATGCATCCTTGACAAGGATTGTAACATAGTTGTATAGTAGTTTATTTAGTATATTTGTTTGCCTTGTATTATGGTGGTGGGTTCTGTTTTGTTTTATTGTATTGTAAATATTATTTTTAATAATTGAATACATTTTTTGATTAAAAGAAAAAGCTGGTTGCCAAGCTCACGGAACTGGGTCTCTGCGCATCCCTCTGCAATTGGATCCTCGACTTCCTCATCAACAGACCAGAGTCAGTTCAAATTGGCAGAAACAGGTCTTCCTCATTAACAATCAGTACGGGAGCACCTTAAGGCGGTGTGCTCAGCCCCCTGGTCTACTCACTCCATACTCATGACTGTGTAGCCGGACATAGTGCGAACTCCATCTTCAAGTTTGCCAACGCCACCACTGTTGTTGGATGAATTACAGATGGTGATGAGTCATAGAAGTGAGATCGACCAATTGACCAAATGGTGCCAGCACAACAACCTGGCTCTCAATATCAGTAAAACCAATGAACTGATTGTGGACTTTGGAAGAGGAAGGATGAGGACCCACATCCTGTTTATATCAAAGGGACGATGGTGGAGAGAATCAAAAAACATCAAATTCCTGGGTGTGCATATTCCAAAGATCTTTCCTGGACCCAGCACTCTGATGCAATTATAAAGAAATCACATCAACGTCTCTACTTCCTGAGAAGATTACGGAGATTTGGTATGTCAGAGAGGATTCTCTTGATCTTCTACAGGTGTACAGTAAAGAGCATATTGACTGGTTGCATCATGGCCTGCTTTGGCAACTTGAACGCCCAGGAGCGAAAAAGACGGCAAAAAGTTGTGAACACAGCCCAGTCCATCATCGGCTCTGACACCATCCTGGCAATACATTCATTTCACCCCTGCCATCGGGAAGAAAGTACAGGAGCCTGAAAACTGTAACTTCCAGGTTCAGGAACAACTTCTTCCCTATAGTGTTCAGGCTATTAAACACTACAACCTCAAATAAGATCTGAACTACAATAGACTATTATTATTATTATTATTATTATTATTGCACTACTATTGTTTGTGTGTATGTATGTGTACGTATGTGTACGTGTGTGTGTGTGTGTGTATGTATATACAATATATAGACAGTATATACCCTGTATGTATGTATATTTACGCACTGAACTTTCTTTTTGCTTTCTTTCTTTCTTTCTTTCCTTCTTTCCTCTTTCCTTCCTTCCTTCCTTCCTTCCTTCCTTCCTTCCTTCCTTCCTTCCTTCCTTCCTTCCTTCCTTCCTTCCTTCCTTCCTTCCTTCCTTCCTTCCTTCCTTCCTTCCTTCCTTCCTCTTCCTTCCTTCCTTCCTTCCTTCCTTCCTTCCTTCCTTCCTTCCTTCCTTCCTTCCTTCCTTCCTTCCTTCCTTCCTTCCTTCCTTCCTTCCTTCCTTCCTTCCTTCCTTCCTTCCTCCCTTCCTCCCTTCCTCCCTTCCTCCCTTCCTCCCTCCCTCCCTCCCTCCCTCCCTCCCTCCCTCCCTCCCTCCCTCCCTCCCTCCCTCCCTCCCTCCCTCCCTCCCTCCCTCCCTCCCTCCCTCCCTCCCTCCCTCCCTCCCTCCCTCCCTCCCTCCCTCCCTCCCTCCCTCCCTCCCTCCCTCCCTCCCTCCCTCCCTCCCTCCCTCCCTCCCTCCCTCCCTCCCTCCCTCCCTCCCTCCCTCCCTCCCTCCCTCCCTCCCTCCCTTCCTTCCCTCCCTTTCTTTATCCCTTCTACCCTCCCTCCCTCCCTCCCTCCCTCCCTCCCTTCCTCTCTCCCTCCCTTCCTTCCTTCCTTCCTTCCTTCCTTCCTTCCTTCCTTCCTTCCTTCCTTCCTTCCTTCCTTCCTTCCTTCCTTCCTTTTCTGTTGTGCTGCAGCAAGTAAAAATTTCATTGTTCTATCTGGGACATATGGCAGGGCCCAAAACGTCACCCACCCATTCCTTCTCTTTGGAGATGCTGCCAGTCCCGCTGAGTTAGTCCAACATTTTCTGTCTATCTTCGGTTTAAACCAGTATCTGCAGTTCCTTCCTACAATGAAAAATTGGATTGTTTGCTATTGATTGTACAATGTTAAATTCTATTTCCAACTTCTCAAGAAATAAGACAATCCAGGTCCATACGCAACAAAACCAAGGAAAAAAAAATCAAGAAAGGATGGGTAAGTAATACATTTTATTTTTGTGACATTTGTGTCAGGCATTGACTAACTCTGACAAGAAAGAATTTAAAAACAACTTTCTCTGTTGTCCAATGGGTTTACCATTGCCAAATGTTGTCTATGCCTATATCAGGGTAAGGTAAGGATGCACCATAGCGGGAATCTGAACTGGACCAACAGGGCTAAGGTGGGGTATCGAGACGTGGGTGACTCATCAACTGCCTCTGCAAATCTCCTCCACCATCTTCATATCATATCATATCATATCATATATATACAGCCGGAAACAGGCCTTTTCGGCCCACCAAGACCGTGCCGCCCAGCGATCCCCGCACATTAACACTATCCTACACCCACTAGGGACAATTTTTACATTTACCCAGCCAATTAACCTACATACCTGTACGTCTTTGGAGTGTGGGAGGAAACCGAAGATCTCGGAGAAAACCCACGCAGGTCACGGGGAGAACGTACAAACTCCTTACAGTGCAGCACCCGTAGTCAGGATCGAACCTGAGTCTCTGGCGCTGCATTCGCTGTAAAGCAGCAACTCTACCGCTGCGCTACCGCGCATCTTCAACATCTTCAAGGCAACGATCAGGAATTCTCTCCAATCGCCTCAATAAGTGAAGCTCCAATCATACTAAGAAAGGCTAATTTCATCCAATATAAGGCTGCTCAATAAACTCTCCCTCCACCTACAGTGCATTCAGAAAGTATTCAGACTCCTTCACATTTTCCACATTTTGCTACGTTACAGCCTTATTTTAAAATGAATTAAATTCTTTTTTTTAATCATCATCAATCTACACGCAATACCCCATAATAAAAAAGCGAAAACAGGTGTTTGGAAAATTTTGCAAAGTAATTAAAAAGAAATAACTGAAATATCACATTTACATAAGTAAATTCACATTTACATTCAGACCTTTTACTCAGTATTTTGTTGAGGCACCTTTGGCAGCGATTACAGCCTCCAGTCTTCTTGGGTATGATGCTACAAGCTTGGCACACCTGTATTTGGGTAATTTCTTCCATTCTTCTCTGCAGATCCTCTCAAGCTCTGTCAGGTTGGATGGATCGGGTTCAAGTCCGGGCTCTGGCTGGGCCACTCGAGGACATTCACAGACTTGTCACAAAGCCACTCCTGCATTGTCTTGGCTGTGTGCTTAGGGTCATTGTCCTGTTGGAAGGTGAACCTTCAGCCCAGTCTGATGTCCAGAATGCTCTGGAGCAGGTTTTCATCAAGGATCTCTCTGTACTTTGTTCCGTTCATCTTTCCCTCGATCCTGACTAGTCTCCCAGTTCTTGCCGCTGAAAAACATCCCCACAGCATGATGCTGCTACCACCATGCTTCACCATAGGTATGGCATTGGCCAGGTGATGAATAGTGCCGCTTGGCATTCAGGACAAAGAGTTCAATCTTGGTTTCACCAGACCAGAGAATCTTGTTTCTCGTGGTCTGAGAGTACTTTAGGTGCCTTTTAGGAATCTGGGGGGTAACTTTTTCACACAAAGGGTGGTGGGTGTATGGAACAAGCTGCCAGAGGAGATAGTTGAGGCGGGGACTGTCCCAACATTTAAGAACTAGTTAGACAGGTACATGGATAGGACAGGTTTGGAGGGATATGGACCAAACACAGGCAGGTGGGTCCAATGTAGCTGGGACACGTTGGTCAGTGTAGGCAAGTTGGGCCAAAGGGCCTGTTTCTACACTGTATCACTCTATGACTCTATGTTGTTGGAGACATTTCCTGACAAAATCCTTGACTTTGTAAATTCACCAGATCACTCTCACCTGAGCGATGTGAAACAAACTAGTCATGTCAAAGAAAAGACCAATGATAGTTGGCAACTTGAATCCAAACACATTGGAACTTAAAACATTGATATCATTCTGTTTGAAATCTCTGATGTCAACACTGAAGGTACATTATGCTTTGAGGTATCAGTGACAGTTTGTTCTGTTGCCATTGGTATGAGTTATTTAGTGATCCTTGCCACTGAGTTGTCAAAAGAGAAAACTCGTGGAATTGCCTTTCTGTAGAAAGTCATTTTTAACTCAATAGTGCAGGGTACATTTACATAGTGCTTAGGTTACTGGAGCAGCTGATAATGTCCTGGACTGTCGATTCAGTTTAATTCCTACCCAGAGCAGGGAGGGAATTTAAATTTGAAAAATTAAATAGATCTGGATTTTAAGCAAAATGCTCAACAACAGAAACCCTGAAATTCCTGGAATGCTGTAAATATCCAATTACTTCATCAGTAATTCTTCAAACGCAAATTCTTCAAAGAAGGAGTTGTGCAATCCTTATTTAGTTTGGCCTATACATGATTGCAGACTCAGCAATGTAGTTGATGCTGAACTTCCTCCTCAGTTCAAGGAGAATAGAAGATGGACTATTGGCATGGCAGTTGGAAATGTTGACATTCTCAGCAGTGTCCACACTCCGTGGATGAAAATATAACAGTGTGAAGATCATGCACGCTCTCTCACTCTTGCAGGATGAATCCTGGCACAGTGATCGTATGTTGGATGATTCACATTCCACCCTGCCAAGTCTCTTTGCTTTTGACTTGGGGATGAAACTGGCAAAGTGACATATAATGCAGGCTGAGATACGGTGCTGAAAGTTTATGCATCACTGCTGTGTTCTGGATCTTAATTTCTCTCTCTCTCTCTCTCTCATCTCTCTCTCTCTCTCTCTCTCTCTCTCTCTCTCTCTCTCTCTCTCCTCTCTCTCTCTCTCTCTCTCTCTCTCTCTCTCTCTCTCTCTCTCTCTCTCTCTCTCTCTCTCTCTCTCTCTCTCTCTCTCTCTCTCTCTCTCTCTCTCTCTCTCTCTCTCTCTCTCTCTCTCTCTCTCTCTCTCTCTCTCTCTGTCTCTGTCTCTCTATCTCTGTCTCTCTCGGTCTCTGTCTCTGTCTCTCTCTCTCTCTCTCTCTCTCTCTCTCTCTCTCTCTCTTCTCTCTCTCTCTCTCTCTCTCTCTCTCTCTCTCTCTCTCTCTGTCACTCTCTGTCTCTCTCTCTCTCCCTCTCTCTCTCTCTGTCTCTCCTCTGTTTTCATTTGCCACCTGCAGACACATCCAGTGCAATTACTGAGCCGTCACCATTGTCTCTCAGCCAGTGCCATCATCACTTGTATCATCCTGTCTCACACATCCCTTATTCTCCCAATCCCCCCCTCTTCCCCCCCCCCCACACACACACACACCTCACTGCAACTTAAAAGAGGCTTATTTTCTAACTTTTCCTGGTTCTGAGGAAATGTTGTGTCAGGCATTGACTAAGTCTGACAAAAAAGAATTTAAAAACAACTTTCTCTCAATCTTTAATTCTGTTTCTCTTCAGATATCGTTTGACCAGCTCTGTATTTCTGTTTTTATTTCAGATTTCCAGTGTCTAGTTCTGTGTTCCTTTGTGAACTAGAATGATTACAATTGAGCTGGTATTATTGAAAAAAATTCGATGAATGTTTATCTCAGCGCGGAGTCTTGTGTGCTGGGAACACATTTGAAAAGTTAAGAACTCGCTCCACAAAACGTTTCAATTGTGTCTGATCCACAAGGCACATGCATCAGGGATTTAGGCACAAGGCTGCTTGAAACTGCATTTATTTTAATGGACAAGAATATTCAGGTCAGCATGCCTGAATTTCACAAACATATTCCAGCAGGTGGGGCTTCCCACTGTGCCTGGGATTGCATAAAATTGGCTCTTATGTGCTTTGCTTCATTGGATGCACTGTTGATATTGCAGTTTTGATGTATAATTCATCATTATCTGGAGCTCCAAAGAATGCATTCTACAATTTTCTGCAAATTTGTCACAGCGAAGACTGCATTTTGCTTCTCTCTTGGAAAAAGACTCAGTGGGAAATCTGTTTTATAACATAAAGTGATAATAAATAGGACTGTTATGGTGATAGAATAATCATCATCATATCATATCATATACTTACAGCCGGAAACAGGCCTTTTTACGGCCCTCCAAGTCCGTGCCGCCCAGTGATCCCCGTACATTAACACTATCCTACACCCACTAGGGACAATTTTTACATTTACCCAGCCAATTAACCTACATACCTGTACGTCTTTGGAGTGTGGGAGGAAACCGAAGATCTCGGAGTAAACCCAAGCAGGTCACGGGGAGAATGTACAAACTCCTTACAGTGCAGCACCTGTAGTCAGGATCGAACCTGAGTCTCCGGCGCTGCATTCGCTGTAAAGCAGCAACTCTACCGCTGCGCTACCGTGCATGCATAATGCATGCATAACGGTTTTCAAATGTCTTAGAAATTGTTATTTTTGTGTGAATCATCCCCTCATGCATTGAGAAGCAGAGTGTAAAAATATAACGGAGGTTTTCTTGGGTCTGAGCCCAGGTGCACTGGTGCAGCCAATTTCAGAAAATTTGCTGGGAGGGAGCACAGTTCTGCAATAAAATCCATCCCGTCTTCTCTGAGCTGTGACCCAGTGCTCGGTGATAAACAGAAGGACTCGGAGCCAAGATATATTCTTACTGATCTGCTTTGCAATTCGCTGAAGGCATGTGGTAAATGTTTATACAGTGCATTCAGAAAGTATTCAGTCCCCTTATATTTTTCCACATTTTGTTACATTACAGCCTTATTTTAAAATGGATTAAATTCATTTTTTTAATCATCAATCTACACACAATACCCCAGAATGAAGAAGCAAAAACAGTTATTTAGAACTTTTTGCAAAGTAACTAAAAAGAAATAACTGAAATATCACATTTACGTAAGTATTCAGACCCTTTGCTATGACACTCCAAATTGAGCTTAGGTTCATCCTATTTCCATTGATTATCCATGAGATGTTTGTACAACTTGATTGGAGTCCACCAGTGGTAAATTAAATTGATCTGATTTGGACATGATTTGGACACACCTGCTATCTAAGGTCCCACAGTTGACAGTGCATGGCAGAGCGAAAACCAAGCCATGAAGACGAAGGAATTGTCCGTAGACTTCCGAGACAGGGTTGTGGCGAGACACAGATATGGGGAAGGGTATAAAACAATTTCTGCAGCATTACAGGTCCCGATGAGCAGTGGCCTCCGTCATTCTTAAATGGAAGAACTTTGGAACCACTAGGACTCTTCATAGAGCTGGCCGCCCGGTCAAACAGAGTAATCAGGGGAGAAGGGCCTTGGTCAGGATGGTGACCAAGAACCCGATGGTCACTCTGACAGAGCTCCAGAGTTCTGTGAAGATGGGAGAACCTTCCAGAAGGACAACTATATCTGCAGCACTCCACCAATCAGGCCTTTATGGTAGAGTTCATTCCCAGCAAGTAATGCTGGCAGTGATTACAATTCACTCAAATTGATCACAATATTGGTTATGCAATGATACCATGGTGGTGGAGAGAGTTCGAAAGATCTATTTCACGCTCAAAAACTAGAATTTCACGATCATCGCTAGCTGTGCAGATATCCCAGCCTTCTTAATTGTGTGCTGAAAGCAGACAAACTTTTCCTCAAGTGACGTGATGAACATAAAACACTTTCACTTCACTAATTGAACATAAAGCAATCTGGAGACAAAGTAAAGAAATTAAAAGGTGAGCTTTAGTTACATTTCACATACAAAGATGAAGGTACAGCCATCAACCTTACATAATGCAAGGCATTAATGCAGTTAAATAGTTGAGATTAGTTCCTTGTAAATTGATGGCTACTAAATGATTTGCAGATCAAGGTTGATGTAATGTGAAACCTCATCAACACTAAAGATCATATTTGTAACGGTACTCATTATACAATAGAAGTATCTTGTATGTAATGCTCATTTGTAAAGAATGAGAAATAAATCTTGCCTTGGCATTCTGTCGATTGGCAAAAGGAACAATTGACGTATATTGGCATGCATTTAAATCTTTTGAGAATTCTATGCCTTAATGAACATAATTTAATTTAATATGCACTCTCAGCCTCGGAGCATTTTAACGTTATTTCACTTTCTGAGATTTAACATCATGATTGGGAAAAATAATCAATACAAAACTGTTTTACATTTTATAAAGTGCCTTTCAAGCTATTTAGTATTGCAACCAGACACCCATCTCACAAAACATTAATGCCAAACGTGGCTTCAAATCAGTTCAATATTGCTAGCAGGCTAATCTGTGTTACCTTGTAAATCATAATTATCTTAAATATTAGTGGAACATTAACTGCAATATTCAATTTGTTCTACCACTTTACCTGTCTTTACTTATTAAATCAAAAACTAGTTTACCAAAGTCATTCTTAATTGTTAGGTGCTATTTTTGTTTCCAACTTTTTTTTGTATTTTCACTAATAACTTGATAATTTTGATGTCTGGAATCCTAGACTCTTTAATATAGGTTAATCCATTTACAACCCAGAAATTATTGTTCGCATTGTTTCCTCACACAAACACATAACATAATTCTATGATAATCTTTTGTTGACTATCTTAGTGGTTATTTTTATGCAGGCTCTTTATGCAATTGATATAGTAGAATAGTGGTTAGCGATCGGGAGGACTGTTCAGAAGCTAGTCTGGCTTGGTAGTTGGGGAACAATTTCAATGAATTAGAATAATATGGAATTAAAAAGCCATTCTTTTGTAAAAGTACCACAAAAAATACTGTTTAATGGTTAAAAAACCATTTGTTTGACCAACGTCCTTGTGGAACTAAATTTGCCACCTGATCGGGCCTAAATGTGATTGAGACTCAAAGCAATAGGTTGGTCCATAAATGGTCACTGATTTCCAAACTTTCAAATAAATTCTAAGTGTATATATTTTAAATTTCACAATTAAAGTAAATCAATGCCAATCTAATTACATTTGTCATCTCTTTATAGAATAAAGTAAATCAGATCAAATAGAAATTATTAGATACACATACAACTTCAATGGTACTGACAAGCTATCATTTTGGATGGAGATTTGATCAGGCTAGAGAAAGTGTGACCCTTGCAGTATTGACCATACAGCATAATTAATAATTGATATATTTGATAAATATTATTAAAACCAAGGGTAAAATTGTACACTTTTTACATGTCCAAATGGTACAAAGTATCTCCACTGAATCTTGACATTTTTTTATTTCAAGTGGCACATATAATTTTGCTGACAGTACTTTAGTCAAAGATGTGAGATCAACAAACTCAGCAGATATTTGAACATAGTAATATCAGGTAATATTCCAGCAGTTTTGAGGGAGAATGGTTCTGTTAAAGGAGTCATTGGAGGAGAAATTCCTTCCGAGGCAGACACAAAATGCTGGAGTGATTCAGCGGGACACGGCAGCATCTCTGGAGAGAATGAATGTGCGATGTTTTGGGTCGAGCCCCTTTTTCAGACTGAAATACCTTCCTTTTGGGTACTGTGAATACCCAGCTTAAAGACAATGGAAAATCAGGCACTAAAAGAATGAATGGATTTGGGGCTGTGGCAGAAAAACATGGTGTTAACATGCAAGTTCAAGGTTGACTTTATGAAAACATGGATCCGGCCCAAGTCACAAAAGGGCCCACCCCTGATCCTATTTTTTGTCTTATTTGATTGTATCATTACACTTTATTCTATTTTACAGCTAGCCCTAGAATAGTTCTTGGAACTGATGCACTCTGGCACTTGTGTCCATTGCTTTTCAGCTGTTTGGCAGCACAACCTAAAATTAAGTAAACATTTGGAATTGTGAAATAGACTGTGAATTGGAAGCATAGGACTCCGCATTCAGTTCAGTGACTAGTTGATCGGGCCAATAAGACTGGGGGGGGCAAAAACCTACCAAATATGCCTGGGGTCTTTTATAATTGTGACCACATGTTGTATATGCTTAGAATTATCAAATGGTAAATAGAAACCATTTTAATTCTAATTTTCGTTTTTCAGTGTTCTTCCTATCTCCATGTCTATAAAACAGCTGCACATGTTCCATGCCAAATTAAAACTCTATCTGTCAAGGTAAAGGTGCTATTTAATAAGTGAGTTAACACATAAAATCAGGCCAGGTTGATACAAAGGATGTGAATGGAAGCATGAAAAGCGAATTAATATAGCCAATGTATTAAGCACAAATGAAGTAACAATGTCAATGTTGACATTTAGATGGGTAATAAATGATCTACGTTTTATGATTATAAAACGAACGGGTAACATTTTTGTGTCATACAATTGCCACAACTCTGCTCCATAAAATTCTGCTCAACTTAAATTAACCTGAATATATTTTAATGCAAAGTATTTGAATGTTGTAACTCACAGAAAAGAAAAGGGCAAATCAGTTGATGTGGTGTACGGGAAATCCTTTGACAAGTATACTCTGATTTTCACCAAACTTGGAGTGCATGGTCCAGGAGTTATGCCACCAGCATGGATTGAAGACTGTATTGTAGTAGGACTAAAGGTGTCTTTTTTGGGGTTAGGAGATAATGATCAATGGGGTGCTGTCGTGATCGGTGTACACTAATGATTTGGATTCGGGGACGAAGTGTCATATATGAAGTGAGCAGAGTGGGGGTAGACAGTCAGTACCTTTTTTCCCAAGTGGAAATATCAAAGACTAGAGGATGTAGCTTTACGGTGAGAGGGGCAAAGTTTAAAGGTGATGTGTGAGGCAAATGTTTTAAATGGAGAATCGTGGGTGCCAGGAACATGCTGCCAGGGGTGGTGGTGGTGGCACATCGGATAGTGGGATTTAAAAGGCCTCTGGATAAACGTGAATTTGCAGGGAATTGAGGGTTATGGATCATGTATAGGTAGAGGAGATAAGTTTAACTTGGCATTGTGGTCGACACAAACATTGTGGTTCGAGGGGCCTATTCCTGTATTGTACTATTCCATGTACTACATCCAGTTTTGCTGTTGATGCAAAACTAATTGAGAATGTGGCCTATGAGGAGGATGCAGAGAGATTTCATGTGGTAAAGTGGATGGGCAACATTACTTAAAATATGAAAATATGTGAAGTCATCCAATTTGGTAGAAAAAATAGAGAGGCGGACCATTCATTAAATAGTGAAAGTGAGAAAGGTGCTGATATCAGAGAGATCTGGATACCTTAGTACACAAATCACTGAGAAACAGTCTGCAAATACACCAAGCAATTAGGAAGGCAAATGATATGTTGGTTTTTATTGCAAGAAGATTTGATTGCAAAAGTAGAGATAGACACAAAATGCTGGAGTAACTCAGTGGGACAGGCAGCATCTCTGGAGGGAAGGAATGGGTGACGTTTCGGGTCGATCCTTCTTCAGATCGAGTCAGAGGAATAGGAGACTAGAGAATGGAAGGGTAAAGTGTGAAAATGACAGATCAAAGGTTCACTGTTGGCTGAGGGGAAGGTGATAATGAGGCATACAATCAGTAAAATTAATCAGGAGGACAGTGCAACTAGTCAGAGAACTAGGGTGGAGGAGGGACGGAGGGGCAGAGAAAGCAAGGGTTACTTGAAGTTAGAGAAATCAATATTCATACCGCTGAGTTGTAAGCTGCCCAAGTTCTCCGACTGGTCTCACTAACAAAGGTTAAACAAACTGGCCCTATATACAAGTGGATTTAGAAGAATGAGAGATGACCTAACTGAAAATCACATTTTTAAAAATGGGATGACAGGTTTAATGCAAGGTAGATATTTCCCCTGGCTGTGATGAATAGCACCAAGGTCAGAGTCTGAAAATAATGTGCCAGCTATTTGAAGGTGAGGTCAAGCTGTAATTTCTTCACCTTGCAGAAAGCGAATCTTTAGAATTTTCTAACGAGAGATGTGATGACTCGTTCGCTGAGTATATTTGAATCACTGCCTTAGGAAAGCAGCCAAAATAATGAAGGATCAACTACACCCGGCCATTCCTTCTACTCCCCTCTCCCATCGGGCAGAAGATATAAAAGCCTAAAATCATGTACCACCAGATTCAGTAACAGCTTCTTTCTTGCTGTTATCAGACTGAACGGTCTTCTCACAAGCCCGATCTCCCAACCTACCTATTTGTCCCCCTTGCACTTTTGTTTTAACTGCACTTTCTCTATAACCTTTATGCTATAATGCATTAATACTATATTCTGCACACTGGTATTTTTCTCTTTACATTACCTGTTATACTTCTTTTCAGCTTGATTACATTCATGTATAATGTGACTTGACTGGGTAACACGCAGACAAAGTTTTTCAATGTATCTTAGCACAGGTGACAATAATAAATCAACACCAATATTAGAGAGTATATTGATAATCTTTTTAGATATTAAGGGAATTCGACAAAGGAACGGAAAATTCACCCAAGCAGATATTTAGTCCAGAACAATGGTTATATTCTGTACAAGATTTTTCTCACTTTTCCCCACCTTATTGTGTCCTGCATACTTAATTTATTTTCCCTCTACTCAGCTTATTTTTAAATGCAGCATTGCTATTTTCTCAAACACTTTATTACATGGCATAACATTTTACATTCTAGTAATTCCCTAAGTAAGGAGATTACTTTTGAGATCCAGGTTGGGTTTGAGTAATTATTTTACATTTGTAGTTCATAAATACCAGTGTGCAGAATATCGTATTAATGCATTATAGCGCTAAAGTTATAGAGAAAGTGCAGTTAAAACATTTATAAATGTCATTATGGCTTTAAGCAAAAAATTGTATAAATGAGTCTTGTAATAAGCAAGCCAGAACTCAGTGGTCAATTAGACACAAATACAAGAGCTTAAAACAAATACATTTTGTTCACCCACTACTGATCATCCTTACATACAATTTCATGCATTTTAATTCCTTCCTTCCCAAAAGGCCCTCTCTAACCAAATAATTGCTGTATCTTTTGTCTTTGTGGTCTGGGCATCATCAAGCACACTGATATTCTGGAACATGTCTATATCAGGAAAGAGGGAATACTTGAAATATTCAGTACGTTAATGTGGTTAAACGGACCGGGCCGCATATGATTAATCTTGAGATGTTAAGAAAATCAAGGGAAGAGATTTCTAGGGGTCTGACGGAGATTCTTGCATGTTTCTTAGCTGCACATGGGGTACCGGATGACTAGAGGATAGATAATGTTGTTTATGTAAAAAGGGCAGTAGGGATGAGCCTGGAAACTATAGGCCTAACAGCTTTACATCAGATAGAGAAATTGTTGGATTCTGAGGGACAGGAGTTATGTTCACATTGAAAGGCTGGGATTGACATAGAGGAGTCAACATGGGTTTTGTACAGGGTTTATACTGTCCCACAAATCTGAGCTATTGGAAGAGGTAATTAAGAAAATTGATAAAGGCAGAAGGATATATTGTAGCGACCATAGAGAATGGTCCAGGTCGTCGAACCCTCGGATTGGCCAGCGAGGTCACGTGTGAACGCGACCATGGGGATTGGTCCAGGGAGCGACATCGCTGATTGGCCAGCGTGGTCATGTGCGCTTTTGGCGCCCGAAATGTTCAGTTCGGCGAAGTCTTCGAAGAAGACAGTAAGTTTTTGATGGTTGTCCTTTACCTTGTTGTTTAACTCTGTATTCGAATATTGCGGCTGCAATAAACTTCTTCTACAACCAACAAGTTTTCGGACTCGCCATATTGGTGACCCCGACGTGATCTGGACGATCACCGACTATGCAGGAACACGACGCCTCGTTGTTGATGGCCACGCCGGGCACACCGGAGTTAAGCGCGGTAAGCGTTCACCTTCCGTTGTTTTGGACGCATGCACCGCAATCTTGGTTTATCCACACCGAAGCTCAATTTCATATAAAGAAGATATCGGACGACTCCACGATGTATTACTACCTCGTCAGCGCTCTATCGTCGGAGACGACCACGCGCGTGATGCGGTTCATCGTTAATCCACCTGCGGAAAGCAAGTACGAGGCCATGAAGAAAGTGTTACTGCGAACCTTCGGGTTTAATAAGCATGATTGCGCTGCAAGACTTCTGCACCTACCGGATCTTGGAGACCGACGGCCTTCCATTCTCATGTCCGAAATGATGATGCTAGCCGGTGAGCATACGGATTGCCCTATGTTCGAACAGGCATTCCGAGAGAAGCTTCCTGAGGATGTCCAACTGCTGCTCACGGATTGTTCTTTTAAGGACCCCGAAGCATATGCAGCGAAAGCGGACGCGCTCATAGCGGCTAAAAACAAGGCAAGCGGTTCGATCAACAAGGTCTCGACATCAGTGACCACGCCACAGCGACATCAAGATGGCGCCGCGTCTCCCGCCAATTCTCCGAAAGCCCGCCAAAAAGATCCGCACAAGCGCAGCTGGTGCTATTATCACCTACGATGGGGTAGCGAATCCCGCAACTGCCGCTCGCCTTGTACCTTCGCGGGAAATGCCTCGGCCGATCGTACATAGGGGCAGTTACGATTGGCCAGAACCGACGCCTCTACGTCCATGATCGATTCACGGACACAGAATTTTTGGTGGACACGGGAGCCATCGTCAGTATAGTGCCGCCGACCGACCTTGAAACCAGATCGGGTAAGACAGGTCCCACCCTCATCGCGGTTAATGGCAGCCCCATTCGCACTTTCGGTATACGGAAGATGTCCCTTGTGTTAGGCCTCCGCACGTACGAATGGCCATTCATCATAGCCGACGTCAGACAAGCGATCCTGGGCGCAGATTTTCTCTGGGCTTTTTCACTGGTCCCTGATGTCCGCGGTAACGACCTCCGACCCTCCGCCGGAGATGAGCCCGTCGCTCCGACAATCGCCTCCCCGCCCAGCCCTACTGTCCAGGCCATCGTCGCGGCCCCTGACTCGTATGCTGAGATCCTGGCGGAGTTTCCAGAGCTGCTCATTCAACGTTTTGACACGTCTTCGGCCAAGCACGGCGTGGTCCATCACATCCGCACCGAAGGCCCTCCCGTTTTCGCTCGGGCCAGGAGACTACCGCCAGACAAACTGGTGGTGGCACGGGCAGAGTTCAGGAAGATGGAGGAAATGGGAATTGTCCGTCAGTCTGACAGCCCGTGGGCCTCGCCGTTACATATGGTCTCCAAGGCATCTGGGGGGTGGAGACCATGTGGCGATTATCGGCGTCTCAATGCTGTCACCACGGCTGATCGCTACCCCATACCGCACCTACAGGACTTTTCATCTGGGCTGGAAGGAGTGGTGGTGTTCTCCAAAATCGATTTGGTGCGAGGATACCACCAGATTCCGGTGCGACCGGAGGACATACAGAAAACTGCAACGATTACTCCGTTCGGGTTGTTTGAATGGTTGCGTATGCCTTTCGGTTTAAAGAACGCCGCACAGGCTTTCCAACGACTGATGGACCGTGTGGGCCGGGGTTTACCCTTTTTGTTTATTTATTTAGACGACATCCTGGTCGCCAGCCCCTCGGTGCAGGAACACCAGGTCCACTTGCGGACCGTGTTCCAGCGGCTCCAAGACCACGGGCTCATTATCCAACCCTCCAAGTGTCAATTCGGCCTCCCTGCTCTTGATTTTCTAGGGCACAGAATTACCCCTGCCGGCGCCTCCCCTTTGCCCGAGAAGGTGGAGGCTATCCGGGCATTTCCCAGGCCCACCACAGTAAAAGGGCTACAGGAGTTCGTAGGCATGGTTAATTTCTACCATCGGTTCGTTCCGGCAGCTGCGCGAGTCATGCGCCCGCTTTTCTAATGCCTTGCAGGAAAACCGGTAGAGTTGATATGGTCCCTGGCCGCAGAGTCGGCTTTTACAGCAGCTAAGGCAGCCTTGGCAGATGCCACCATGTTGGTCCACCCGAGCCCCTCCGCCCCCACGGCCCTGACGGTTGACGCCTCTGACGTGGCGGTGGGCGGGGTTCTGGAGCAGCAGGTCGGTGGCCGTTGGCAGCCTTTAGCGTTTTTCAGCCGGCAACTAAATTCGGCTGAGCTGAAGTATAGCGCATTTGACCGAGAGCTTCTGGCTCTCTATTTAGCTGTTCGTCATTTCAGGTACTTCCTTGAGGGCCGCCCATTTGTGGCCTTTACGGACCACAAACCATAAACATTTGCATTTTTTAAATTGTCTGACCCATGGTCGGCCCGCCAGCAGCGGCACCTGACTGCTATCTCCGAATTCACCACCGATGTCCGTCATGTCGCGGGTAAGCTTAATGCCGTTGCTGACGCCCTGTCTAGACCTGCTTTTTCCCCTATTTCGGCGGTGGACTGCGAAGTGGATCCCCAGGAGCTTGCGGAGGCACAGCTTCTAGCGGATACCGCTTCGGCATACCAGTCCACCACTTCGGGATTGAAGTTGGCCCAGGTAGCTTGTGGGTCGGAAGGCACAAAAGTCTGGTGCGATGTTTCTCTTCCCCGTCCCAGGCCGGTAGTACCGCCCTCCCTTCAGCGCCGGGTTTTCGATGCCATTCATGGGCTAGCGCACCCGTCCATCCGCTCCACCTCTGCTTTGGTAGCAGCTCGGTTTGTCTGGCATGGCCTACGGAAACAGGTAGTGGGTTGGGCGCGTTCCTGCGTTCCCTGTCAGACCGCTAAAGTCCAGCGCCATGTCCAGCCCCCCGTACAGGATTTCGAGGTCCCAGCAGTTCGTTTTTTCCACATCCACGTGGATTTGGTCGGGCCTTTGCCTTCCTCCCGGGGCTACACCCACCTCCTCACGGTGGTGGATCGGTTCACCCGGTGGCCAGAGACTTTCCCATTGTCTGATATTTCGTCAGCGTCTTGTGCTAGGACTTTGGCCCTTCATTGGGTAGCTCGTTTCGGGGTCCCGGCAGTTATTACCACTGACAGAGGGCCACAGTTCACTTCGTCCCTCTGGGCCGCGCTCGCAGAACTGTACGGTTCCAAGTTACAACCTACTACTGCATATCACCCCCAGGCAAATGGACTCGTAGAAAGGTTCCACCGTCAACTTAAGGCGTCCCTCAGTGCAAGGCTTGAAGGCCCGGACTGGGTA
Source organism: Rhinoraja longicauda (assembly GCF_053455715.1). NCBI lineage: Eukaryota > Metazoa > Chordata > Chondrichthyes > Rajiformes > Arhynchobatidae > Rhinoraja > Rhinoraja longicauda. The sequence goes on along the minus strand of NC_135953.1, from coordinate 83,742,967 downwards.
GACCAGCTCCCTTGGGTTCTTTTGGGCATCCGGACTGCTCCTAAGCTAGATCTCGGTGCGTCGTCCGCGGAGCTAGTATATGGCTCGACACTTCAAGTACCCGGAGATTTGTTTCCGGACCCTTCAGACCAGCTGCCTACAGTCCCATCAGTGTTAGCATCTCTCCGGGAACGGGTGGGCTCCCTGGCTCCAGTTCCGACTTCACGTCATGGATGTCCCATGGTACATGAACCGCCTTCCCTGAAGGACTGTGAGTTTGTTTTTCTGCGAAAAGATTCCCATCGCGCCCCGTTGCAGAGGGTCTATCAAGGGCCGTTCCGGGTTTTGCGTAAGGGAACGGCTACCTTCACCTTAGACATGTGCGGCAAGAGTGAGCTCGTCTCGGTGTCCCGGCTCAAACCTGCACATTTTGATCCGGATCAACCAGTCCTGGTCGGTCAAACCCCTAGGAGAGGCCGACCTCCGTTAGTTCCGCTCAGTCCAGGACCCCCCGTTCCGGCAGTTCCTCCAGGACCCCCCGTTCCGGCAGTTCCTCCAGGACCTCCCGTTCCGGCAGTTCCGCCAAGTCCGGAACCCCCGGCTCCTGTGGTTCAGGCTGTCCCTCTCCGTACTCGTTATGGTCGCGAAATCCGGCTCCCTGCTAGGTTCCGCACCTTGGGTTCTGGGGGGGGTCATGTAGCGACCATAGAGAATGGTCCAGGTCGTCGAACCCTCGGATTGGCCAGCGAGGTCACGTGTGAACGCGACCATGGGGATTGGTCCAGGGAGCGACATCGCTGATTGGCCAGCGTGGTCATGTGCGCTTTTGGCGCCCGAAATGTTCAGTTCGGCGAAGTCTTCGAAGAAGACAGTAAGTTTTTGATGGTTGTCCTTTACCTTGTTGTTTAACTCTGTATTCGAATATTGCGGCTGCAATAAACTTCTTCTACAACCAACAAGTTTTCGGACTCGCCATAATATATTGTTTAGATGGTCTTTAGTCTTTAGTCAGGCTTTCAACAAGATCCCACTTTGTAGGTTGGGCCAGAAGGTTAAGGCACAAGGGATCAGAGGCATGTTGGCAAATTGTATCCAAAATTGGCTTTGTGATTGGAGGCAGAGGGTTATTTCTAACAGCAGATATGTATTTTCCTGACTGGAAGACTGCAACAAGTGGCCTAACACTTGTGGCCTAACACAGATTTGGAAATAATGTAGGTAAATGGGATTATCCCAGTTAGGCATTCTGGTCGGCATGGATGAATTGGGGTGAAAGAGAACATTTCTCTGCTCTAACTGCCATTGTGTAATTGTCATTGAACCTAATTCTATGATTCTAATTTTCTATATTCAATAGCAATTAATGCCAGTTGTTTCTTAAAGCAACACAACTTTCCCTTGGTCATTCTGATGTTTTCGGACATTTTTTAACCTCGGTCAGCATACAGAAGGTGGAGGTGGGGTGGGAGTGGAGGCTGGGGTTACTGCAATAAAAATGATGGCAAATCAAAAGCCCAATTTGAACCAATCAACTTTGTTGTTTCCCCCCAGTATATCCTCTTAGAATATATCCATGCAACATATTTAGAGGTTAAAGTGATAATAACAGGATCTAGGGATTTTAAATGAGGTGCACATAGGATTTTTGAGCTCCCTGAAACTCACCGGTGAAACTAAGGTCAGGGCAAAGTGGCACTGGATGGAGATTGAAATTACAAATCACATTGGTATTCAAATCACAAAAATCCTGGAACCTCATAAACTTTCTATGAAGAGATTACTTCAAATAAATTATTCTGGGAAGTGATTTGGCAAATTTGGAGAAGTTTTTGCTGGAGTTAGGGTTAAGTTTTGATTGATTGACAGATGCAGCATGGAAACAGGCTCTTTGACCCATTGACTCCACGGTGACCATTGATCACCAGTTCACACTATTTCTATGTTATCACACTTATGCATCCACACACTAGGGGGAGAATTTACAGATACCGATTAATCTACAAACCTGCACGTCTTTGGAATGTAGGATGGAATTGGAGCACACGGAGGAAACCCATGTGGTCACATTGAGAACGTGCAAACTCCACACAGTCAGCATCTGAGGTCAGGATCGAACCTGGTTCCCTGACACACTGAGGTGGCAGCTGTACCAGCTGTACCACTGTGCCCCCTAAACTTTGTAAGCACTGCTACTCTCTTTGTGAACTTTGGAGGTGCCACCTAGTTATCTGCACTTTGCAGCTCTTCCCTTCCACCCCACATGTTCTGCTGCTGCTGTGGCCCACAGACGGACACACCGACTCCACCGACAGAATTGAAGATTCCAAGGCGGCCCAAACTCCAGTACGTGTGGCAGATCAGAATATTAGGTCATGCAGTATCAGATATTTGCAGCATAACTACTGACTGCTGGCCCAAGAACTGAAGCTTAACATGCCGACACCGCGTTAAACTCCTGTCTGCATACCAACTGTACATCTACAAGTCTTGATACCTTCCTCTATCTGTCGTTCTTCTGTGTAACTAACACTGCTGTTTCACACTTGCGCAGGCAGGCGGCTCAGATATCTGATCTGACAGCTGAGTAGCTCTTGGTCAATGTCTTTGGCACTTTGCTGCTCATGTGGGTCCTGGCACTGACTGCTCCACTTGTACATGTACACACATGGACAAACTTGGCCATTGGAATAGAAGGAATACTGATCTTATTTTCATTAACAATCTCACTCTTTTCAAAGCATTCACGTTATGCAATGACTGCCTTCTTCTCTTAAAATAACAGGTTTTATTTTGTAGGCACAAGGAACTTCATATTCTGGATTTTTTTGTGTTGATTCCTCATGCCAGCTTTTATCTTCCATTTTTAAATGGAAAAATAAATTTCGATTTTTCCAAATATTTGCAAAAAAATCCCCTCTGTATCTGAATAAATTATTATTTTTTGATTAGCTCTCACAGATCAACTATTATTTTGTCCAGTAGGTGAGTTATCTAATTTAGTGTGGACAATTTCTGCTTTTTCATACAGAGGTCAGCCTAACTTAATGTGCCCTTTTCCTTTCAAATACTGCATTGAACAATCACCTCATGATGCATTTTAGACAATTTATGTTAAATTATACTGCTAACTAAAATTGACTCAGTGCTCATTACTAATTACTCATGGGTCCAGGACACACTTGCAGAAAAATATCCAAAACATATTTCAAAACATACCTTATAGACATTAAATTATCCAATTATTCCAAATGATATGAAATCCAAGATCCCCATTGAAATTAGCCCAGCTTTATACTACAAAAACAAGGAACTGCAGATGCTGGTTTACATAAAAGTCACAAAATACCGGAATAAATCAACGGATCAAGCAGCATCTCTGGAGAACACGGAGAGGTGATGTTTCAGGTCGGGACCCTTCTTCAGACGGATTGTGGGGAGGAAGGGAGTGGAGAAAACTGGAAGAAAGGACGGGTAGGACAAAGCCTGGCAGGTAATAGGTAAATACAAGTGAAGGTGGGGGAGGAGGCGTTGATAGGCAGATGGTTGAACATAAGGCGAGAGATGAAAAGACAGAAGGTGAGACAAATAGATTGAAGAGTTGGAAATTGTGAAGTGAGAGGAAGCCATGTGGGTGGAAGTTGAGGGGGAGGGGAGCAATAGGTGTGAGTCCAGATGGGCGGTGAAGAATGGTGTTTTGTAGTTACCTAAAATTGGAGGATTCAATGTTCATACCGTTGGGATTGTAAGCTTTCACCTCAAGCAAAATATGAGGTACTGTTCCTCCGGTTTGAGCAAGGTCTCACTCTGGCAATGGAGGAAGCCCCAGCAGAAAGGTCAGTATAGGAATGGGAGGTGTTATAATGGTTGGCAACCGGGAGAACCAGTAGACAGAAATATCAGTATGGGAATGGGAAGAGGTGTTATAAAGTATAGGGATATGTGTTACATCTTCTGAGGTTACCGGGGAAAGCACCTGGGGTGGCTTTGGTGGAAAGGATGAGTGAACCAAGGAGTGACAGAGGGAGAGGTCTCTGTGGAAGGTGGAAAGGGGTGGGAATAGGAAAGTGTGACCGATGGGAGGATCATATTGGAAGTAACGGTAATGTCAGAGAATGTTATGTTGGACTAGACCAAGTGGATTCGTTGGGCCCAAACCTTCTGCATTGGTGCAGCACCCTCTACTCCCCCTCCCCTACCCCTCCCCTACCCCTCTCCTCCCTTCCCTCCTCCCCTTCCCCCTCCCCTCCCCTCCCCTCTCCCTTCCCTCCTTCCCCTCCTCCCTTCCCTCCCCCCCACTCCATCCCCCTCAACCTCCCTTATCCTCACCCTTTTCCCCCTCCCTCCCTCCTCCCCCTCCCCCCACCCTCTCTCCCTCCTCCCCTCCCTCTCCCCTTCCCCTCCCCCTTCCCCTCCATGCCCCTCAACCCCCCTTATCCTCCCCCCCTCCCTCCCTAGGAGATAGATTTAAACTTTAAAATGTGAAAAACTTTAAAAATATAACACCGATTTCAATGAAACTTCTTCCATTAGCATCAAAGGGACAACGGTGAGTAAGGTGGGCCTAAAATTGTCGTGCTATCGTGTACTGTTTTGGCTGTAGTTCAGCAACAAACAAACAAACAAACGAGTGTTTTAGTATATAGATGTGGAGTCTGGTGGGGAGGGAGAGCAAGAAGAGAACTATGGGACACAAGGGAGATGCGGGTGAGGGAACCATCTATGACAGCAGGGGGGAAACCATGTTCACTAGAGAAAGAGGACATCTCGGATGTCCTAAAATGGACATCCACACAGTGCCACATCCATAATTGAGATCAGGATCGTACCATGGTCTCAGGCACAGTGACTCAGCTGTACCACTGTTGGTAAGAGGGGTGATCTGCTGCCGTAGATTTTATGAGGGTGTAGCATGCACATTAGCAATTTTATTTCATAATTCTTTCACAGGTTACGTGTTCTTTAGTCTTGTCAGCCTTTAATATCCATCACTGACTGCTGTTGAATTAAGTAGGCAGTTAAAAATCAATCACATTCTGGGTTCTGGAGTCAAAGGTGGTGCTTAATTTTCAGATTTAATCCACTAATCTTAATTTAGATTACCCACCTGACTTGCAATTTGAATTCATGCCACTGGATAAATCGTCCAGTTTTCTCAATGTTAATTTAGTAATTTAACCAGTAGTCCCACCTGGCTGACCATGCTGTTCTCATCACATTACTGATCAAATGGGGTCATTAAATTGCTTGTGTCACTGAATCCAGCAGCAGGGATCCATGCTTCTGCTGTTCACTGTGCAGCCACCTCCAGCCACACCACTTTGGCAGCTCCAGATCACGACATCCTCTCATCATTGACACTGCAAGCACGTGGACGCCAGCAACCCCATCATGACAGCCAGCGAAAGGTCACAGAGTCTGTAAGCAGTGGAGGAAGGAACTGAAGATGCTGGTTTACACCGAAGATAGAAACAGAGAAGCGTAGACAAGAGGTGCAGGAGTAGGCCAGTCGGCCCTTCGAGCCAGCACGGCCATTCAATGTAATCATGGCTGATCATCTTAAATCAGTACCCCGTTCCTGCTTTCTCCCTTGATTCCAATAGACATAAAATGTTGGAGTAACTCAGCGGGTCAGGCAGCAACTTGGGAGAAAAGGAATAGGCGACGTTTCGGGTCGAGACCCTTCTTCAGACAGTTTTTAAACAGTCTTTACACATCCATAATCCATCTTATGTATCCCTTACGTTGTGTCACTACCACCAGAATTCATCAAATACCATACTTAAGTATCATCAATATTTTGGTTGCCCAAGGAAGCCCCAAATATATTAATATTATGGTAGTATTAAATTGCCTCTAAAAAGTGTGCTGCAGAATATTTTGGTCCTTTTGCTTGCTGTTGAAATCCCCACACCTACCCGACATCACCATGGCCAATTCTGTTCCCAGTACGTTGGGAAATTAAATCGGTACATTGGCAAATAAAAATTATATTCACATAATGGATTCAGACTTCTCAACAGCTCAAGGATCACACATTTCCCCACTCTTTTGATATAAGGTTGCTCTTGAATATTTATGTTACTGTATTTTTTCCACGAAAACATCCTGAACTTTGTTAATGTCTTTCAGAATAGAATCAAATGGATAAATAATTTTAAAATGCCACTATTATTAAAGAGATCAAATTGTAAGCTATTGAGAACACAATCTGAATTTAAAAATTGGGAAAAGTTATTTTGTTCTCATATGTTTATAGAAAGCTAGGTTTTTCTTTTATAAAAACTTAAAAGTCCCACCATACATATATTTTTTTGTGGCACTAAAAATCATTTTCGCAAGCAGATCTTACACTCCCATGATCTGGAAACTATTTCTAGTGCCCATTAATTAAACAACAGTTCTGCCCAAGCATTGACCCCATGTTATTTGCTTCCATGCCTATGTTGGAGCATGCACATTTTAAAGCATACCAGTGAGGCAAAGTTGATTGTGTGCTAATATGTATCATTTCACTTGAATGAATGAATAGAATTAATCTTTCAAAACATAGTTCCATTTATTCAAGGCATTCCACAAACCAGAAATAACAACTTCGGCCACTATTGTAGTCTATAAATAGTTTCCAGGAATTATTATGCAAAACTTGGGAAAATCTTTCAGAATTTCAGGGTTATTCACTTATGTGCTGCCGACTCCATTCCATAAATTGTCTCACCATCTAGGAAGGCATATTCCTCATTTAAAATAGAACAAAGGTACATGTGAACATCTGCCTCAAGTTCTTTTTCAAGTCCTTATACTTTTTCTTCATTTAGTGCCACAATCAAAGTGCTGGAACATGCTGCTGAACAGGCTTGTGGGAACACCTACATTCATTAGTTGCAGTGGTTCAAGAAGAATGCATACTGCTACCCGCCTGCGGACTAGGTGAACAATGACTTCCACTCCTGAGCAATGCCCACATCACAAGAAAATCTGGATACAATGCCAATCATTGGATCTGCTACCAAAGATGAGATCGTTTCCAAGTTTCTATTAACTGACATGTCATCTGTACCTCCCTCAAAGCCTATGGATTCTCTCTGCCATTTTCCACATACCAGTTGTTTAATAGCCGCTGACTGTACATGGGTGAACATTTATGACAAGAACTGCTGATATTAACAACTATCTGTATGTTTTCCTGAGCAGTGCACCGCAATCACCTCACTTCACCAAACTGTGAACTACTCATTGGAGATTCAGCCTCGGTGTCTGTTCTAATGGGATGTAAATAACCCGTTAAATTGTGCAGATATTTGTTATCACATCCTTTAGGGAATGCATTAATTATGGTCCAATTTTCTTCAATACCCAAATGATGACCATTTCATTTCAGAGTTGGCCCTTGCATGATCTCTTATCTTCTCTGCCCAGGGTATACCTAATATTATTTCTGCTTTGGTGGTCATTTTGGAAATTGTGGGGGCGTCACAGGTTTGACAGAGAGTTTGTCGGTCATTGGCATTAATCTAAAAGTAACGATTCCCACACAAAGAACAAATTCAAATGGTGTTTGGGTAAGTATGTTCCTTGAAGACATATTTTAAAAGTTAATTTGTGGGATGTGTACAGCACAAGGAAGAACTGCATCCATGCTGCATCCTTCATTTGCTTGAAGAAAGCGATGGCAAGTTGCTGGAACTGCTACAGTCCAAGTGAGAATGTCTTCGTAGGCCTCCTCGGTCATGACTGGCCATGGGTGATGCATCCTAGTTGGCTGCTTGCTCCACACCTCGGCTAGAGCAGCTGTGGCTGAGGAGACCAATGCGGGAGTGACAGTCTCTTTTGCAGAGGTCACATTTGTGTGTAGTCTCTGGTCTGTTGAAGTTGCTGCGTTCCTTTCTGCGTGCCCGCTTGTCTGCCACTGCGTTCATCAGTTTCTCTTTCCCCGTTTTGAGATGTTGGTTTAGAGTACCTCTCCACCTCGTACGGTCATCTGCAAGGCTCTCCCAGCACTCCATATTGGTGTCGAGCACCTTCAAATCTCTCTTGCAGACATCCTTGCAACGTAGCTGGGGGCGGACGATGGTTCTCCTCCCAGATGTCAGCTCTCCATAGAAGATGTCTTCTGGAATACGGCTATCCTCCATGCGATGGACATGGCCCAGCCACCGCAGTCTGTGCTGCCTGAGTAGAGTGTACATACTCGGAAGGCCAGCGTGAATCCAAGTGTGAATGTATATCCGCAGTTAAATAGGGAAATTTTGACTTCGAGAAAATTAGGCTCTGTATGTATACTGTTTAGTCCAAGCTTGATGTGAACAAAAAAATTCATTGCAAACACGTATATGGTAATAAACAAATCTAATCTTTCCAAGCCTTAATGTTCTGTGCCTTGGATGGAAACCTGTCGGAATTGATTTGTCCTTGCTGCCTGCACTCTTCTGGGTGATGCAGGTTAGAAGGTTTGGGAGGCCCTGCCAAATAAGTTTTGTTTATTTGATACAAAGGATCTTGCAGCTGGTCCCACAGTACAGGAAAGAGTAATTGTTTTATGTGGTCTGCAGCTGCCAAGCAGGAAGGCGAGTTTGTCTTGTATTGTATCGAATCGGTGTTGATGAAATTGCACGTATTCCATTGCACTCCTGATAAATACCTTTTAGATACAGTGGCGGTTCAATGAACCATGAAGTAATTTATTTGTTGCAGGATACCTGGCATATGACCTGGTCTCACCATAGAATTTAAATGGCTGGCCCATTTCAACTGCTGACCATTAGTGTCATCCAGGATATTGACCATGGGAAATTCAATGAAAATCAGTGATATTTTTAAGGCATTTTGTAAGATAGATAGACTCTTGATAAGTATGGGTATCAGGGGTTATGGGGAGAAGGCAGGAGAATGGGGTTGAGGGGGGAAGATAGATCAGCCATCATTGAATGGCAGGAGAGACGATGGGCCGAATGGCCTAATTCTGTTCCCATATTGTTTGAACTTATGAATTTAACTAATGCTATTGAGTGTTAAAGGAAATTGGTTAGATATCCTTTTGTTGAAGATGGCTGTTTTTTGTGCAGTGCATATGTTACATGCCACCTTCTTGTCCATGCAATAAAGAGCCTGTCCCACTTAGGCGATTTTTTTGGCGACTACCGGCGACTGTCAAAGTCGTAGCAGATCGCTGAAATTTTCTTTTACCCGACGACAATGACCATGACCATGACAATGCCGAGTCAGGTCGAGATTACAGCGTCTTCGGAAACATCGCGAAAATTCCCATGCTGTCAATGCTTCACCGGCGTCCTGATTTTCGCTGAAATCACTGACAAGTCGGTAAGTACTTGAGAGTTTTGAACTGTAACACCTTGTATGGGTTACTTAAAAACCAAGCAATACTGTAACAAGGCATAAACTGGATTTACTTCCAGTTTATTAATAGCTGCATTAAAAAATAATAATTTTAAAAGTGGTTAAGTGGATTTTTGTGAAAAGTGCGTGGGCATTCTTTGAAAATGTACGGGAGATGCATATCTGGATTCTGGGTTGCATATCTGGGTTGGGATCCCACTTTAAATGTAATGGTTGATGGCCATAAACATCGCAAAAATTCCCACGCTTCCCTGACCGTCAATCTGTCGCCTCCAATCTACCTGTCAAATGTCCTGACGTTAAATAAACAGGTTAAACACAAGCATTTTATGGTATTTTGAAATGACTTTACTTATTTTAATATTATGTGCTTCTAAATGCACCTAAGAGAACCTATCAAACCTGGGGACAGCATGCGACAGCGCCCACAATAAGCAACGATACCTGCCGACAAGCCAGCTGTCGCCGAGAAATTTCAAACCGGATGATTTCTCAGTGACGCACCGAGATCCACCACGATTTTTGGAAGACTCCTCACGATCATGCCCGCGACACCCCGGCGTACTGTCACCGACAGCCTAGTCGCCGGCAGTCGCCTTAAAATCGCCTAAGTGGGACAGGCCCTTAACTATTCAGGACTCACTGTGTGCAAGCCTATATAATGACAGAACATTTAAGACAGCACAGATCATTCATTTCATTGTGTCAATGCCAATCTGAAATTAGCTTCACATGTTCCACTTCCTGGTCTGTCGTTCACAGGTGACAAATCTTTAAATACACATCCAAATACTTGCAAAATGTGATCCAATTTGCCACCTCTTCAATGTTTTCAAGCAGTGAGTGTGAAATTCCTACCACTTTTTCACATCTCTCCTCTAATCTTTCTACCAACAGCTTTAAACCACTACCGCCCTGCTTTTGTCCCCTCTACTCATATATTTTATTCATCACCAGCAAGTCTCTCTTCACCCTCCTCTGTTCCAACAAAAACAATTTTAGCTTTTCCAGTCTTTCCTGAAGACTACGATTTTCTAGTCCTGGGATCATCTTCATAAAGCTCCCTGGCATTCTCCCCAGTACACCTTTTCAGTATTGTGATGACTAAGATTGTATGTAGTACACAAATTGTGACCACGGATAGTGCTGCACTCAATTCTAACATAAGCCCCTTACTATAGAGTCATAGAGTCAGAGAGACATGCAACATGGAAACAGGCCCTTTGGCCAAATGTGCCTACGCCAACCGACATGTCACATCTACACGTCCCATCTGCCTGCATTTGGCCCATATGGCTCTAAACCTATCCTATCCATGTACCTGTCTAAAAGTTTCTGAACATCACATTAACATTGTGATATCTCTGCCTATTAGAAATAAGCTAAAATTGATGAATTGATGGAGATTTATTGATAAAGCGGAGCCTCAAAAAGCATACACAACCAGCTTAGAAGTGCCATCAATCCAGTGCCACCAGGTCACTGGGCCTTAAAGTGAGTGAGAAAATAAGAAATTGTGTATCTCCTTTGACCAAGATCGGTCATTTCTGGGACTTGTAAATTGCAAGATGGTGCCGAAACTTGTCACTATTTGTGTGCTGTTCCAGCAGAAGATCTATTGTACTCATGTATAGTACTAGTTCACTGGATAGCATGTAGAACAAGCTTTTCACTGCATCAATGTACATGTGACAATAAATAAGCTAAACTAAACTAAACTAAACAATTCTTGGTTTCGGCTAATCAAGGAAATCATTTTGTATAGCATTTTTAACCAAGTTATTGTCTTATCCTACTGTCTTTAAGGATCATCATACATACCTTACTGTAGCTGATGTTTAATGGTCTAAATTTCCAAAGGAAGTCAAGGAGTCTAAAGGTTTTTCTGTCATATGTCCTGATACGAAACAATTAAACTCTTATTTGCAGCGGCATAACAGATATGCAAACGTAGTACTCTGTAAAACCCATAATAAATAACAAAAAGTTCTGTGTGTATATATATATACAGTATACATACACAGTATATATACACTATACACACATACATACACACACACACATATATATATATATATCAAATTTAAAAAACAACAATCATAGTGCAAATACAAAAATAAGGCCCCCAAGACTATGTTATGAAGTCAAGTTATGAAAAGAAGCCAATTTGTCAGAGTAACAGGTTATTGTGGGAAGAGTAAAGGGTTAAAAGTAACCATGCCACACCAGAAGACCAGATTGTGTTTTCAGAGGGAATCCACAATTCCAATCCTCGGCACCAGACTTGTCGCAAAGTGGAGTAAAAAGTTGCAGTGAAAGTCTCTGCAAATTTCTTTTTCTACTTCATTTAACACCTTTGATAAGGTGCCACACGTTTGGCTGCTAAGGAAGATGAGAGTCCGTGGTATCAATGGGCAGATACTAGCATGGATAGCAGGTTGGCTGGATGGCAGGAGACAAAGGTATGTAGGTTAATTGTCTGGGTAAATGTAAAAATTGTCCCTAGTGGGTGTAGGATAGTGTTAATGTGCGGGGATCACTGGGCGGCACGGACTTGGAGGGCCGAAAAGGCCTGTTTCCGGCTGTATATATATGATATGATATGATATGATAAAAAGTGGCAATAAAGGGGGCTTTTTTCTGGTTGGCTGCTAGTGACTAGTGGAGTTCCGCAGGGGCCAGTGCTGGGACCGCTTCTCTTCACGTTGTATATAAATGTTTTGGATGAAGGGATTGAAGCCTTTGTGGCCAAGTTTGCGGATGACATGAAAATATGAAAACATGCAGTGTAGAGAAAGCAGGGACTCTGCAGAAGGACTTGGACAGGTTGGGAGAGTGGGCAGAGAAGGGGCAGATGATCAATAGTGCCGCAAAGTGTGGAGTCGTGCATTTTGATCATGCATTGGAGGAATAAAGGTGTAGACTATTTTCTAAATCGGGATAGAATCCAGAAATCAGAGGTGCAAAGGGGCTTGGGAGTGCTGGTGCAGGATTCCCAAAAAGTTAATCTGCAAATCGAATGGGTAGTAAAGAAGGCAAAAGCAATACTGGCATTTATTTCAAGAGGGCTAGAATACAAAAACAGGGATGTAATGCTCAACGGGACAGGCAGCATCTCTGGAGAGAAGGAATGGGTGACATTTCGGGTCGAGACCCTTCTTCAGACTGATGTCAGGGAATGGGGCAGGACAAAGATAGGATTTAGTAGGAGACAAGAAGACTGGTGGGAAAACTGGGAAGGGGGAGAGGATAGAGAGGGAAAGCAGGGACTATCTGAAGTTAATGTTGATACCGCTGGGGTGTAAACTACCCAAGCAAAATATAAAGTGCTGTTCCTCCAATTTGCACTGGGCCTCACCCTGGCAATGGAGGAGGCCCAGGCCAGAAAGGTCAGATTGGGAATGGGGAGGGGGAGTTAGTGCTGAACCACCTGCCATTATCCAGGCATGGATATTTATCTATTTTTAAACGTGATAAACTACATAAAACTTATTTTACAATGTTTATGCTATCCAATGCTTCACACTCATTGCCCTTTATTACAACAATGGCATCATCCTCTCATTTGTGAAAGTAGTCACAAAATATTTATTAAGAATTTTGCTCAACTCTGCTTCCAAGAATCGATTCGTATTCTGGTCTGATTCCTTCTTTCCTTTGTTATCCTTTTGTTCCTTCTATAGTTCCAAGGCACCTTTGAATTTTCCGTGATTGTATTTGCTCAAATCCTTTTGTTGCTCTTCTAACCGCTGACTTAATTTTACTTCTGCACTTTTGACATTTACAAGCTTTCTGCAACATTAAGCTCTTGGTTAGATGCAAAGTGCTGGAGTAACTCAACGGGTCAGGGAGCTCCTGGAGAAAATGGATAGGTGACGTTTCGGATCGTGGTGGTGGGGGGGGGGGGGGGAGGGAGGGGGGATGGAACTAACTTCTGTGGTGGTGATGGGGGGAGGGAGGGGGGATGGAACTAACTTCTTGACCTCAGGCATAAGCTTTCCTGTTTGCCTTGTCCTACCCTCGATGTACCTTGTTATTCCATGGATTTAAGACTTCACAGACACCTGCATGATACTCTAAACACCTTGAATCTCCTTCTTAAACCCCTCGCAAAGACTGAATGATCTTTGATTCGGAGTTTCCAGTCTATTTTTGTTGAGTTACTTTTTTCCTCAGTTTGGAACTTTGGCTGTTGTGGCAAATAAATCGAGAGCCAAATTGGTTGTTTTTCAATCCATCTTACTGAAAGTCATACCAAACTAGACCAGTTCCTGCTTGTGGTTGTGTACTCGGATTAATCACCTGGGATTCCACCCTTTTGTTGGGAGGCTTGATGTTGCCAAAAAACATTACAGAACCTATGAGAACTAATCTATGTTGTGAAATTCAGTGGTGACATGGATGGACGGCAGTGGAAAATCAAAGGGAGTGCCAAAGCAATTGGCAACCAAATGATTAATTCAGGAACATTAGGCCATTGCCAAATAAATGGTTCACTGCAGTGAGAAAGGAGAGCAAACCACCATAAAAATAACTTGCATTACTCATGAAGCGAATACATTCTTCTCAGATATCATTTTGAGAAGTGATTTGGAATGGTGCCCGCAGTCTTGAATATCATCGAGCATTTCACAACATACAGCATCAGAAGAATGAGTATAAATCCTCAAGACGTGTAGTTAAGCATACCTTAGCTTTCATAATAATTAACAAGTCCCAATAGCACACGGTGCCTTGTTTCTAAGGACATTGATCACTTATCTAATTTGAAGTCAAGGAACCTCAGGTGAACAATAGGTGCTGGTCAATAACAAGGGCAATGGGATATTATGCATTCCTTGAAAGGCACAACTATTTGTTTCTTTCACAAAAAGATTATGGCTTTGTTTTTTGCTGGGAATGTCAGCACCATTTGAAGCATCTGACAGCAGTTTCGATGGAAGTTCAGTAGGTGGTGTCAGAAGGTTGCAGCTGGGGAGATTCTTTGTACTCCAAGGCTGGACTATTCACGGGATCAATGCTGGAAAACCAGTCAACGCTAGAAAAACTCACCTCTTGTTAGAGAGGAGAATCCATACAAAGATTCTGCGCCTGGTTGGAGCAGATGCTGGAAGTAGTTTTAGGCGATTTCAATGGAATGGAACAATGGTGAGAGAGAGCGGAAAATATTGGCTCATTCAGCTCATTTTTGAATATTTGTGGTTTTAAATGATACAGAGATAGAAAAACAAAATTGACCACCATGAAGCACCGAAAACATTTTAAAATGATTTTACAATAGTCTATTTTTTCAACGTCCAATACATTCAAAACTACTCTATGTGCTATTTTTGGTTAAGTCACAAAGTGTGGCATAGACAGCAGTTAAAGGAGCACAATTCTGACTGGGGATTTTTTCCCAGTGGGAGATTTGCTGCACAGGCCACATCAGGGAGGATCAGGCCAACTTTCCCCACAACTTCAAATTGCTTGAGGAAAGTGAGGATTATTTTGGAAAATCTATGGTGAGGACAGGTGCACAACTGTAAACCGCAAATACTATCCTACTATTCCAAACCATTAATAAAAATAAATCAGTCCTTTGAGGGCTAAATTTTTATTAAACTCTGAATCTGCGCCGATATGTTACCTAAATATATGGCCCACAGAAAACTGGCATTCAGCAAAAAAGTTTCCATGTCCTCTGGAAGATGAAAACGGAACATTTTTAAGTTTCACCTAGACAAAGTGGACCCGCTGGGCCCAAACCTCTCCTGCATTGATGTAGCACCCTCTTCTTCCCCCCTCCACCATCCCCTCCCCATTCCCTCTCCCCCCCCTCGCCCCCTCCTTCCCCCCTCCCTTCCCCCCTCGCTCCTCCCCCTCCCCCTCCCCCCACCCCCTCCTTCCTCCCCCTCCCTCCCCCCTCCCTCCTCCCCTCCCCCTCTCTCCCCCTCCTTCCACCCCTTCCCCTCCACCTCCCCTCCCCCTCCCCTCCCCTCCCCCCCTTCCCCTACCCCCTTCTCTTCCCCTCCCCTCTCAGTAATATGCATGTTATGCGGCACTCAATCTAAAGCCTTCTGGAATCCTAAGTACACCACATCAACAGCTCTAGTCTTATCAACATTGTACATTACATTTGGCAAAACCATTCTCTCAAATTGGTTCAACAAGTTTTGTCCATAGCAGGCTAATGCTGTGCATGCTTGAACTAAGATAGACACAAAAAGCTGGAGTAACTCAACGGGACAGGCAGTATCTCTGGAGAGACGGAATGGGTGATGTTTCGGGTCGAGACCCTTCTTCAGATGGCCTTGAACTAATCTATTTTTCTTCAACATGACTATCAATTCTTCCCTGGATCAGCTTTTCTTAAAGCTTTCCTTACTTCCTACTTGGAACAAGGGAGTGGCATTCACCGCTCTACAAGCCACTGAGGCATTGGAAGAGGAGTATATTTATACCCTCATGCCCTTAAACATCACCTAAAATAAAAATGGATAATATTTTGTTTGCAGGGGCAAACTGTGCATAAATGGGCAGCAGCATTACACACTGTGCAACACTTCCAAAATATATATTTTTTGGAAGTATTTTGGAATGTTCAAATATTATGAAAAGTGCTGAAAAGTGGATGGATGTCAAAAGCTCCCCTCTGCATGAAAACAGTTGCTATCGCTAGCACTCTGAATCAACCCTTGCCAATGAGTAAATTTTTCCATTCTTCATAAGCTTTATTTTCAATTCGTTGGATTGGTTGCACAGGTGCAGACGGGGAAATCAGAAAATTGAGATAACAAGCCTTGGTCTCTTGTCCAATTACTTGCGCCAACGATATTTCCTGCTGATTGAATTTGATGCATTGGAGTGCCTTAGCATATTTCATGCCATAATTGCTTTAAGACCACTAAATCTGTGCAAACATACTGTGAACGCTCAAAAGCTGAAATGAAAATAGAAAATGCAGGAAGTGTTCACGTGCCAGACACTAAATTTAAATGAATATCGAGTCTAATGATCCCAGAAGGTCAAGGAAGTTCAGCGCACCCTCACCTGTCTGAAAGGGTAAGAGGTCTCAGATATGATTGTGTGCTGGTTTTCACTGCACTAGGTGAAGAGAGCACCTCTGCACATCTAGTGGGTAACTAACGTGACCGCCGATCAACACTGATACTGCACACCTCTGTAAGATCACTTCTCAGCCTCCTGCACCCTAAGGGAGAAAGTCCTAGACTGCCCAACCTCCGTATAGCTGAGGCCCTTGAGTCATGGCAACATCCTCGTTGATTTTCTCTACACTCTTTCCAGCTTTATGACATCCTTCCTATAACAGGGTGACTAAAGTGGAACACATCAGCCTCACCAACTTGCCTGGGCTTTTTACGCATTATCTCACAAAGCTGCATCCTTTCCATGTGAAGGACAAGAGTTGCGGAAACATAGGAAAACCACCAGTAAAATGATTCCCCCCCCGTGTTGCACACAGTCTTGCTCTGGAGATATATCACCTGTCCTTCATTGTTTGTTATATCAAAAATAACTCCCATTTAATTGGCTTTATAGGGAGCACCTTTTCTGGAAATGTGGCAGCAGTTTAAGAAAGTGGGAAATTAGTGAAGTGAAAAAAGTGTTGTCCTTGCCAGCGACATACAAATCTTGAAAAATGAATTAGGTAAGAGCAGTACTCATTTTAAAGACATTTTTTCTATGTTCTACATTTTTGTTAAATCATACATCTCGAAGTGTATGGTGGGATGTATACTGACTGATTGCATCATGGCCTGGTTCAGATAATCGAATGCTCAGGAATGAAGGAAACTGCAGAAAGTGGTGGACAATTTGTGGGTCCATGGCGATGCATGCACGGCATCTTCTCTCCTCATGTGCTGGGGCAGAAGACCAGCAGAGTGGGTCGGTGCAAATGGCTGCTGGGAAATACGCGGCCTCAGAACTGAGCTGAGCCGTGATGGAGAGAGGGGGAGAGAGAGGGTGGGAGGGAGAGAGAGAGAGGGAGAGAGAGAGGGGGGGAGAGGGGGGGAGAGAGAGAGAGAGAGAGAGAGAGAGAGAGAGAGAGAGGAGAGAGAGAGAGAGAGAGAGAGAGAGAGAGAGAGAGAGAGAGAGAGAGGAGAGAGAGAGAGAGAGAGAGAGAGAGAGAGAGAGAGAGAGAGAGAGAGAGAGAGAGAGAGAGAGAGAGGGAGGAGGGGGAGAGGGGAGAGGGGTAGAGAGAGAGAGGGAGGGGGTGGGAGGGAAGGAAGGGAGAGGGAGGGAGAGAGAGAGAGAGAGAGAGAGAGAGAGAGAGAGAGAGAGAGAGAGAGAGAGAGAGAGAGAGAGAGAGAGAGAGAGAGAGAGAGAGAGAGAGAGAGAGAGAGAGAGAGAGAATGGAAGAAAGAGGGGGGAGGGGGGAGAGAGAGAAAAAGGGGGAGAGGAAGAGGTGAAGGGAGTGAGAGAAAGTGAAAAAAAATGGGAGAGAAAGAGGGGGGAGAGGGAGAGGGGGAAGTTTCTATGTCACCAAATGATGATTGACATTCTCCCTTACACCTAATGGCCTGGTTATCAGTCTTTCCTTTCCACACACACACCAGGACCCTGTTTCTCGAACTCCCTTTAAACAATAGTTTCAGTGGAAAATGAATGATTAAACTGTGAGACATCCGAACAAAGTCAATTAAAATTATGTTATGGTACTAATACAAATAACATTCCCGAGTATGAAAAATCTGCTGGTCAAGCACTGCCAAACTCCAAATGGAGTTTCATTGTAATTATTTACAGAGATGAATACGCATAGTCCTTAAATTTAGCAAAACATAAATTTACATACTGCTTTACATTAGCATTATATACTGCAATTCTCTTGGCTATCATTTCAACCCTACAAGCTAAACTCAATAATTTCCACAATATCATTGTAGGTTCACGTAGATCCCATAATTTTCTTCTACAAATAGACCTCAGATACATAATAATGTTATATCCTGTTCCACGGCTCTTATTTAACACTGCATAGCCAGAAAGACAGAGTGTGACCTATTTTCCTGAATATAACATTAAACTTAGATGGAGTGGGTGAGTGGGTGAGGGGGGGGGGGGGGGGGGGGGGAGGGGGAGGGGAGGAGGGAGGGATAAGGGGGGTTGAGAGGGCATGGAGTGGGGTGAGTTGGGGGGGAGGGGGGGGAGTGGGGTAGGGGAGGGTGCAAGACCAATGCAGGAGAGCTTTGGGGGAGTTTTAAGGGGTGTTGAGGGGGGAATGGAGTGGGTGAGGGGAGGAGGGAGGGATAAGGGGGTTGAGGGAGGGGGGAAGTGAGGAAGAGGAGAATGGGGGGGGGGGGGGAGTGGGGGAGGGGAGGGTGCTAGACCAATGCAAATAAAAGGCATAAAAAATAAAAAATAAAGTGATTTTCATTGAGATTTATTTATATTTTTTAAAAAGCTATTTAGTTTAAAGAGAAAACACAATTTTCCCACATCACAATGGGAACCCAACCGGGTTTGGGCCCAACTGGTACACCCTTCACTATCAACTATAACATTTAGCTCAGGCTAAGTATGCTTGTTAACTACTGTGGTAGTTACAATTAAATTTTGTTTTTAGTACATTGCTCGAAACATACCACAACCAAATCATTTTCTATAACAAAAATGGAGTTGTTTGAAGCACTCAGCGGCTCAAACAGCATCACTGGGGAGGGAAACAATTAATGCTTCTGGTCAAAAACCTTCATCACAAATGTACAAGTGGCTTTTATGCTGCAGGAAGGAGGAGAGGTGAGAGATCAAAAGGAATGTCCGTGATAGAGCTCCTGCTGTCCCTATTGAAATTAGTCTTCATCTGCGACCATCATCGTGCACATACCTCAGCCGTGACTGTATTTGGACTCCATTGCTGCACTTTGGCCGTAATGTATTAGAAAGTTGAAAATAGAACATAAAACAGTATGGCACAGGGACAGGCCCTTCAACCCATTATTTATCTGTGCCATTCATGTGGAGACCACTGTGGAGGGGGGGGGGGGGGGGAGAGAACAAAGGGGGGCCTGGCGCGGGGAACCATCGTGAGGGAGGGGAGAACAAGGGTGGACCTGGCGCAGGATACTTTGTAACTTTGTCAGCTCCCTTTATGTGGCGACTCTTGCCTGCCTTGGTCTGCAGGCAAAGAACTTCACTGTGACTTGTCACATGTGACAATAAAGTATTGAATTCATTTCAATGATGCCAAATTAATCTCTTCTGTCAGCTTATTCTACCTATCCCCTTCATTACCTGCAAACTCAGGAGTCTCTCTAAAAGTCTTCTAAATGCCTCTATCCTATCTGCTTCCACACCATGCCTGGCAATGTGTTTCGGGCATCCACCACTTCGTAGTATGCTCTGAAGAATATAGCACGAGAAAATAATATTGAGTTGACTTTGGCAAGATCGCTACACGTATTTAGGTTGATAAATATTTGAAATAGCAGGAAACTAACATCTGCATGTTATTGGCACAGAAGAGGAGTTGATTCAGCCATGAATATGTTGAATGGTGGGAGAGCTTTCAGGGTAATCTTGAGGGGCTGAGTGGCCTACTCCTGCATCTATTCTCCTGTGTTCCTTTTACAGAAGGGAGGGACACCAACTCTGGGAGGGGGGGGCTAGCCGTACAGAGGGAGCACAGACATGCACAATTGTGAAACCTTTCCCCTTTGTGTTCTTTCTTCATCTGTGTATTGCTCGTCCTGAGCTGCCATGGAGTGAACCTTTTGTAGATTTTAGACTTTGAAGAGACAGCGTGGAAACATCCCTTCAGCCCACTGAGCCCACACCAATTAGCGATCACCCGGTACATTAGTGTTATCATTCACACAAGGGACAATTTACAATTGTACTGGTCAATTAACCTACAAACCTTTACGTCTTTGGAGAGTGGGAGGAAAGTGGAGCACCCAGAGAAAACCCACGCGGTCACAGGGAGAACGTACATTCTCCACCCAGACAACAGTCGTAGTCAGCATGGAACGTGGGTCTCTGGTGCTCTAAAGCTTTATACCGCTGCTCCACTGTACACTCCACACTATAAGTTCTGCACAACAAAGTGATTGGGTTGTGTTATAATGGTGCTGCTTCCGTCAGGAGCCCTGCAGGTCATAATTCAATGCATTTTTTGATGTGGGCAAGTGGGTAACATTATTGCACATTTATTTCTGAACAATGTAATCATTGTTTTCCTGGGGCGGGGGATGGAGTGAGCAATTTAGCTCCAGAGCTGCAGGCAGTGGTGTCCATATTCACCAGAGAATGAGATTATCCAGCTTCCATGCAGCTGAAATAAAAACAAAAATGCTGGGAACACTCAGCGGGTCAGGCAGCATCTGTGGAAATAGAAACAGAATTAATGTTTCAGGTCGAAGACCCTGTGTCAGAGTGAAGTCACAGTGAAGTAGCTTTAAAAATTGCAATGGGTTAGTTGTTCAGGTCCGTGAATCTTCGTCAACGTTTTGATGAAGAGTCTCAGAATTGAAATGTTAAGTCTGTTTCTCTTTCCACAGATGCTTCTTGGTCTGCTGAGTGTTTCTAACACTTTTGTTTTTTGTTAAGATTTCCTATATCTGAAGATTTTGTGATTTTCACTTTAGGTAGTTGCGCCTAATGTAAGAGTTGCAGCTTTACATTTTAAAGGGCAAATATGTTGCGACAGATTTAACATTTTCTCGTCTTTTATTTCCTTACTTAGGACTATTTCAATGTGATTGGAATGGTACTTTGTTGCAACTTAACATATGGGCATAGTCTCAGGTCCAACTTGGTTTCAACCTCCAGGATGAAACTAAACAGGATATTTCTAGACTGGAATGGATCCAGAAAAATGGGTCATGATTTTAAAGCAGAAATCAGGAAGAAAAATGTGTCTCGAAGATTATTTGAAATGTGGAGTTGTTTCCATCAGTAAACCTTGGTTGCTGGTGCAAACAAAGTTTTCACAGTTGCATGTCGCAGATTTTGAATAGTTGAAAGCATTGTGATAAACGTCTAATGTGGATAAATGGACGAACTGCATTTCATCCATGATCTAACAGTGTGATGGGTTTGGGTTGAGGGGCTGAATGGCCTCCATTTCTCCTTGGATAATAGAAAAGTCAGGGTGGCACAGTGGTTCTGTGGTAGAGTTGCTGCCTTACAGTGTTAGAGACCCGAGTTCGATCCTGACTACGGGGGCTGCCTGTATGAGGTTTGTATGTTCTCCCTGTGAGTGCATGGGTTTTCTCCGGGTGCTCCGGTTTCCTCCCCCATTTCAAAGACAAGCAGGTTTGCAGGTTAATTGGCTTCTGTATATTGTCCCTGTAGTTTAGGATAGAATCTAGGATTGAAACTAGTGTATGGGTGATCACTAGTCAGCGTGGACTAAATGGGACGAAGGGCCTGTTTCCACACTGTATCTCTTAACTAAACTAAACTAAGCTAAGCTAAGTCCAACAATTTCTCAGTGAAGTTCATAGCCATCTAATCATTGCACTAACAGCTGTAGTGAGGCAATTGCCAAACACAATTCTGAAAGCAGGAGCACAAACAAAGCTGGATTTTGTCACCTTTTGCCCCTGAATGTAAATGATTCACATGTCCTTTGCAATCTGCATTATCGGGCATTGAAAATGCATGATCCAGAAGCATTGCTTTGATATGAACAACTGTTTCTAAAGGTGCAGCACTGTTTGAGGATTTGTCTCCAATGTGCTCTAATTCAAACAGAAGAAAAACCGCCACTGACTACACCAGCAGGATTTTTGCGAGAAGAAGCTGGCCTCATTTCAGTGCGATTGCCAAATTAATAGCAAATGCATTTGAAAGGATTTATGTTTCGGCAGGCTAAGTACATAAAAATATGGCATGAGGGCGCAGACATTTATTTAAATAGATCTTAACACAGAGCAAAGTTGTGTTGAACTCAAACCTGGCTTCAGAGGAAAAAGCACATTGTTCCATACCATTGCACTCCCACCCTATCCTGCAATTGAAATTATATTGGCACTGGGCCACCAGTAACAACAGCTGGAGTATTGTATCCAATTCAAGGTACCGTATTTTAGTAAAGATGTGAAGGCTTTGGAAAGGGTGCAGAAATTAGGTCACATAAAGTATATTCTTTACACACAATCAGCAGTAAGGGTATAGAATACAGAGTTGATAAGTATTGAATAGAGAGTTCATAAATATTTGAAAGGGAATTATTTACAGGGTCAGGAGCAGGACATGAGGAGTTATACTAACTTTATTGTTTTTACAAAGAGCTGGGATGGACTCCATGAGCCAAATGGCATCCTTCCACGCTTTAATCAGTTTGCATTTCTGTAATATGTAAATTTTCTTGCTCCAAAATTGTTTTTTTCTTAATCAGTACTCTTGTGCAAGAATATTGTGCATGTCGAATATTGACATGAGCGTAGCTAAAGATTAAGAGGAAAAAAAATCCACTTTAGGATGAATTGGGAAACTGTGCCCAAAAATGGCCTTGAGTTTCTGCTTGTATTAAGTAAAATTGAATTGGCATAATCAAAAAAGCAAAAGCTTCTGTCAACAAGCATAATCAGACAGTGTAAATGTTCTTTTTTCTTTCTTTCCATGAAAATTATTCATTTAGATTTTTTAAGATTGGTCATAATAGTTATCTTTTAAAATGTTCTTAGCAGTGCCCAAGGCCTGAGGAAATTAGTGCAATTTGAAGTGCCTTCCTGAACTTGTCCAATCATGGGAATCTCGCTAATATCTCCTTGGAACCTAGCCAATTCCATGGGTGGGGTCCAATCCCAATAGAATGCAACTCAATCGGATGCGTGTAGTTATGAATGAGTTTTGGGCACAAACCAGCCTCCTGGATCATTTTGCACTGGGCGATATGTCATCCAGAATTTATTTGTAACTATGGAGATCATCAGAAATGTGAAATATTAAAATGTGGCAGAGGCTGATCACCAAGAGTCGTGCCTGTTTAATTGTCATACGTACTGAAAAAGAGACAATGAAATTCTTACTTGCAGCAAAATAACAGGCCTGTGATCACAATAAACATAAATAATATATAAAAAACAAAAAATCAATGAATCAATAACCCCAATACTAGTGCAAAAATGCGCAACATTCTTAGTGCAGCCAAAGACAGCCTGTAGTTCATAGTTGATCTTCGTATTGTGTAGTATTCAAGATAGATCAAGATAGATCAAGATAGATCAAGATAGATCAAGATAGCTTTTATTTGTCATCCAATATTGGACGAAATTCGGTCACCCACAGTCCAACAATAAAAGCATTAAATAGGCATTAAAATTACACAACCCCAAAACCCCCAAAACACAGTCCAACAATAAAAGCATTAAATAGGCATTAAAATTACCCAACCCCAAAAACACACAAAAAAAGAAACATCCATCAAAGAAACATCCATCACAGTGAGTCTCCTCCAGTCCTCTCCTCACTGTGATGGAAGGCCACAATGTCTTTCCCTTCTCCTGCTGTCCTCGCCCGCAGTCAGGCTGTTGTGGTTGCAGGCCGCGCCGGACGGTCCACAGCGGGCCGAGCCTAAGGCGCGTCGCGTTGCAGCCGCTCCCGCAGCCTCCGAAAACGGCCGGCTCCGCCGATTATAAGTCCGATCCGGGGCGGGCGAACACGCTGCTGCTGCCGCTGTTGCTGCACGTCGGAGCGGTCGTGGCTCCCGACATTGAAGCCCCCGCCCAGCAGAGAAATATCCCGCGGCATATCTTAGGCCGCGCCGGACGGTGAAATGTCCTCGACCCAAGCCCCGTGATCCGGGGCGGGCGAACACGCTGCCGCTGCTGGAGCTCCCGATGTCGGCATCCACGCGGCCCGAGCCTAAGGCGAGTCGCAGCTGCTCCCGCAGCCTCCGAAGACGGCCGGATCCGCCGATGGTGAGTCCGATCCGCGGGCTCTGCGAACCAGAGCCCTGGAGGCCGCCAGCTCCAGGAGTTGGGCCGATGGTAGGCCGCAGCAGGAACGGAGACACGGCCCAGAACACAAAGGTCGGGTCTCCGTTCGGAAGGGATACATATTTACATATTTACAATGTTACAGTTCCCCCCCTCCCCCCCACATACACACATAGTACACAACACAAAAACACCACATCACAACTACAATTAAGACAAAAAAACAACAACAAAAACACAAGACAAATGGACCGCAGGTGTAGCCGCAGCTGCTAGGGCAGCGCCGCCATTTTGCGAATTCAAGAGCTTATTGGTTGTTAGGAAGTTATTCTTGAGCCTGATAGTCACTGATTGCATCAATGTGCTGGGCATGATTAGCTGTTCTTTTTAAAAATTAATTCACTTAATAATTCCCAGAGTATCTTAATTTGAGTCTATTGCTCATAAGTGGAATGAATATTCAAGATCAAATTGCTAGTGATGTTTTATTCTGCACAAATTTGAAATCAATTGGATTATAAATTGCAATAACAAATTGTTGTAAAGATTAAGATACCAAATGGTTTGCCTGATGTCATAACCTACATTTAAAATTTATTTCAGGATTTGCCGTTTACTCTATTACCGAGACTGAATTAATGATATGATGTAAAAATAATTTGTCTTTTCAAGGAAGGTTCTTCAGTTTATCCAAATCATCCAAGGTTATGCTTTATTACTGCCCTGTAAAATGTTTCTTTGCATTTGTTTTTCTTCTAAAATGCCTGTGTATCATTTCACTTTGTCACACAAAATTGTTCTGAAGGATGCCATCGCCTTGAAATTCATTCCAGTTCATCAACTTTAAAGTTGATATAAAGTTATCATTGTAGATTCTACTTTCTTTCTGATACTTGGTTCTATTTATATTAGCATTACAGACAGGGAGAATTTCTTGAAACAAGCTCTTTGGATAATTGCACCTCATGTCTCCTTTTATTTAGACTTTAATTTTCTAATAAAGTAATTGCAATACCCATGGAAGTATAAAGATAAACCCTTTGTTTATTTTCTTAATGGTTGGAGATGAAGCTCGATGGAGGAGAAAACAGACTTCTTTTTAACCACTTTATGAGGCTTTGCTAGCCTGGCCAGCATTTACTGCCAATCCCTAATAGCCCATGAAAAGGTGATTGTGAGCTATCTTTCTTGAAGCATTGTAGTCATTCTGACAAAGGTACACTCACAATGTTGTTAGGAGAAGATATCTAGGGTTTATATTAGCAACAATGCAGTAATGGTGATATCATCATATCATATCATATATATACAGCCGGAAACAGGCCTTTTCGGCCCACCAAGTCCGTGCCGCCCAGCGATCCCCGTACATTAACACTATCCTACACCCACTAGGGACAATTTTTACATTTACCCAGCCAATTAACCTACATACCCGTACGTCTTTGGAGTGTGGGAGGAAACCGAAGATCTCGGAGAAAACCCACGCAGGTCACGGGAAGAACGTACAAACTCCTTACAGTGCAGCACCCGTAGTCAGGATCGAACCTGAGTCTCCGGCGCTGCATTCGCTGTAAAGCAGCAACTCTACCGCTGCGCTACCGTGCCGCACCGATATATGGTGTTATTCAGAGGGAAACCTCCAGGTGGTGTTTCCTTAAAGCTTTTGTTAGTTAGTTCATTTGTTAATTTATTGTTAAGTGCACAAAGGTATAGTGAAAAGCTTGTTCTGCATCCCAAACATGTGTAAGGGGTTTCTGCGCCGAGCTTTCGCCCGACCTAAGGTCCCCGTGCCTTGCTCTGATCCCTTGACCAGGCCGTGCACACTGGTTCCCCGTGAGTGGTTCGACCCACTCACCCCTTACGGTTCTAGACACTGGGCTTAGATGCAGGAGCTCTTATAGTGCAGAAAAAATTCAACCAGACCAGATTTTAAAACCAGGGTTTAAATGAAAAAGGCTTTTATTCAGCACTTGGGACTATTGTCCATGAATACTTATACAGTTCTATAATACATGTCTATGAAACACATACCGAATCACACGAATACTTATAACTATGAATCATAAAACACACACAGTTCTATAAGACATATACACGAATACCTTTTACTTAGGAATTCTTAAACACAGTTCTGCAAGACACATACACGAATACCTTTTACTTATGAATTCTTAAACACAGTTCTGCAAGACACATACACGACTGTAAGATGGGGAACGCACCACGCATCGCAACCTTGACCAACACATATTTTAGTACACAACCACCCTCCCCTCTACACTAAACTATGTCCAGGATATGTAGGATTTGGAATGCATGCTCACCATGGGGCTATTACTGGGGTTACTGGCTGTTCGTTTGGCAGTATTTCTCCTCGAGTTGCGTGCCTGTTCCTCTCTCTTGCATCCGTTTTTCTTGCCTGTCTTTTCTTCCTCCTGCATTCGTTTTCTTGCCTGCTTGCGTTTCTTGCAGGTTTTCTTCTAGCTTCAGCTTCTTCCTCCAGTATTTCTTCTTTAGTTTAAAACCCAAAAGTAGTGGCCAGTTATACTGTTTCTGACCCGTCCTATCTCCCGCCAGATCTTGGAATCTCTTTGTTCAAAAAGATATGTATGAGGTTTTCTTCTGATCTGCCTTATGTTCGGGGATACCGGGGATGGCCAGAAGGTGTAAATTGGGATTTCATTGTGAGGTGATGGGTGTTAACTGGTTTCCCATCACCTACCAGGTAGTTTTCTATGGGCTATTGTGCCCCCTCACTGAGATGAACTGTTTAGGTCGGCTTGGGGCATTGTGAGTATGCTGATGTCAGCGCCCCAGTGTCTAGACTCCGACCTGGTTTCGTAGGTTTCTGCATGGCCAATACCCATCCTTTGTTCTGGCCATGGCTTTGCAGAAAACCTAGAGACTGGGATGTAAGGTTTTTACCTTTTTTTGTGGCTGGTCACGAGGTCCTGCAGCCATTTTAGGACCCACAGATTGTGACATCCTTTGGTAAACTGACTGCAGCCTTTCTCCGCTATCAGCCCCAGTCTCCCGTTTAAAATGTCCAAACTGCAGCTCTTTGGTTTTGTGTTGATTTCAGAATGAGGGAAAACTTCTCAAATCTTACAGTCCCTCCTGTTGATTTGCATAACCCCAGCTTATCGAATCAATTAAATAATGTGGTTGAGCAATGTTTTCCCGATTCTCCATATCCAGACCCCTGAGGTTTTAACTAAACTAGTGTTTCATTGCGAACGTACAGTCCCCATCTCTTAGGCTGACCTTTACTGCCCGTGTCCCGGGCAAAACTATATTACAAGTATGTACATTTTCATGTCGGACATATACACCTACACCTTGTCCCAGGCCGATGCCTCCGCCATCCTCCTACTGGTGTCAGCTGTAATGTAGGACACGAAAACAACACAACAGCAAAACGATACATTTTGTACATTTCTTCACAATCACTCTTGATACAAATTTGAAGAAAACAATACAAAAAACAGTTTATACAAATTTTAAAGGGGACAATATAAAACACAGTCTACTCGGTGTGGAGGGGGGCACGTCCTCCTAGCAGCTTGCGGCTGGGTCCTGCTCGCCCACCCGCACGTAACGGTCTCTCCATTCTCCTTGATATACCCGGTAAGTCTTTCAGTTTCCCTGGGGCACCACTCCGGCAACCGCACCTCGGTGAGGTTTAAAATCACCGAGGCTACCGCGTAGTGCACCCCCTGGTACAATACCTGGTCAGTCAGTATCAGTACCAGGCCATTCCCGGGCCCCTTAGTGGTTTTTGGGCACTCACCCTCCTGTGCTACTGCCAGCGGAACTGTGGGAGGTGTCATGCGTGGTCTGGTGATGAGTTCAGTGGCGTTTACCGGGATCGGGGAAAGGGGGACCCCACAAGCCCGCGAGCTATCATCCCACCTCATCCCCTTACCGTCATCCTGCCACTGTCTCTGAAAAAAATATGCTGTTGCCCGTGGGGCAACGATACCTTGAACCCCACATACACATATAAATCCCCTCATCCGGTTCCCACCATTTGTCCCAACACACACTCAACTGTTCTTTAGTCCCAGAAATAGTTCTGTGAGTGTTGTTGTTAAGTCTCTCCCACTCAACAGTGGAGTTGGCCATTGTCCTGCTCATTTTCCTCAGCCACCACCGCCTGCTCGCGGGGACCTTCCCCGTGCATACCAGGCAGATCCTTTTGCCAACGGTGGCGCTGATCTTTTGGGCGATGATCTTGATTCTCGGGCACAATAATGAAGAGTCCCGATAAGCAAAACCTGGGGCGCTGGAATACTCTGAAGAGTTCGATCCCAGCCACCCCGGCCACCGGCCTTCATGGAAGTAAACTGCGGTCTCCTCCGCTTCTCTCCTTCCAGTCCCATCGGTCGCGATGGGAGCCGTGTCCCCGGAGCAGCCGTAGACGATGATGTCCTTGGTGTGGCCCCGATAGGTCCACCCACATCCGATCGCCGTGGCAAAGATCCACCATACGAGTGCCTCCTTCCACTCCAGAAAACAGATAAAGGAGAATGGTATAGCCAGCCTCTTGGGGAGCGCTTGGCTTTGTTAACGCCTCTGCGGGCGGGTCTCTTGACCCCCAGCCTGCACCCCACACCCACACATCCTGGACGCATCAACTTTATTTAAACTCTAACTATCCCCACAAAACTTATCTAAAATAGCTTATCCTTATCTAAAATAGCTTATCCTTATCTAAAATACCTATCCTTATTTATATTATCTAAAATATAATACAGTGCCGCCTTCCCAGGGCGGCTCAGCTAATCCCTGTCAGGGCTGCAGCGGGTCGTCTCCTGCGGCTGCACCACGCTGTCTCCCACCTTTGATCCTCCGCAGCCTGTCGCTGCCTGGCGGGGGCTAGGTCCCCTCCGGGACGTAAGCTCCCTCCTTCCTACTTGGCTCCCGTACCTCGGGGCGTGATTGACCTCTGGCCAAAACTTCCTAAGTTGGGGTTTCCTGCTGGACCTACGGAGGATCACCTTAGACACTGCCCCCTGGACAGCCTGGCTGAGGACCGGTTCCTGCCGTGCCGCAGCTCGGGTACCCCCCGCAGCTGCCGACCCTGGCCCCGTCTCATCCAGCTCTGCCCCCTTGGTGCTGGGTATACCCGCGGCATCCGGCCTCACTCTACCTGTATCTACAGGTGGTGAGCCTTCGCTCGCTACCCCCGCCTTCCTGGTGCTTGAGTCGGGGACGTTACTGTCGTCCCCCTCCGACTCCTCTTCCTCCGTAATGGGATCCAGCCCCTGGTCGAGCTGATCAGGCTCTTCCTCACCTGAATCCCACCCAAAACGGGAGACCCTCCATTCCTGGAGAATGTCCTCCCCCCTCACGCAGGCAACCTTGCCTGTCTGCGTGACCTGCCTCATCCTTGGCTGTGAACGCGCGCCAGCCTGTTCCTTCCCTGTGAACCCCGCCAGTGCGAAAGGGACCCCCGTGGACAGGGGAGAGTCAAAGGGTTCCTCTGTGTGGACCACGGTGCATGAAGCCCCCGTGTCCAACAGATAACTGCCCCTTTGCCTCTCCACTACCATCTCCACAAGCGGCCTCTTCCACGCATCGTAGCGGAGAGGACACAGATAGGCAGGCTGCGTGGGCTGATGTCATTGGGGAATGTCCAGTGCCCCCCTCGCACCCGGGGAGCCGGTAGCGACTGCCACCTTCCCCTGGGCGGCCATGAGGGACTGCATCACCTCGATCATCGTTTCGATGATCTCGGGCTTAACTGGGACCTCGGTGCGCTGGGTGGTGCCAACCCTATCTTCCTTGGTGTGGGCCCTGCAATCCTTCCGCCAGTGTCCCACCTTACCGCACTTAAAACACTTTGACTGTGTGGTAGGGTTACCCTCCTGTCGCCACTCCTTTTGGGCCAGTGCAGTAGCCTCCGCTACGTACACCTTCCCTGTTACGAGTCGGGTAGACGTACTCCGGGTGTTTCTATACCCTACCGTGAGATGGTCTAAAACTGCCTCCTCCGTGCTATTTGTGGGATCAAACCAGGCTTTCGCCTGTTCCCTGACGGCTGCCAGGCTGTTTGACACCAAGCATCGGAGCCACTGGGCTCTCCCATTCCCGGCCAGGTCATCCCGCGCGGGGACGTGCGGGCAACTACTCTGATATACTGTCCATAGTCGCGCCGCAAAAACTCTTGGGGGTTCTCCCTCCATCTGGAGGGTCTTCCCTAATCGGGCAAAAGGACCCTCATCCCCCACCCCCAAGACTTCCAGGACCTCGTCCCGCAGGAGATCGTAGGTCCTGGTCCCTCTTTTACTCTCATCTGAGAGGCATTGGAGGATCGAGCTGTCCAGGGAGAACAGCAACAATTTTGCCCGTTCTCCCTCGTCGCAACCGTTGATTGCGGCAGTTTGCTCAATCTCCCTGAAATGTATTGAGGGGTCCCCTGATCCGGACAATTTTGTTACATGCCCAATCATAGCTCTTAAATGCTGGGAGTTGTGGGGCACCACGATCTCGCTCTGAATGGGTCCTGTGTCCCCATTCTCCATGGGGGGTCCCCGTCTGGTTTCCAGGACCGGGCACATGGGTGCCGGTGCCGAGTATTCTACCGGGAGCTCCTCTCTCTCTCTCTCCCCTACACTACCCCTTTCCCAGGATGCCTCGTAGCTAGGGGAATTGTGGAGTCTGGGGGCTGAAGCCACCATGGTCTTTCTAGGGATCGGAACCGGGACCTTCGCACCCGCTAGTGACTGGCCCGCGGGGGGGTTCATCAAACAGACCAGCCCGCTTGCTTTATTTAAAGCACCCCGCAGACCCTCTATCTCCTGCAGGCAGGCCCCGTGGTCGGCCCCTTCCGACCTGTCCTCCAAAACCATTTTATAGGCTGCCCTAACTCCCTTAAGTTTCTCTTCCTGGGTCTCCAGCTGGTGGCTCAGGGAAGCGCACTGCTCCCTGAGCTTGCCCTTACTGCGCATAGCCTCAGTGATCTGACACTCCATCAGCTCTACCCTGGCTTCGTGGCGGTTGGTCACGACCCGGCGCTCTTTGTTTAAAGAGTCCAGAGCCTCAATCAACTGGTTCCCACCCGCAACCTTCTCCTCTACCTCCTCCTGAAGGTCCCTGATCTGGGCTGCCTGTGCCACAACCACGCGGTCCAAAAGCTGGACCTGCTTTTTATAGCAGGTCAGCCAGACCGCCTTCTCTACAGATTTCTTGTGGGCTTTACTGGCCGTCCACCGGATTGCTGCATCCAGTGGGCGCTTGTCATCTAGTAACGCACACATCCATTGTTTGGTGATATTCACCTTACTAAACACATAGTCCGCAATGCGCTCGTCCATTATGTCCCTAGTTTTAAAATCCTTTTCTGGTACACTATCATCCTGCTGCCAGTGTCCCTTCGTGGTCGCCATTATCTGTAAGGGGTTTCTGCGCCGAGCTTTCGCCCGACCTAAGGTCCCCGTGCCTTGCTCTGATCCCTTGACCAGGCCGTGCACACTGGTTCCCCGTGAGTGGTTCGACCCACTCACCCCTTACGGTTCTAGACACTGGGCTTAGATGCAGGAGCTCTTATAGTGCAGAAAAAATTCAACCAGACCAGATTTTAAAACCAGGGTTTAAATGAAAAAGGCTTTTATTCAGCACTTGGGACTATTGTCCATGAATACTTATACAGTTCTATAATACATGTCTATGAAACACATACCGAATCACACGAATACTTATAACTATGAATCATAAAACACACACAGTTCTATAAGACATATACACGAATACCTTTTACTTAGGAATTCTTAAACACAGTTCTGCAAGACACATACACGAATACCTTTTACTTATGAATTCTTAAACACAGTTCTGCAAGACACATACACGACTGTAAGATGGGGAACGCACCACGCATCGCAACCTTGACCAACACATATTTTAGTACACAACCACCCTCCCCTCTACACTAAACTATGTCCAGGATATGTAGGATTTGGAATGCATGCTCACCATGGGGCTATTACTGGGGTTACTGGCTGTTCGTTTGGCAGTATTTCTCCTCGAGTTGCGTGCCTGTTCCTCTCTCTTGCATCCGTTTTTCTTGCCTGTCTTTTCTTCCTCCTGCATTCGTTTTCTTGCCTGCTTGCGTTTCTTGCAGGTTTTCTTCTAGCTTCAGCTTCTTCCTCCAGTATTTCTTCTTTAGTTTAAAACCCAAAAGTAGTGGCCAGTTATACTGTTTCTGACCCGTCCTATCTCCCGCCAGATCTTGGAATCTCTTTGTTCAAAAAGATATGTATGAGGTTTTCTTCTGATCTGCCTTATGTTCGGGGATACCGGGGATGGCCAGAAGGTGTAAATTGGGATTTCATTGTGAGGTGATGGGTGTTAACTGGTTTCCCATCACCTACCAGGTAGTTTTCTATGGGCTATTGTGCCCCCTCACTGAGATGAACTGTTTAGGTCGGCTTGGGGCATTGTGAGTATGCTGATGTCAGCGCCCCAGTGTCTAGACTCCGACCTGGTTTCGTAGGTTTCTGCATGGCCAATACCCATCCTTTGTTCTGGCCATGGCTTTGCAGAAAACCTAGAGACTGGGATGTAAGGTTTTTACCTTTTTTTGTGGCTGGTCACGAGGTCCTGCAGCCATTTTAGGACCCACAGATTGTGACATCCTTTGGTAAACTGACTGCAGCCTTTCTCCGCTATCAGCCCCAGTCTCCCGTTTAAAATGTCCAAACTGCAGCTCTTTGGTTTTGTGTTGATTTCAGAATGAGGGAAAACTTCTCAAATCTTACACATGAGTACGATAGATCCTCTTCTATAACAGCATGCAAGGAATCGCCACATGCCAACACCATCATTGAGTATTTTTTAAATGGAGATTGATAGTTTCTTGATTAGCAAGGGCGTCACCAGTTATGGGGAGAAGACAGGAGAATGGGTTGAAATGAAAGGATAGATCAGCCAGGACTGAATGGCAGAGTAGACTACATGGGCCCAATGGCATAATTGTGCTTCTACGACTTATGAACTTATGAACATCTTGCAACTTCCAAGTCTCTGCAAAATCCGATCTTCGCTTAAGGATGTATGCAATATCTTATTTTCTCAGTTTTAAGCTCCGTCTGCTGGTGGCACTGATTCAATGAGTGGCCCAATATGACGCTGCCAGCTCTTTCCACCACCACTTCGTTCAGCTATTCATAAGGTCATAAATGACAGGAGCAGAATTAGGCCATTCAGCCCATCAAGTCTACTCTGTCATTCAATCATGGCTGATCTATTTCTCCCATCTAACCCCTTTCTCCTGCCTTCTCCCCATAACCCCTGACACCCATCCTAATCAAGAATCTATTTATCTTTGCCTTAAAAATGTCCATTGATATAGCTGCCACAGCCTTCTGTGGCAGTGAATTCCACGGATTCACCACCCTCCGACTAAAGAAATTCTTCCTCATCTC
Organism: Rhinoraja longicauda; assembly: GCF_053455715.1. Lineage (NCBI taxonomy): Eukaryota > Metazoa > Chordata > Chondrichthyes > Rajiformes > Arhynchobatidae > Rhinoraja > Rhinoraja longicauda. The sequence goes on along the minus strand of NC_135953.1, from coordinate 83,709,315 downwards.
CTTCCTAAAGGAATGTCCTTTAATTCTGAGGCTATGACCACTAGTCCTAGACTCTCCCACTAGTGGAAACATCCTCTCCACATCCACTCTAACCAAGCCTTTTACTATTCGCAGGCTGTGCTCGATTCACTTGCTCGCCCCGCTGCTTTAGGGCCTCCAGTGGTCACCTCTACCAATGCCATGACCTGCGCCTACCTTAAACACAACGTCCTTTGTTTCATTTTTTTGCTGAGGTCGCCATGTCAGACTGCCAGAACTAGTCCTGGAACATTAGGGCACCTCCCGAGGATTCGGGCAGTGAGTTTGTGAGCCGTTTGCAGCCACCATCGTTTCTTTTCAATTTCCACCACCGCCATCTTAGAGTCATAGAGTAATCGAGTGATACAGTGTGGAAACAGGCCCTTTGGCCCAACTTGCCCACACCAGCCAACATGTCCCAGCTACACTAGTCCCACCTGCCTGCGCTTGGTCCATATCCCTCCAAATTTGTCCTATTCATGTACCTGTCTAACTGTTTCTTAAATGTTGGGATAGTCCCAGCCTCAACTACCTCCTCTGGCAGCTTGTTCCATACACCCACCCATCTTGGTGGTAGATATTGCATGTTTGGGAGGTGCAGTTACAAGAACCTAGGCAAATGACTACAGTGCATTTTGGAGATGTGGATACTTCACCCTCTTGTATGGTGATGGCAGAGGGAATGAGTTTAGTTGATGAATGGAGTGCGAACCAAGTGGGCTGCTTTGTCCTGCAAGATACTGAACTTTTTAAATATTGTAGGGGCTGCATTCATCCCGAGGAAGAATATATTAGACTCTAATTATTTATAACTTATTTAATTGGTAATTTAATTGAGGTTTTAAATACTGATTTGCAAGGATAAGTTTAGGAAAGTTAATTTCACTTTGAGATGGAACAATACATTTTCAAGGTCAGAATGTATCGTTTGACTTCCTGATGACCGAGGCCCTCAAGGTTTGAACTTTTGGTGTTTCTTTACATGTTTGAAGTCTGGATCCCAGCCAGACAATACCACCTATAGAGGACAGTACAACTATCCCCAGGGATCTATTGCTGTGGCAAAGGAGGGGATGTAAATGTCAGCAAGTCCTGGATTAGACAATAGACAATAGATAATAGGTGCAGGAGTAGGCCATTCGGCCCTTCGAGCCAGCACCACCATTCAATGTGGTTCCTGCCCCGTTCTCCCCATACCCCCTGACACCGCTATCCTTAAGAGCTCTATCTAGCTCTCTCTTGAATGCATTCAGAGAATTGGCCTCCACTGCCTTCTGAGGCAGAGAATTCCACAGATTTACAACTCTCTGTTTGAAAAAGATTTTCCTCATCTCCATTCTAAATGACCTACCCCTTATTCTTAAACTATGGCCCCTGGTTCTGGACTCCCCCAACATTGGGAACATGTTTCCTGCCTCTAACGTGTCCAACCCCTTAATTGGGGTTGACTAAGGGTTAAGCCTATTGTGGAGCAACTCCAAGTATGAGGTAACAAATGTAATGAAATGTCACAAATGTAATGCTACGGTGGTTATGGGAGATTTCAACATGCAGGTAGACTGGGAAAATCAGGTTGGAAATGGACCCCAGGAAAGAGAGTTTGTAGAGTGCCTTCGAGATGGATTCTTAGAACAGCTTGTACTGGACCCTACCAGGGAGAAGGCAATTCTGGATTTAGTGTTGTGTAATGATCCTGATCTGATAAGGGGACTAGAGGTAAAAGAGCCATTAGGAGGCAGTGATCACAACATGATAAGTTTTACTCTGCAAATGGAAAGGCAGAAGGGAAAATCGGAAGTGTCAGTATTACAGTATAGCAAAGGGGATTACAGAGGCATGAGGCAGGAGCTGGCAAAAATTGACTGGAAGAAGGCCCTAGCAGGGAAGACGGTAGAACACCAATGGCAGGTATTCCTGGGAATAATGCAGAGGTTGCAGGATCAATTTATCCCAAAGAGGCGGAAAGACTCTAAGGGGAGTAAGAGACACCTGTGGCTGACAAGGGAAGTCAAGGACAGCATAAAAATTAAGGAGAGGAAGTATAACATAGCAAAGAAGAGTGGGAAGGCAGAGGATTGGGACTCTTTTAAAGAGCAACAAAAGTTAACTGAAAAGGCAATACGGGGAGAAAAGATGAGGTACGAGGGTAAACTAGCCAATAATATAAAGGAGGATAGCAAAAGTTTTTTTAGGTACGTGAAGAGGAAAAAAATAGTCAAGGCAAATGTAGGTCCCTTGAAGACAGAAGCAGGGGAATTTATTATGGGGAACAATGAAATGGCAGACGAGTTAAACCGTTACTTTGGATCTGTCTTCACTGAGGAAGATACACACAATCTCCCAAATGTTCTAGGGGCCGGAGAACCTAGGGTGATGGAGGAACTGAAGGAAATCCACATTAGGCAGGAAATGGTTTTGGGTAGACTGATGGGACTGAAGGTTGATAAATCCCCAGGGCCTGATGGTCTGCATCCCAGGGTACTTAAGGAGGTGGCTCTAGAAATAGTGGAAGCATTGGAGATCATTTTTCAATGTTCTATAGATTCAGGATCAGTTCCTGTGGATTGGAGGATAGCAAATGTTATCCCACTTTTTAAGAAAGGAGGGAGAGAGAAAACGGGTAATTATAGACCAGTTAGTCTGACATCAGTGGTGGGGAAGATGCTGGAGTCAATTATAAAAGACGAAATTGCTGAGCATTTGGATAGCAGTAACAGGATCATTCCGAGTCAGCATGGATTTACGAAGGGGAAATCATGCTTGACAAATCTACTGGAATTTTTTGAGGATGTATCTAGGAAAATTGACAGGGGAGAATCAGTGGATGTGGTGTACCTCGACTTTCAGAAAGCCTTCGACAAGGTCCCACATAGGAGATTAGTGGGCAAAATTAGAGCACATGGTATTGGGGGTAGGGTACTGACATGGATAGAAAATTGGTTGACAGACAGAAAGCAAAGAGTGGGGATAAATGGGTCCCTTTCGGAATGGCAGGCAGTGACCAGTGGGGTACCGCAAGGTTCGGTGCTGGGACCCCAGCTATTTACGATATACATTAATGACTTAGATGAAGGGATTAAAAGTACCATTAGCAAATTTGCAAATGATACTAAGCTGAGGGGTAGTGTGAATTGTAAAGAAGATGCAATAAGGCTGCAGGGTGACTTGGACACGTTGTGTGAGTGGGCGGATACATGGCAGATGCAGTTTAATGTAGATAAGTGTGAGGTTATTCACTTTGGAAGTAAGAATAGAAAGGTAGATTATTATCTGAATGGTGTCAAGTTAGGAAGAGGGGATGTTCAATGAGATCTGGGTGTCCTAGTGCATCAGTCACTGAAAGGAAGCATGCAGGTACAGCAGGCAGTGAAGAAAGCCAATGGAATGTTGGCCTTCATAACAAGAGGAGTTGAGTATAGGAGCAAAGAGGTCCTTCTACAGTTGTACTGGGCCCTGGTAAGACCGCACCTGGAGTACTGTGTGCAGTTTTGGTCTCCAAATTTGAGGAAGGATATTCTTGCTATTGAGGGCGTGCAGCGTAGGTTCACCAGGTTAATTCCCGGAATGGCGGGACTGTCGTATGTTGAAAGGCTGGAGCAATTAGGCTTGTATACACTGGAATTTAGGATGAGGGGGGATCTTATTGAAACATATAAGGTAATTAGGGGATTGGACACATTAGAGGCAGGAAACATGTTCCCAATGTTGGGGGAGTCCAGAACAAGGGGCCACAGTTTAAGAATAAGAGGTAGGCCATTTAGAACGGAGATGAGGAAGAACTTTTTCAGTCAGAGAGTGGTGAAGGTGTGGAATTCTCTGCCTCAGAAGGCAGTGGAGGCCAGTTCGTTGGATGCTTTCAAGAGAGAGCTGGATAGAGCTCTTAGGGATAGCGGAGTGAGGGGGTATGGGGAGAAGGCAGGAACGGGGTACTGATTGAGAGTGATCAGCCATGATGGCATTGAATGGCAGTGCTGGCTCGAAGGGCTGAATGGCCTACTCCTGCACCTATTGTCTATTGTCTATTGTCGATTGTAAGAGATGGTTTCTAAAACATAGTTGTGAGTTTTTAGGGGCAGGACCTAAAACCTAAAATTTTACATTCCAATGTGAGCAATTACAGTCAGCAAGGTCAATGCAGCTGAATTCTCAACATATACGTAGACTGATGTCAATTTTAATGTGACAATGTGTTCAGAGTTAACAAATTCTCTGTATGGAAAACATCCTATGAGTTACAACCACTTCAGGCATCATCAAGCAGCCTGTTGCTTATCACAGTTTTAGATACTCTTTTTCAACACGGAGTCAAAATATTAAAGCAAGGACCACAAGAATCGAACCAAGAAGAAGTTTTATCTCTGTTGGAGGAAAGCATTGTGTATAGTCTGCAAATCTAGAGGTTGCTGCTACAGTTTGAAGAAAGGCCTCGACATGAAATGTCACCTATTCCTTCCCTCCAGAGATGCTGCCTGTCCCGCTGAGTTACTCCAGCTTTTTGTATCTATCTTCGGTTTAAACCAGCATCTGCAGTTCCTTCCTATACATTCCTGCTGCTACATTTATTCAGATTTATGCTATTTTTGCTGAGCTGACGGAGACGCTTAAACACACACACTTCAAGGTTCATGGATGCCACTCACCTTCTCTTCACAGACTGTCAAAATGACTCTATACGCTGAGGTCTCTGCCCACTAGGCTGTCACTCACAAAGTGTTCCAGTCCGTAAAGGGTTCTGACCTTCTCTCAAGAATCTCAGAAGAAACTGCCAATCAACATCACCACCTCGGATGTACATGGCCGGGTGACATTCAAGGAACATGGTCGCTGGGTCCGGATGGGAAAACAAAATGCTTTGAATCCTTAACGACAAGATCAATCAAATCTGCAAGTCATATTTGATATCAAATTTTGTAAAAAAAAATGCCTCCCATGCTTTGAATAATTAAATCTGCAAGCCATCAGTAGATGGACCAAAACCTTACTCACATGTTAATGTAATTCTAGCAGGCAGCCCATTTGTCCACTGCTGAGATTTTTGTGCCGACAAGATTCTTGGATGATCTCAAGTTTTATTCTTTTACATAACTCCTAAACTTAAGTGGTTGTGAAATACATGGAATGCCTTAAGTGCATAAAAAACACTACAAATGCATACATTTTCAACTGCAGGCTGGGCATTAATATTTAAAAAAATCATGCACATTTACAAACTTTCTGTCAATTTTTTTCCATTATATTTTTTTCTGTTCCTAATGGGAACTGCAGATATAAATATTTCACATTGTTATCATTCCTTGGCAGGCTGAAGGCAGTGCAATATCTCACCCAGCCACAACACTGATGATTTTATGCCAGCACCTCTCATTTCAACAGGTAGCCACATTTTTTCATGGTAATTTATGATTACAGATCGAGTGTATGACTTTAAAATGGGGCTGAATTGTTCCTGCATTACTGGCGTCATTGTCACTCGTTCTCCACCACTGCTAGCTTCACTAGGCTTGATGCATACCGCATTGGGAAGGTATTTAATAAAAATCTAAATGCAGAATTATAATACAGCTTGAAACACAGAAACAACCCTCTTTGGGGATCAATTGTGAAGACGGAAATGCTGATCAATGTATTAATCCATTTGCATTTTGTGTATTGTGTAAAACCACATCATTTATAAATAGTAAAATTCCAGATAAGACAATTAGTTAATCATCAAATTTTCTTACTGTAGGACAATTGTACAAAATGTTTTGAAGTTTAAATGCAGAGATGTCAGAAAAGGTAGTAAAAGTCTATGTTCCTGACCCTTTAAAAATGAGATGTGCAAGGTGCAGGTCCATGGAAGCCATCTGGCCTGGAATGATGCTAATTTATTGTGATGTCTGTAGAATAAATGATCATAAAATATTGAACAATTCAACATAGGAACAGTCCCTTTGTCCCACCATGACTGCTACCATGATACCAAACTAGACTAATCTTATCTATTTGCATGCACATGATCCATATACGTCTCTTCTCTGCCTGTTCATGTGCCTGCCTAAATGCCTCCTGAATGTTGCTATTATATATGCTTCAATCACCTCCCCTGGCAACACGTTCCAGGCATTTAATTTCACGTTCCAGGCAAGTATTTCCCTCAGAAATATTTTTTAAACTTACCCCTTCTCACCTTAAACCTGTGCCTTCCAATGTTGGTCATTTCATTTTAGGAAAAAGATTCTATCTACCTTATCTATGGTTCTCATGTTTTTATATACTTCTATCAAGTCGTCCCTCAGCCTCCAGCACCTTCGAGAAAACAATTCAAGTTTATTAAACCTTTTCTCATATCTCACAGACTCCAGTCCACGTAACATCCTGGTAAAACCCTCCACATCCATCCTGGGTTGTGGCAACCAGAGCTACACACAATAGTGGCCTAAATAAAGTCTTATATAATTGCAACATGACTTCAAAACTTTTATACTCAATGCCCCGAGTGATGAGGACAAACATGTCTTACATCTTCTTCACCACCACTTGCGTTGCCACTTTAAAGCAGCCATGGACCAGCATGCACCTCAACATGCATCTGTACTTCTCCTAGGGATGCTCTCATTTACTGTATACTTTCCCAGTACATTTGACCTTCTGAAATGCAACAACCCACAGTCACTTGGATTGTTGTGCTGCTGTTCTAACAGTTGTGCCACTACGCCGCACTCATATCTGTAGTGAGATTTTTCTCCTTATGTAACAATGAGCCATTCAGTTCGAACATCTAGCTTCATGTACGAAACATTTCAGCAGTGTAAGAAAATAACTGCAGATGCTGGTACAAATCGAAGGTATTTATTCACAAAATGCTGGTGTAACTCAGCAGGTCAGGCAGCATCTCAGGAGAGAAGGAATGGGTGATGTTTCGGGTCAAGACCCTTTGACCCAAAATGTCACCCATTCCTTCTCTCCTGAGATGCTGCCTGACCTGCTGGGTTACTCCAGCATTTTGTGAATAAACATTTCTGCAGATGATGCAGACCAAGTAAATGAAATTATACACAAATCAATTATGAGTTGAGATTCGTTGTATAAAAAGGCAGGATTTTTATAATTTTAGGCTTTTCTTTGTTGAACATACTTTGTTCCGCATTAAACACAGGTCTAGAGAGACAGAGTGGTGCTTTAAAAAAAACATCTTTAAATTCACTTTCAGGACACCCCAGAGTACATTATAATTAATGAATTATTGTTTTGGTGTAGCCATTGCTAGAAACTGACTTACTCGACGATGTGTAGGAAAATAACTGCAGATGCTGGTACAAATCGAAGGTATCACAAAATGCTGGAGTAACTCAGCAGGTCAGGCAGCATCTAGGAGAGAGGGAATGGGTGATGTTTCGGGTCGAGACCCTTCTTTAGACTGATGTCAGGGGGGCGGGACAAAGAAAGGATATAGGTGGAGACAGGAAGACAGTGTGAGAACTGGGAAGGTGGGGGAGGGGAGGGGGGTAAAAGAGAGAAACAGAGGAACTATCTAAAGTTGGAGAAGTCAATGTTCATACTGTTGGGCTGCAAGCTGCCCAAGCGAAATATGAGGTGTTGTTCCTCCAATTTCCGGTGGGCCTCACTATGGCACTGGAGGAGGCCCATGACAGAAAGGTCAGACTGGGAGTGGGAGGGGGAGTTGAAGTGCTCAGCCACCGGGAGATCAGGTTGGTTAAGGCAGACTGAGCGCAGGTGTTGAGCGAAACGATCGCCAAGCCTGCGTTTGGTCTCGCCGATGTAGAGAAATTGACATTGAGAGAAGGGGATACAGGTTGGAGGAGGTGCAGGTGAACCTCTGTCTCACCTGGAAAGACTGTTTGGGTCTTTGGATGGAGTTAAGGGGGGACGTAAAAGGCCAGGTGTTGCATCTCCTGCGGTTGCAGGGGAAAGTACCCGGGGATGGGGTGGTTTGGGTAGGAAGGAACGAGTGGACCAGGGAGCTCCGGAGGGAACAGTCTCTGCGGAAATGTGCTCATGTCGTCGAATGTACTCGACAATGTGCTCATGTCCAGATGGTCCAATTTGTTAATATTGGGTGAGGTTAAATGGTGTGCAGGGAAGTGGTCTCAATTTAATATTTCATTCAGAAGGAAATATCTTAACTGTCAAGCTCTCCCTTAGAGATGGAATATCTGCCTAGATATGTGCTTATGTCCTTGGAATTGGTGTTAAACTCCTATCATCTATTTCAGAGGCAAGTGTAGCAAGGATACCACCCATTGACTCAAAGTTGATGTATGCAGTAAAACAATGTGGAACGAAGGCCAACAATTTCCCTGGCACATCATAGTGACTTTAGGTTTGTGGCAAAAGCTCTGTTTATGTGAGCATATCGGATTTCCAGCACTTATTTTGTAACGTTATGGTGGTGGAGGGGGCCACAATTCTTGGCTCAAAGTTCAGAAAAGAAATTGAACCAGGAAATTCAAATCCCCGTTAAAGTCATTACGTGAGAAAATACAAAAGATATAATCTCATCAGTTAAACTACTCTAGAGGCTGATGATGTAATTCTGAGGCTGATATAAAGTAAAATTGATGATGAAATTGATGATGATTTTCATCTGGTACAAGTTACATTTTTGGAATGCAGGGATAATCAAGAACGCACAACTGAAATTCTAATAATGTTTGAATGAAAGACCAAAGCCTACTTTAATCCACTTTGCAATATTCAGTTTATAAATTAGAATTTTAGTTGATGCTCTCTCTATATGTCAACAGTGAATTAAGGTCTGAAACATTGTGTGTTTTTACTTCCCCAACAGATCTGAGCAAGTATGAATTTCCAACCTAAAAATATTTGGTATCACCAACTCTGCACTCATCAATGCAGGAAAATAACTGCAGATGCTGGTACAAATCGAAGGTTTCACAAAATGCTGGAGTAACTCAGCAGGTCAGGCAACATCTAGTCTGAAGAAGGGTCTCGACCCAAAACGCCACCATTCCCTCTCTCCTAGATGCTGCCTGACCTGCTGAGTTACTCCAGCATTTTGTGATACCTTCGCTCATCAATCCTCAGTTTGAACCTTATTTATAATGGATTCAATTTAGTATGATATATGTACCCCGTTGACTCAAATTCCATATCTCTAAAAGTAAAGCAAATTTTGCATTCAAGAAGTAAAAATATTGAACATCAAGAAGGAATGAAAATTGCAAATTACAGAGTTCATAAACTGTACTTAACAAATCTCCATCTAGCAATATTCCTGAAATAGGTATGAATCTTATGTGTTTCGATTTTCTATATTCTATGTAGATTCCAGTCCATGTGTGCTTTCCATATTTTTAACTGATTTAAAAAAAGAGGCATCTGTCAATTTGCAGAAAAAGTAAAGAAGGGAGAAGTTGTTGTGAAGGGGGAATTTGTTTCTCATGTCATAGAGAGACTTACTGACATTGGAAAAGAGATTGCAGCAATCTTTGGGGAAGATAGAGTTACATTCCACAGCGAGCAACAATCACATAAAATGGCAGGGTGGGAAATACAGCCATGCATTGCTTGGAGGAAGAATTGAATAAGATGAAAAGTTGCCAATTTGAGATTCATAGAGTTCTACAGCATGGAAACAGGCCCTTCAACCCTCTAAGTATATGTCAATCAACAAGCATTCATTATGCTGACCCACATGTCCATTCCCTTCAATTTCTACTATTCATCCACACCTTAGTGTAATATGCAGTGGCCAATTAACCATCCCACCCACAGATAATGGGATATGGGAGTAAACTAGAGAATTGAGGTAAAGCCAGGAATAGTGGATAAGGTGGCAAAAAAGGTGTGATTACCCTATTCTAAAACTTGATATCAATGTCAATAATTCTTATCGGGCCAAGCAGTGCCTGAGTGGCAAACATGAAGTACTCCATCATAAGATCTATCACTAGCAGAGACCTGCTTAGTCCTCCCTTAATTGACTTTTGTAAATTCCTCCTGATGTGTAGGATAGAACTAGTGTATGGGTGATCAATACTTATATATAGATGATCTATGGTTGGCATAGACTTGGTGAACCAAAGGGCCTGTTGCCACACTTTATCTCTAAATTTAACTTAACTTAACTTATCTGAACATAACCTCTTGATGTGATATTGCTGGGCCTTCTATAAATCATGCATCTCCAAGATAATATGAGGTAGTAAGCCTAATGGCAAACTTCTGATCTTGGTTCTGCTTCAGGAAAAAAACAAGTACTAGAAATTAATTCGTAGTTGGTGGTGTAAATCAGACATTATAAGTTTTACAAGCTATTCTCTGCCTCCAAAGTTCAGTAGTGCTCAAATGATCCCTGGAATAGTTTCAGTTGAGTTGGTGCTAGTTATGATTCAAAACCACATTCACATTTAATGTTGAAATATTTATTCCATGTGAATACAATCCAGATCTTTGTGTTAAATAGGAAGTGATTGCCTTAGCCGTGCATTTTGTCCCTTCAGAAATGATAAGTGGCAAATGATGGGCAAAAACAGTATCTTGTAGCACAGATCATTACAAATCTTCCAACTGCAACTGAGAAGGATTGCCCATTACATAGTATTTTCTTCCTAGCAATTCATTTCAAAAGTTACTGCATGAGAGGAATAGATCAGGTAGTTGTCCAGCGTCTCTTGCCCAAAGGAGGGGAATCAAAAACCAGAAGACATAGGTTTAAGGCGAGAGGGAAAGATTTAATAGGAACCTGAGGGCTAACTTTTTTACACAAAGGGTGGTGGGTACATGGAATGAACGGCTGGAAGAGGTAGTTGAGGCAGGTAGTATCGCAACGTTTAAGAAACATTTGAATAGGTACATGGATAGGACAGGTTTACATGGATATGGATCAAATGCAGGCAGGTGGGACTACTGTAGATGGGACATGTTGGTCAGTATGGGCAAGTTGCGCCAAAGGGCCTTTTTCCACACTGTATGACTCTATGACTATGATGTGTGATCATCTTTTAATTTGAAAAACTGTTAATTTTTAAATTTTTTAAAGTCATGCATGAATATAGATTGGTATAGAAAAATAAAACATAACACCCAGGATACATTTTTCGTAACATGTAGAATAGTTTTGTTAATTTTGGAAAATTAAGGATCTAATACAATTTTAAAAAAAAATTAAGATGTAATTATTTCAACTCCAACTCAATTGTTATTATAATTAGATGAATATATGCATATATTTGTAAATATCGGTCGTGCTATTTACGTTTTCTTTTTGTACAGTAGGCCAAATGTATTATTGACTATTTCAGCCTTTGTGTCTTCTATGAAACCGCAATCATTAACATATGACATATACTTTATTCCTTTTCATTGAAATGGTGGAGTTGAATAATAGTTTATCAATTGGGACTCCCAGTCAAAAGTTACAATGATGCATTATATACCATCTGGATTTCAAGTGCTTCTACTTAACTGCCACAGAGCTGAATAACATTCCTTAAGAAATAAAAGATGCTAATTGTTTTTTATCAACTTGATTCAATTGAAGACTCATTAGATGGAGCACAAACACAATTTGACAGTCAACGACAAATACGAATGGTTTAGTTAGAGACTCAGTATAAAATTAGATTGAGATTTAATGGCAAATACAATGCATTCAGTCTGATGTGTAGAAAAAGTTACAACCAACAGAGGCTGCAGATTAAAAGCAAAAAGAAGCATCTGGCTGAAATCTGGGAACAAATAGAACAAATCTACTAATTCCAGGCTATAACTCCTTAGTGAGCACAACACATTCACACTGGTACTTAATATAACTAACTCATTATGAATTAGCTTTGAATAGAATTAATCCCATAAACTCAAGCCACAGTTCCAATAAACATAAACGTGGATAGCTAATGGCGCAGAGAGAAGCCACGATGAATGACTGATTAGATTAATGTCATTTATATATTATCTTCTCATATGCAACCCCTTAAGATTAAGGATGACTTGCTTTGACTCTTTTAAGGTGACTGATAAAGCTGGCATGGGAACTGCACTCCAGTTAGAAGAATACTTAGATATTTATAGGTGGACAGAGATAGTTGTTAGCCTGGAAGTTTCATTTGCATGAATTAGGACAGTATCGCTATGTTACACTTAGCTTTATGGGAAGATATTAGCCCCTAATGTTTCCATTTGAAGGTGATTTTCTGAGCTGGCTAGTGGACTGGTTGTACTAACCATCAGTTCAGCAATGCTTTCAATACCCATTTAAACTACTTATTTCTCCTTTAAAGAAGATATCATTGACGCTATGAACTGCAAAAGAAATACAATTTATTTCCTGTTACTGCTCACTTCGACAATACCACAGAAGAGCTGCTTCTTGTTATCTATTAATGGGAAGAGAATTCCAGGGTGTTGAGCCAGTAATATATTTCCATGTGTGGGAAGGAACTGCAGATGCTGGTTTAAACTGAAGATAGACACAAAATGCTGGAGTAACTCAGCGGGACAGGCAGCATGTCTGGAGAGAAGGAATGGGTGATGTTTTGGGTCGAGACCTGGAAGACTCCAGGTGATGATGGAGTGAGGTTTGGATCTTTGCCAAACTCCCAAGGTAGGAGATGTGGGCACATCACCACATGACTTGAAGGGCACCTGCAACTGGTAGTGCTCCCATGTACCTACCACCCTTGGCCAAAACGGTGGTAGAGTTTTGTAGGTTTTTGAAATGCCGTCCAAGTCTTGTGACAGCTGTCTTGCTGCACTATTTAAGTGCCCTGAGAATGTGTTGCATATGCGATCCATATAAGTAATTTAGCAATGTCCACCTTATCCTATCCTAAAAACTGACACAGGCATACTGTTATACGAATTTTTTCCCCAAACAGTCTGTGACCCATGGCGCTGTGACCATAGCGCTAAGTTTAAAGCCCACAGCGCTGCAGCAGGTAGTGCCAGATTTAGAACCCATAGCGCTGCAGCCGACAGCTCTTTGTTTAAATTCCCACACGTTAAGCCGACAGTGCTCTGTTTAAACCTTTGTGCGCCAAACTGGCAGCGCTGTGTGTATTACCAAATCTATAGCGCTGTGTGTACTGATTTGCATGCCAAGTCTGTAGCGCTGTGTATTGTTTTAAGCACCAGTCTGCAGCTGATAGCGCTTTGTTCCCAAAGGTGGGGGTGGGGCTGGAATGCAGTCCCCTGCCATTGGTTATAGTTTCAATTTGGGACAGGGCTATTGGCCAGGACTTACTGGCGGTTATTTCAACACCTGATTTTTTACCAGTATAAAGGCAGAAGTTAATTCAAGTTCATGTACGAGAGGGGTTCACCGACGGGCTGAGTTGCGATCAAGAGTGCCGATAAAACTGATTTCCAACTAAGCAGACGAGTGAGCCTTTTTCAGTTCTACTCATCAGATCCTTGAACCTGTTCCCTTATGACACATATCCTGTACAGTCCAGCCATGCTCAATCTGTATTTAATCCTAGCACAAAGTGGGAGGAGTTGGCTGCGCCTAACGGCTGCGGCTCTCTGGCAGTCTGTTGTCTTTTTTTCTTTTTTGTTTGTTTGTGTCGGTGTTGGGATGGTTTTTGTTTCTGTTTTTGGCTGTGTATGTGTGGTGGGGGTGTGTGGTGGGGGTGTGGGGTGGGGTGGGGGGGTGGGGCGGGGGGAAACCTTTATTTTATTAGGTCTCTTCCCCGGGGCGCGGCTCGGCTGCGGGCCTTAACATTGCCGGCGCAGCTCGGCTGCGGGACGTTTCAGTGCCCGGTGCGGCTCGGCTGCGGGCCTTAACATTGCCGGCGCAGCTCGGCTGCGGGACGTTTCAGTGCCCGGTGCGGCTCGGCTGCGGGCCTTAACATTGCCGGCGCAGCTCGGCTGCGGGACGTTTCAGTGCCCGGTGCGGCTCGGCTGCGGGCCTTAACATTGCCGGCGCAGCTCGGCCGCGGGACGTTTCAGTGCCCGGTGCGGCTCGGCCGCTGGACTTAACATCGCCCGGTGCGGCCGCGGGACGTTTCAGTGCCCGGTGCGGCCGCGGGACGTTTCAGTGCCCGGTGCGGCTCGGCCGCGGGACGTTTCAATGCCCGGTGCGGCTTGGCCGCTGGACTTAACATCGCCCGGTGTGGCCGCGGGACGTTTCAGTGCCCGGTGCGGCTGGCCGCTGGACTTAACATCGTCAGCGCTGTTCGGCCGCGGGACGTTTCAGTGCCCGGTGCGGCTCGGCCGTTGGACTTAACATCGCCCGGTGTGGCCGCGGGACGTTTCGGTGCCCGGGGCGGCTCGGCCGGGGGGCCTTCCATCCCCTTGCGGGGGCTGTGCGTGTCGTTTGCCTCGGTAGGGGTCGAGCTGCCTGTCCGTGGGTGCGGGGGGGAAGAGAGGGGAAGTTTTGTTGCCTCCATCACAGTGAGGGGGTGTTTGGAGTCACTGTGATGGATGTTTGTGTTGGGGTCGGGTGTCCTGTGTTCTTTTCTTTTTTGCTGTATTTTGTGTGACTGCTGAAATTTCGCTCGGTGTTGTGCCGAGTGACAATAAAGTGTTGTTATGTTATGTTATGTTATGTTATGTTATGTATGTTAAAGACACTGATCTGTTTGGTACATCAAAGAAACTGTCTGTTTCAGGTGGCATGCCCACTAAATGTGTGCGTTAGAGTTGCATTAAATACATTGGAGTACAATTGCCATGTAAGATTAGTATTGGTGGGACTGTGTCCTCTAACTGGCTTTACAGGATGGTCTGTGAATTGGAGGGAAGTCAACAGTTAGAGTTGGTTTTATGCACCTGTTGTCTTTGCCTGATGCTCAGCTGATGTTAAGAAAGGCAGCTTTAGCCTCTTCTCTCTCCAGAGCAGGAGGTGGATTGACCACTCATCAGCTGAATCAAGGTTAGAAATCAGTCATTAAATCCATTAGCACCCAGAGAAATGGATTCCTGTGTGCAAATCTTGCAGAAAAGTAACTTACCAGGGGTGTATTCCCCAAACAATTATCATCTGGAACTTGGCACTTCAGTATGTATTTCACCCAAATACATACAACCTGTTTCCTTGCTGTATGACTCTATAACATTATCTTCCCACTATCAGACACATAACTTATAACACAAGAAGTCGTGTACTGATTGACAAAAATCAGATCATTTGGCTACAACCTACAATCATTATTGAATATTCACAGAACAAACTTGGAGCTCCTAGTTTGCAGGAATTATCGGTTAGAAGAAAATCAAAATCTGTAGATGCTGGATATCTGAAATAAAATCAGAAAATACCAAAATAAATCTGTGGAAAGAGAACCAGATCTGAGATTTCAGGTTGGAAACATTTATTTTGTCCATAGTTGCTTCCTAACCTGTTGAGGGCTTCCAACATTTTCTTTGAAATGTTGAGGTCACCCACTGAGATATCACTTAAAGGGACCCACTCTGACACTAATGTTCTGCACACAAAACCTGCCGGCTCTGGAATCTCAGGCCTGGTTGTTCCACCACTGAGCATATCAGAACTACATGTTGCAATCTCTGCCTCATTGATAGTCCCAGCCTTCACAAAGGTGTTCATAAGTTCATAAGTTCATAAGTGATTGGAGCAGAATTAGGCCTACTCTGCCATTCATCATGGCTGATCTATCTTTCCCTCCCAATCCCATTCTCCTGCCTTCTCCCCATAACCCTGAACCCCCGTATTAATCAAGAATCTATCAATCTCTGGCTTAAAAATATCCATGACAGCCTCCACAGCCTTATGTGGCAATAAATTCCATAGATTCACCACCCTCGCACTAACAAAATTCTTTCTCATCTCCTTCCTAAAGGTAGGTTCTTTTATTCTGAGGCGATGGTCTCTGGTCGTAGATTCTCCTACTGGTGGAAACATTCTCTCCACATCCTCTCTATCCAGGCCTTTCACAATGTGGTAACACACAGAAGATAACTGTTGTCTGTGTAGGAAGAAACTGCAGATGCTGGTTTAAACTGAAGATAGACACAAAAAGCTAGAGTAACTCAACGGGACAGGCAGCATCTCTGAAGAGAGGAATGGGTGACGTTTCGGGTCAAGACTTGGATGTCGACCCGAAATGTCACCCTGTAGGGACATACGGATTGGCCAGGTAGTCTAGAACCCTCGGATTGGTTTACGGGTCACGTGGTGCGGGAGCGCGAGGTATTTAAGTATCTGGCGCCAAACTCAGGTTAGAGATTAGATTAGCGAGCGAAGTTAGTGTTAGTCCAAGAGTAAGTACGTTGCGTTTGTCACGGGTTTTATCGACAATAAAGTCTTTGGATAATATCGCTCGTTTGGACTCACTACATTGGTGACCTCGAACGTTAGAATCGAAGCAGCAGCATGTCGCAGGCGGGAGCGAGCGCGGGCGAGATTCATCTACCGCCGTTCTGGGCCCATCAGCCGCACCTGTGGTTTGTGCAGGCGGAATCGCAGTTCCACCTTAAAAGGGTGGAGGAAGACCAGGAGAAGTTCCACCACCTGGTGAGCTGTCTGCAGTCGGAGGTGGCCGCGCGGGTGGGTCAGTACCTGACCAGTCCACCCCAAACGGGGCAGTAAGTGGGGCTCAAGAGGCTCCTGCTGCGGACTTTCGGCTGGAGCCAGAACCAGCGGGCTCTGAAGCTCCTCCATTTGCCAGAGCTGGGGCAGCGGCTGCCGTCGGAGTTGATGTCCGAGATGTTGACTTTGATGGGCGACCATCAGCCGTGTATGGTGTTCGAAGCGGCCTTTCGGGAGAAGCTACCTGGGGACGTCAGGTTGGTGTTGGCGGACGTCTCTTTTGAAGATCCGGTAGCGTTCGCCGAGAAGGCCGACACGCTCGTTAGGGAGCGGCACACCCGAGACGGCTCGGTTAACCGGGTCTCGAGGCCCAGCGGCAGTCGGGGGAGCGGCCGGGAGAGCGACACAGCGGCCGCGATTTCGCAGTCGGCCTGCCAAGAAAGGGCTGCGGCGCCTGTTCATTGGCAGCGGGCTCAAACAACATGGCCGAATAGGCGTGGCTGGTGCTTTTTGTATCAGCGGTGGGGCAGTGAGGCCCGAAGCTGCAGAGCCCCGTGTTCGTTTCCGGGAAATGCCTGGGCCGATCGAATGTAGAGGCAGTCTCGATTGGCCGTAATTGCCGCCTCTACGCTACAGATCAGAGTACCGGGATCGTTTTTCTGGTGGATACGGGAGCGGTCGTGAGTATTGTGCCACCCTATGACTGTGAAGTTTGGGCGGGGGGGAAGGGCCCGCCCTCATAGCAGTGAATGGTAGCACCATCCATACTTACGGTAAAAGGGCCATGTCCCTGTCCTTCGAGTTCAGGATCTACCGTTGGGATTTCATAGTTGCGGATGTGGGCCAGGCCATTTTGGGTGCAGATTTCCTATGGGCGTTTTCTTTGGTCGCAGACGTCCGTGGGAGAGGCCTGCAACCCTCGGCTGGTGTACGGCCCCGAGGTACCGGGCCGGAGGCTTCTACAAGCGCCGCCCCACCCAAGCCAGCGATCCAGGCCATTACCACGGCTCCCGGTCAGTTCGATGCGGTCCTGGCCGACTTCCCGCAGCTCCTCATCCAGCGTTTCGATGCACCTTCCGAGAAGCACGGCCGAGGGGCCGCCGGTTTTTGCCCGGGCACGGCGCCTCCCACCCGACAAGCTGGCCATGGCTCGAGAGGAGTTCCTAAACTTAGAGAGGCGGGGAATTATTCGGCCTTCCAGTAGTCCGTGGGCCTCCCCCTTTCCAAAGCGTCTGGGGGGTGGAGACCATGTGGGGATTTCCGTCGACTCAACGCGGCAACGCGGCCGGACCGCTCCGATTCCGCACATTCAGGACTTCTCAGCTAGCCTGGAGGGGGCTACAATTTTTTCAAAAATTGATTTAGTGCGGGGATATCATCAGATCCCGGTCCATCCGCCGGACATTCCAAAAATGGCTACCATTACTCCGTTCGGGTTGTTTGAGTGGTTGCGTATGCCTTTCGGCCTTAAAAATGCAGCTCAGGCATTCCAGCGTCTGATGGACCGGGTGGGTCGAGGGTTGCCGTTTATGTTTATTTACCTTGATGATATTTTGATTGCCAGCCATTCGGTCCAGGAGCACTTGGTCCACCTCCGCACGGTGTTCCAGAGGCTGCAAGACCACGGCCTGATTCTCCATCCAGACAAATGCCAATTCGGCCTGTCAGCGGTGGATTTTTTGGGTCACCGGGTTACTCCGGCCGGTGCCACTCCTTTGCCAGCTAAGGTGGATGAGTTCCGCACTTTCCCTCGCCCTACTACCATCAAGGGCTTGCAGGAATTCGTGGGCATGGTGAACTTTTATCATCGATTCGTGCCTGCAGCAGCTCGGGTCATGCGTCCCCTTTTTCAATGTCTCGCGGGTAACCCCGCTGAGTTGGTATGGTCCGCAGCTGCAGAGACGGCTTTTGTCGCGGTCAAACAGGCCCTCGCCAACGCCACCATGCTCGTACACCCGCGCTCCTCCGCCCCCACGGCTCTGACGGTGGACGCCTCAGACGTGGCGGTGGGTGGGGTTTTGGAGCAGCAGGTCGACGGTTACTGGCAGCCCCTGGCGTTTTTCAGCAGGCAGCTCTCTCGAGTGGAGCCCAAGTACAGTGCGTTTGATAGGGAGCTCCTGGCCCTTTATTTAGCAGTCCGCCACTTCCGTTATTTTTTGGAAGGCCGTTCTTTTGTGGCCTACATGGATCACAAAACTCTAACATTCGCTTTTGCTAAGGTTTCTGATCCGTGGTCGGCTCGCCAGCAGCGGCACCTCACCCTGATTTCGGAGTTTACCACTGATGTCCGTCATATTGTGGGTAGGCTTAATGCCGTTGCTGATGCACTGTCCTGGCCGGCCATTCCCTCCGTAGCCGTGGTGGGTAAACAGGTGGATTTCCAGGAGCTAGCGGAGGCTCAGCGCCTGGAAGGGACTGCCGCGGTGTACGCCTCCACAGCCTCGGGACTGCGTTTGGAGCAGGTGGCGTGTGGCCCCACAGGTACCAAGTTGTGGTGTGATGTTTCCCTTTCACGCCCTCGCCCGGTGGTGCCTGCCGCCCTGCGGCGTAAGGTTTTTGAGGCCATTCATGGCTTGGCACACCAATCCATCAGGGCGACTTCAGCCATGGTGGCTGCCCGGTTTGTCTGGCACGGCCTGCGGAAGCAGGTGGCAGCCTGGGCACGCGCCTGCATTCCGTGCCAGACCTCCAAAGTTCATCGCCAAGTCCAGCCCCCATACCAGAGATTCGAGGTTCCCCCCGACCGTTTTTTCCACATCCATGTGGATTTGGTGGGTCCATTGCCCTATTCTGGGGGTTATACGCATCTGCTGACGGTGGTTGATCGGTTTACACGTTGGCCGGAGGCGCTCCCGTTGTCGGACACCTCGGCGGCCTCCTGTGCACGGGCCCTGGCGTTGCATTGGGTGGCCCGTTTCGGCGTCCCGGCTATCATCACCACGGATCGGGGGGCCCAGTTCACCTCGTCCCTCTGGGCCGCGCTAGCACAGCTGTATGGTGCTCGCTTACAGCAGACCACCGCCTATCATCCCCAAGCCAACGGGATGGTTGAGCGCTTCCATTGGCAGCTGAAGGCGTCCCTCTGTGCTCGCCTGACCAGCCACGATTGGGCTGACCAGCTGCCTTGGGTCCTCCTCGGCATTCGTACGGCCCCGAAGGCTGAGCTGGGCACATCCTCGGCCGAGCTCGTCTACGGTTCGCCCCTGCAGGTGCCGGGTGACATTCTCCCTTCCACTCCCGCCTTGCCACCGTCTGTCACGTCAGTTTTGGGCTCCCTCCGGGCACGGGTGGGTTCTCTGGCTCCAGTCCCGACCTCCAGTCACGGAAGCACAGCAGTTCATGTTCCGTCGGACTTGCGGGGCTGTGATTTCGTGTTTCTTCGGAAGGATTCCCACCGCCCCCCTCTTCGGCCGGTTTACCAGGGCCCGTTCCAGGTGCTGAAAAGAGGGACTGTCACCTTCACCTTGCAGGTGGGAAATCGCCAGGAGCTCGTTTCGGAGTCCCGGCTCAAGCCTGCCCATTTGGACCAGGACCTCCCCGTGTCGGTGGCTCAGCCTCCGCGCCGGGGCCGGCCGGTGGCCGCTCCACTGGTCCAACCAGCGGCGCCCTGTTTGCCACCTCTCGGGCCCCCGCCGCCTATGGTTGGGCCCGGGCCGCCGTTGCCGATCAAGTGCCCCCTGTCATGTGCACCCTCCGCACCAGGTGACCCCTTATTGCCTCCAGTGGCGGCGTCCTCCCCGCCTCCTGTCACGCTGACGGTATCGGTTTCCCCCCTCCATACACGTTCCGGGCGGGAGGTTCGGGCCCCCATGAGGTATGGTTTCAAGGGTTCTGGGGGGGGTCATGTAGGGGCATATGGATTGGCCAGGTAGTCTAGAACCCTCGGATTGGTTTACGGGTCACATGGTGCGGGAGCGCAAGGTATTTAAGTGTCTGGCGTCAAACTCAGGTTAGAGATTAGATTAGCGAGCGAAGTTAGTGTTAGTCCAAGAGTAAGTACGTTGCGTTTGTCACGGGTTTTATCGACAATAAAGTCTTTGGATAATATCGCTCGTTTGGACTCACTACAACCCATTCCTTCTCTGCAGAGATGCTGTCTGTCCCGCTGAGTTACTCCAGCTTTTTGTGTCTATCTAAGACAACTGTTGCCTGCATTTTGCCTCACCTCCATGGCATCCTTTTTTTGCAATTGTTCTGTGGCTGCCATAGAATGAGTTCCTTAAGGAATCAACCATTTCTTAATGTCCAGCGTGACAAGAAGTTGAGAAAATTTCATATGCAACCTGTTGTGAATGGAGCAGCTCCCCTCCTAGGAACGGATTCTGGATGTAAACAATTGTTTTGTTGTTTTAACTTGAATTTTGGCCAACATCACAATTTATTCTCATGGATCCAATTAAGCACTGTGCTCTACACAGAGCACAAGTTCTCTGCAGCAAAAAAGATTGATATCCAATATCCAGGCACACACTTACCCTTGTTAATTACCCTTCCACTTTAATATCCGTAGGTTGCACAGTGAGTAAAGGGCATCCACCAATCTCATAACCAAAGCCTAATCACTGGGATTATCACATTACTTCATAGAGCTCTTAACAAAATGAAAGCACTACTACCGAGCAACTCTTATGTATTTACAGTTAATTAGCAATAATTTGTTTGGCCTCGCAAAGCATAGTTATTCTCCATTAAGGAGGAAGAACTTTCATCGCAAATGAAATGTGGAAGAGCCTGAAGTCATATTTAAAAATAAAGAAATAAGATTTAGGAACAAGTGAGAAACAATTTGAATCTATTAAATATTTAGGCAATCTGATGTTTTATGGAGAGCCTCTCCCGAAATCTTGCCACTGAGTAACTGACCTTCAGGCATTAGTTTAATTTTTAAAAGCAAGATGAGACAAACCAGTAGGATGTGGTAATGGGCTTTCCAGCCATTATTGTCCATTAGTCTGGGTTTTATTTACACACAGAAATGAATAAGACTGCAGTTTTCTTGTTAAGTACTATAAAAGTGCAGCTCAAGAAAGAGGTGCTTAAATATGTATGGGAACGGGGGTTTTATAAGTGGAAAATCAGCCCCGAACTCTAATTTGAAACATCCGTTAGTTACATCAGGTAAAAACGAATAAATCCCAAAAGAGAATTTCAGGGACTATTTAATAACATTGCCAGTGATATCTTTGGTATATCTTAATTACTGGTAATGCCTCTCTAAATTATTGACAAATCAATACCAATGTTACATAATTTGGGATAATAGAGATGAGATACAAATGTTCATCACATCTCTCGGGCCATAAGAGTCTGATAATCCAGGGAAAATGGTGAGGTTAAAGGGCCTGTCCCATTTAGGCGATTTTAAGGCGACTGCCGGTGACTAGGCTGTCGCCAACAGTTCGCGGGCATGATCGTGAGGAGTCTTCCAAAAATCGTAGTGGATCGTAGTAGATCTCGACATGTCGCTGAGAAATCAAACAGTTTGAAATTTCTCAGCGACAGCTGGCTTGTCGCCAGGTATCGTTGCTTATTGCGGGCGCTGTCGCATGCTGTCCCCAGGTTTGATAGGTTCTCTTAAGATGCATTTAGAAGCACATAATATTAAAATAAGTAAAGTCATTTCAAAATACCATAAATTGCTTGTGTTTAACGAATTTATTTACTGTCAGGACATTTGACAGGTAGATTGGAGGCGACAGTTTGACAGTCAGGTAAGCATGGGAATCTTCACGATGTTTTTGGCCTCAGCCATTACATTTAAGGTGGGCTCCAAACCCAGATATTCAACCCAGAAACCAGATATGCATCTCCCTTACATTTTCAAAGAATGCCCACACACTTTTCACAAAAATCCATTGAACCATTTTTTAATTAATTTTTTTAATACGGCTATTAGTAAACTGGAAGTAAATCCGGTTTATTCCTTGTTACAGTGAAGCTTGGTTTTTAAGTAACCCATACAAGGTTTATAGTTCAAAACTCTCTCAGTGATTTCAGCGAAAATTAGGACGCCGGAGAAGCATTGACAGCGTGGGAATTTTCGCAATGTTTCAGAAGACGCTGTAATCTCGACCTGACTCGGCATTGTCGTGGTCATTGTCGTTGGGTAAAATCAAAGTTCAGCGATCTGCTACGACTTTGACAGTCGCCGGCAGTCGCCAAAAAAATCGCCTAAGTGGGACAGGCCCTTTACTCTGACCCATCCATATTGCTCATTCATTTGTTGTCATATCCTGGATTAGAGGGTTTCAGCATATAGGGAGAGGTTGGATAGACTTGGATTGTTTTCTCTGGAACGTCAGAGGTTGAGGGGAGACTTGAGATAAAATTATGAGGGGCACAGATAGGATTGAGAGTAGGAACCTTTTTTCCAGGATGGAAATGTCTAACACTACAGGGCAGAAAGCATTATAAGTTGAGAGGGGGGAAATATAATGGAAATGTGCAGGGCATGTTTTTCACACAGATGGTGAAGGGGGCCTGGAATGCATTGCCAGGGGTGGTCATGGAGGCAGATATGATAATGGTGTTTAAGAATCTTTTAGACAGGCACATGAATTTGCAGGGAATGGCGATATCTGGATCATTTGCCTTATCAGATCAGTTCAGATAGGGATCATGTTTGGCACAAACATTGTGGGCCAAAGGGCCTGTTCCTGTGCTATATTGTTCAATGTTCTATGTTCATATGCATTCTGGGATCCTGGTTGTTGCAAACAGGCATAGAATATCTACGATACTGTATATGTAGGACTAGATGGTATTGTAAAATAATTTGCTGCTCGTTCTCAGAAAACGGTTTACAGAGTTAAAAATGTTTAAAATTGGATTTGAAGGAGCAGCAAGGTTATCCACAACTGACGTGTATCCCCTCAACCGTTTCTTGTTCTTTTGTGCACTGCATCTCACCTCTCCATCCCCATCTCTCTCAGGGCAGAACAACGAACACCACCCACTGAGACAGATTTAGCAATTCTGTCAGAAACTCATGCACTGCAAAATCATACACATGCACTTCCAAGTTTTAATGCCCTGTTTAAATTGGGAGAGCATCATCTGCATTAAAGTGGGAAAGTCACAGTTAGGAGAACCTGAACATTTTGAGTTCGTTGATTGTTTTCTGATACCTCTGTAAAGCTCCTAAATTGGTTGTAACTGCAATTTATTAGCATAACCACACAGACATGTATAAAATTGAAATGATTAAATTCAACTAAGATTCTTTAGTTTGGCCATTTCCAGCACGGAACTTAGGGTTCACAAAACCAGCTAGAACAAAATAAGTTATCTTTTGGCTGGCAGCCATTAAAATCTGATTTTAAAAGTAGAAAAGCGTTATTGGTTAAAGGGATGAATATAGTTATTTGTAATTGTTCTGCAAGTCTGGATGAAATCAAAGTGTGCTCAATCCAGTAGAGAAATGTTCAGTTGTGCTTTTGGGACTTTTGATTTGTTTACTTCTAACCATCTGCTTCTGAGAATCAGGGTGAAAATTATGGTTTAAGTTTTACATAGCGGAGAGTAAACAGTTCCTGTTTGCCGTGCTCTGGGTTGCCAGCCAACATTTGTCCCATTGGGACATATTGCTGCAATTTGCCAGAAATATAGTTTAATGAAACAAAAACAACTTGTGAGTATATTGTGTGTGTGTGGTTTTTTAAAAATGTCCAGTTAAACGGTCAAGAAAATAGTTTTGAGGAAGAATGGAAACCAAATATAAAGGAAATAAAGCAACAGAACTAGAAATATGGAGAAAGAGGGAGTCAAACTGAAACAGTGTAACGAGACAATGTGACTGTTCAAGGGAGAGGGTTAGTGAGAAGCATTTGGTGAATAGAACCCAGTCAGAAAGCAGTGGATGTGACATTGATGAAGGATTCCTTCGCTCCTTTTGTTTGCTCCTTTTCCCAAACTATTAAGTCAGACAAGCAGCCCTTTTGAGAGGCCTTTTACGGCAAAGTGTAATAATTTCTCCAACCCCACCTCCTACACACCCATTCAAATGCTGTTCATCTGCCACTGGCAGATTTTGTCTCTTACTGAGAATTGTAACTATTACTGGGTTGATAAGGAACACTATTTGATGGGCTGATAAGCGAACCTTGTCAATGTTGTGATCTGTGTTTTTCCAGCAGGGAGTATGATTTGTAGGCTTCAGTATGCTGTGGAAAATATCATCCACAACCCAGAGCTCTAGACGGTGTGAGAAAAACAAGGGTCACAGCGGGGCCTCCAACATTGCAGTCCAGTTGCTTTGTTTGTAAGGCAGGCATGATAGAATGCAATGTACTGCCCAGAAAGAGACAGTAACAGATGTACCATTCTTCATTGGCAAAATCAACACGCCCCTTATGTCACATACCTAGAAATTAGATTGAAGATTATTTTCAGTGCGTTACAGCTACATCAAGTCTGATGCTCCAAAAGAAATTGTGAGTTTGTTCGAAAACAAGTGTTGCAAAGCACTGCCTGGAAATATATGCTCAAACACAACTTTGCAGTTGCTGATGGGGCAAAGCTAAATTCAATGCAGCTGCTGCATAGAAATCAGAGAAGGGCAGCAACCTTTAATGACACACTCATCCAGGAAGGCGGTGGCAACGATATAGTCTATAGTTTGCCAAAGGAGAGTCAGACATCATGGGTGGAAGAGAAAGAGAAGGAGAAATCAGAGATAGATAGATTCTTGATTAGTTATGGGGAGAAGGCAGGATAATGGGGTTAGGAGGGAGAGATAGATCCGCCATGATTGAATAGCGGAGTAGACTTGATGGGCCAAATGGCCTACCCCTATTCCTATCCCTTATGACATGACCTTATGAGAACGAGAAAGAAAGGGAGACAGAAAAAGAGGGAGCAAGGAGAAGAAAGACAGAGACTGACATACAGACAGATAGAGGCGGTTAGCGACAGATTTACAGTGACAGAAAGAGACAGAGTGGAAAGAATAGCTTTACGTTTGAACAGAGCCTGTCACCAAGACATATATTTGAAGAATTCTATGCACTGATACGAGGATGGCAGAGGTCCCACTGGTGCCACTTTGTAGATTTCTCCAGAATAAGTATTCCTATTCAATAAACATAAGATATAACATTAAAGCATAGGAACAGACCCTTCGGCACATTATGCCAAGTTGAACCAATCTTCTCTGCCTGCCTGTGATCCATATCCCTCCATTCCCTGCATATCAGTGTTTTGATCTAAAAGAACCATGACTTCATAACATAGGTCTAAACGACCTGCAAATCACTAAAAATATTTCTCCTCATTCAGCTGCACACATATATATAGTTGGTTGCAAACACACGAAAACACCCCCCCCCCCCCCCCCCCCCACCCACACACATCCTCCAAGCTGGTCCATCCCCTCATACACCACCCCACACATGTAAACACACACACATTAGCACACTCCCATACATATGCATAAACACACCCACACACACACATAAGCAAACCTCCACACCACACCGGTGATCACGGTGCTCACGGTGGGGCAGCGGTAGAGTTGCTGTCTTACAGCAAATGCAGCACCGGAGACCTGGGTTTGATCCTGACTACGGGTGCTTTTTGTATGGAATTTGTACGTTCACCCGTGACCTGCGTGGGTTTTCTCCGAGATCTTCGGTTTCCTCTCACTCTCCAAAGACGTACAGGTTTGTAGGTTAATTGGATTGGTAAATGTAAAAATTGTCTCTAGTGGGTGTAGGTTAGTGTTAATGTGTGGGGATTGCTGGTCAGCGCGGACCTGGTGGGCCGAAGGGCCTGTTTCTGCACTGTATCTCTAAACTAAACTAAACTAAAATGCATAAACAAACCCACACACATAATCACCCCCACATATACACATAAACACACTCACACATAACTCAGACAATTTATCAAAAAATCATATTATATTTGTACCAAATACCCCCCCCCTCAAGCACCACCAACTCAGTTGACATTTATTAAATATATTTCTATGTTATAATGATGTTGGAAGAGGACATTCAGCGCACAAAACATTTCTCTCAATCACATTCTCCACTTATTTCCCTGCAATATTCTTTCTCACATACTCATTAACTTCCGTCTAAAATCCGACCATCCACCTATACTAGGGTTTTTCTCCCTACCATCCAGCAGGTGTTGGGTTTGTGGGACAAACTTGAGCACGTGGGGAAATCCATGCAGAAACTGAAAGAACGTGCAAACTCCACACAGACCATTCCCAAGCTCAGGATCAAACCCAGGTCTCTCATACTGCAATGCACTGGTACTACCCATTGCCCCATTGTGCTGCCCTCACAGAGGCAAGGCTTCCAAATGGAGGATAGTGAAATGATTGATCAAGGTCCATCACTTTGATTGCAACAGTGAGCAATAGAAAACACACCATGTGGAAAGGAGACAGGCCCCTTTCAAGTGACAACCTCACCAGGCTATTGTATTATAATTAATTGTACTGTATTGTAATTAATTTATTCGCCAAGTATGTAAAATCATACAAGGAATTTGATTTGCCAAACACAGTCATACCAAAAAAGCAACAAGACACACAGCTGCATAGATATTAACATAAACATTCACCACAGCGCATCAGTGGGTGGCAGACATTTCAGGAGTTTTTTCATAAGTCTCAGCGGAGGCATATTTAGAAAAGAAGAAAGATTCTTCTTCAATGAGCATTGTGCATAATCTATAACTAGCTCAGGAATTTAAGGATGGTATTGTAAGAAAAGACAACCATGTTGTAATAATTAGCGATGGGCAGACGGTTGAGAAAAATTGAATGGATCAGCAAAGTTTGACAAGAATAAAACATGGAAAGGAAGAAGATAGAATATGAGTGTAGGCTAGCAGATAGGAAGAGGTTCTGTTAGTATATAAAAAGAAAGGAATGATTTAAAGTAAACTTTAAATGGAATGGAATACTTTATTGTCACATGTGACTGGGCACAGTGAAATTCTTTGCTTGTATACCCAATGTATACAAATAGTGGCCACCTACGGCGCTGACAAAGTTACAAAGCATGCCGGCTCCTACTTTTGTTCTCCCCCCCACATCGGTTCCCCCACGCTGGGTCCCCATTGTCTTTTGCTCCTACCCCCCCCCCCTTATTGTCCATTGTTCTTCCCCCCCACCTCCCTCACGGCATCCCCCCCCCCACACTGGGTACTCCATTGTTCTTCACCTCCCACCTCACGGTGGTCCTTCACCTTCTCATGGACCTTCGACTGCCGGTCAATCAGCGAGGCATCGCCGCTGCCGCGAGACTTCACCACAAAACTTCACCGAGGTCCCATCGTTGTGAGACTTCACCACTGCCGCTGCCTCACCACCGCCAAGGCCTCATCACTGTCGATGCCCCACTTCACGCCTCCATGGTGCCGACCGGAGCCCCAGCCGTGGGCTCCATCGGCCACTTTGCCTATCCGAGAGGCAAGACTCTTCCATCAGACCAGTGAGGCTTCGCCAGGGTGAGCCTGGAGAATTAATTTGGGGAAATACATATAACAAGTAATTAACAAGCCTTCGTAAAAGACACTGATATCATCCTAACAATAATTAATTGTCAAGAGGTTATAGAGTGGGAAGAACTTTCCTATCACTAGAGTAAAACTAGTGGACAAATTAACAAGTGTAAGAATCAACAAGTCCCCTGGATCGGCTAACCTGTATTTTGGTGTATTATAGAGGTGTTTGCAGAGATATCAGATGCATCAAAAATAAGAGGGCATAGTTTTAAGGTGAAGGTAAGAGTTTTAAAGGAAGAAAAGTAAGTTTCATATCCAGATTGTAGCTGATATCTGGAATGTGTTGCCAGAAGAGATGGTGGAATCAGAAACAATTGCTTAATAGGCATTTAGACAGACATTGAAAAAGGCAATGCATAGAAGGAGCAAATGGGATGAGTATAGTCTGGCACAAAGATGAACATGGATGTGGAAAGTTGTAAAGCTCATTTCTGTGCTGTACGACTTTGTGACCTTATGACTTTAATCCCTTGAGTTCTTGTGAGGTTCTAGAGAACTGGAAAACTACAAAATCAACAGTTCTATTCTGAAAAGGATAGAGACAGAAAGTAGGAAACCACAGGCCAGTTAGCCTGACATATGACATGGCGGGACCATTGGAATCCATCATCAGGGAGATCGTAGCAGATTATTTAAAAAGTCACAAAGCAATTAAGTAGAATCAACATGTTGTTTTAAAAAGGAAATTTTGTTTGACAAATTTGCTGGAGTCCCATTTTTTTTGCAATTAGAGAGATGCCACAGGGATCTGTGCTTGGAATTTATCTATTTGCAATCCATATTAATGACTGGGATGAATGGGCCAAGTACTCTACAGTGAACGATGCTGATGATACAAGGATATATAGGTTAGCAAATTGTGAGCAGGCCACAAAGAGCCCCAAAAATGTTTAAATAGATTAATTGTTTGAATTTGAACAAGAAGTTGGCAGATGAAGTACAACGTAGGAAACTTGTGAGGTTACCAACTTGGAAGGAAGAGTGAAAAGATACACATATTTAATTGGAGAGATGTTGCAGTGAATGGGATTTAGAGGTCCTATTATATGAAACATAAAGTGTTGGTACGAACGAACAGAGAGTAATTAGAAAAGTTAATAGAATGTTGATTTTTGGAGAATAGAAGTAGGGAAATTTTAATGAAACTTTAGAAGACATTAGTGAGGCCTCGCCTGGAGTGCTGAACCTTATTGAACCAAAGTAGACATAGTAGACAAAGTAGAACCAAAGTCTGAAGAAGGGTCTCGACCCGAAACGTCACCCATTCCTTCTCTCCCGAGATGCTGCCTGACCTGCTGAATTACTCCAGCATTTTGTGTCTACCTTTTATTGAACCAAAGAGAATGACGGGGATTGACAGGGAGGATATTATGAGGATGCTTCCTCTAGTGGAAGTATTTAGAACCAGGAGTAGAGTTTCATTAAAAAAGGGTCCTCCATTTAAGATTACGATGAGTAGGACTTTATTTTTTCAGAAGGGTTTGTCTCTATGGAATTCACTTCCCCAGCACACTGAGATGACAAAATCATAGAATAGTCCCGGAATGCTGCCTGGATTAGGAGATATTAGAAAAAAGGAGAGGTTGGACAAACATGGATTGTTTTCTTTGAAGGGTTGAAGGGCGACCTGATAGATGTATATGAAATTATGAGGCATACGTAGGGTAGACAATTAGAACCTTATTCCCTGGGTGGAAATGGCAAAGACTGGAGGACACAAATTTTAAAGGAGCTATACAGGGCAAATTTTTTGATACAGAGGATGGTGGATGCATGGAACATGCTGCCAAGCCATATATGATAGTGGCATCTAAGAAGGTTTTTGGACAGTTACAAGGATATGCAGCAAAAGGAGGGATGTGGATCATGTGCAGACAGATAAGATTGATATATCTTGACACCATGTTCAGCAGAGACATTGCAGGCCAATGGGTTCCTGTACTGTTCAATGTTCCATGTAATCAAGGCAGAGATTGATGGAATGAAAGGGATTGAAGAGGTGTGGAAACAGAGGGAAAATGGTACCAACATTGAATAATTGTGATCATATTGAATTGCAGAATAGGAACAAGGGACTAAATAGCTTATTTCCTTTCATGTTTAGTTTAGTCTAGTTTAGTTTAGTTTAATTTAGTTTAGTTTAGTTTAGTTTAGTTTAGTTCAGTGTAGTTTAGTGTCACATGTACCGAGGTATAGTGAAAAGCTTTTGTTGCGTGCTCACCTCTAGTTCAAGTTCACAGGAAGTTCACTACTGAAGCACAAACTGCCACTAGAGCAGTGGCTAATTGAAAGGACAGGTACACTCACCAACAGTACTGCTTTGTGATTCGTACACCTATTTTATTGATCAATAGCGTCCATCTTGTTTACTGCTACATCATCATAAAGGTGTTTGGAGTGGAGCTCAGATCTATAACTATTCTGCCTTGTCTTTGCCGGTGATGAGGAGAGTCGTCCTGTTTTCCCCTCCACCCCACCTGAGCAGCTGGACATCCAGAAGGAGGAGACACAGCAGATGGAAGAGCAGGGTGGAGGGAAGCAGAAGGATGAACATGGGGATGTTGATCTTTCATCCCACAGCCGCACCTCAGGGGAAGGTACTGTATGGGATAAGGAAAATAGATTAGAGGGATGCTTGTCACAGTGAAGTCCATAATTTAGCTTCATTTAATTTAGTTTAGTTTAGTTCAGTTCAGTTCAGTTCAGCTTTGTTTAGTTTAGTTTAGTTTAATTTAATTTATTGTCACGTGTACCAAGGTACAGTGAAAAGCTTTTTGTTACACGTGTTAACCAGTCAATGGAAAGACTATAAATGTTTACAATTGATCCATCCACGGTGTACAGACACATAATTAAGGGAATAATGTTTAGTGCAAGATAGTCCAGCAAAATCTGATTAAACTATTTTCTATGTTTCTATGTTTCTATGTTTCTATGTTTCTATGTTTCTAAAGACAGTCCAAGGGGTCTCCAATGAGGTAGATTGTAGCTCAGGACTGCACTCTAGTTGTTGATAGGATGGTTCAGTTGCCTGATAACAGCTAGAAAGAAACTAATGAGCATTGATGAGCTGCAGTCTCTCAAGAGACAGGGCATCAAGTGTTGGAGAGCTGTACAGGATAGGTCCATGCAGCTGTTCTGCCCCAGAGGACTTGAATTTGGGATCCTTTCATGGTGCAGCAGATGTGAATGGACAGTGTGATGGTTAATAACATGCAAGACATGCCTGGCTGAATGGATGAGATGAAGGACTGCAGCAGAGTCCATCTCCAGGTTCTTGCCGGAGATTGTGCAACACACCATGTGCTTTACTGGAGCCAGGAAACCGAGATTCTCCGAAGCAAGGAGAACACAAGCTCTACAGGAGACTGTGAGCTCTATTTGTAGGTGAGGCATAACTCTTTGCATTATCTCAATAACAATCTTGTTACAGACTGGCCACAGGTTCAACTGCTGGGGAGCCACAAAGAGAAAGGTCACTCAGAGTATTTTTTCTTCCCTGCAGCTTCTTCCTAATCCAGCTAGATGTCTCCTCTTTGTCACAGAGGAACAGTGGAATTGTCAGCATTTTTAACTGAGTAAAGTGTGCAAACCGGTGAAATATCCCACCAGAGGCTCGCAAGTGGATTTGCACATTGCACATTTTTCTTAAATAGGTGAAAGTCTTTGAGGTGTCTTGTAACACCACAATATATCTCCTTTCACCTCCAAACCGTGCTTGCTCATGTGGCCATGCGGGATGTGTAGGAAGTAACTGCAGATGCTGGATTACACTGAAGATAGACACAAAATGCTGGAGTAACTCGGCAGGTCAGACAGCATCTCTGGAGAAAAGGAATAGTTGATGTTTCAGGTCAATACCCTTCTTCAGACTGAGAGCAAAATGAGATATATGGATGGTGATATAGAGAAATATAGAACAAATGAATGAAAGATATGCAAACAAGTAACAATGATCAAGGAAAGGTGGAGCCCACATTGGTTCATTGTTGGCTGTGAGCTACGTGATAACGAGTTATATAGACAATGAAACTCAACAGGACGTCAATGAAACTAGTACAACGACTAGGGGGAGAGACAGAGAGTGAGGGGTTGCAATGGTTACTTGAAGTTAGAGAAATCAATATTCATACCACATACTAGTTTGACTAAATTATCTATTGCAATGCTGTACATCCTCTTTAATCCTATGTAATCGTATTAATGTCATTGATTTCTAGTAGAACAGTTTCAACTTTCTTCATCTGTCCCATGTGTACCCTGCTTAGCAGTGCGCTGCATATTGCAAACCTGGTGAAACGAAGGCGACATTCAGAAGCTGAGAAAACCCGAGGCAGTGGAGCCTGAGAGCCAGGAGCAAATGCAGGAGACCAACAGGAGAATAGGAATTACAAGTGGTCCAGTGTACAGTATTGAAACAATTAACCATTTCTACATACACACATTCAGGTGAAACCTTATGGTAGAAGCACCGTGATTCAGCCTGTTCACCACAATTAAACAGTGGTCAGTGCAGTGTTACGTTTTCTTGCTCAAGCAATTATCTCTGACTAATGCTGTCTTGTCTATTACATCCGCTTTTCAAGGTTACAAGGTCAGTTTATTGTCACGCGCACCAATTAAGGTACAGTGAAATTTGAATTACCATACAGCCACACTAAAAAAAGAGCAACAAGACACACAACTACATAAAAGTTAACATAAACATCCATCACAGCAGATTCCCCATGGCCCTCACTGTGATGGAAGGCAATAAAGTCCAATCTGCTTCACCTTTTATTCTCCTGCGGTCGGGGCAGTCAAACCATCTGCAGTTGGGCGATCAAAGCTCCCGCAACTGGAGGTCAGAATTCCTGCATCAGGGCGATCGAAGCTCCCGCGTCGGGACGATCAAAGCTCTCGCGTCGGGGCGGCCAAATCTCCTGTGGCTTGGAGCTCCCGAAGTCGGTCTCTGACCAGCTCTGTGATGTTAAGTCTGCAGGCTCCTGCGGTGGAGCTCTCAAAGTCAGCCTCCAGCAGAGCGGCCAATTCCTCGATGTTAGGCCACAGTGCGGACGGAGATACGATAAGGAAAAAAAATGCATCTCCGTCGAGGTAAGAGATTAGAAAAAGTCTCCCCCAACTCCCCCCCCCCCCACATAAAACAAGCTAAAGAACACTAAAAACATACATTTAACCCATACAAACAAACAACAAAGAAGGAAAGGACAGACGGACTGTTGGCGAGGCAGCCATTGGTGGCGCCACCCGGTGCACATCCTGCACATCAAGAAGAATACAAAGAGAACACATTCATCTTCCCCAGCTTCTCATGGAAGCCTCTTCCTCAAAATTTGTCCTTATTAAAAATTGGCAAAGGACACCAACCACTGCAGAAGGATTCAAAAGTAGGAATCAACATTATATTAGAGGTCATACTTATTCATTGTCTGAATAACTTGGCAGCTTTTACATAAGTCAAATTGTTTCCCAACCTCTACAGAGCACTACATTAAGGGTTTTTTTAAAATTGTGAAGTGCATCCCTTGTTATCTGGTGGTATTCAAAGTTTTCTTCATGTGTAAGATAGACACAAAATGTTGGAGTAACTCAGTGGGATAGGCAGCATCTCTGGATAGAAGGAATGGGTGACGTTTTGGGTCGAGACCCTTCAGATTGAGAGTCAAGGCAGAGGGAGGCACAGAGATAAGGAAGTGTAAGGTGTGAAAACAAGACATCAAAAGAGATGCAGTTCAAGGAAAATGTACAACAGATCATTGTTAGCCAAGAGACGGTGACAACAAAGCAAACAGAGATAAACTCCAATCAGGGGGACAGTCAGACATGGAGAACTGGGAAGGGGAACGATGGAGAGAGAGGGAAAGCAAAGATTACTTGAAGTTAGAGAAGTCAATATTCATACCGCTGGGGTGTGAACTGCCCAAGAGAAATATGAGGTGCTGTTCCTTCGATTTGTGATGGGCCTCACTCTGCCAATGGAGACGGGCTAGGACAGAGAGGGGGAGTTAAAGTGTTTAGCAACCGGGAGATCAGGTAGGTTTAGGTGGACTGAGCAGACGTGTTCAGCGAAACGATGTCTGAGCCTGTGCTTGGTCTCGCCGATATATACGAGTCCACACCTGAAACAGCGTATACAGTAGATGAGGTTGGAGGAGGTGCAAGTGAACCCTTGCCCCACCTGAAAAGACTGTCGGGGTTCTTGGACGGAGTCAAGGGAGGCGGTATTCTTCATGTGTGTTGATCTGAAATGAATGAGATTACAATCCTACTCAGTGATGCATCTCAGAATGAGCATTAATGCCAGCAGCTACCAAACACATACTGGAAGAGATTATGTACTCTTGGTAACAAGTGCATCTAAATGCACCTGATATTCTGAGAATCATCTATAAAAAATTGAAATCAATAACATAATCAAGAAAGTATGACTTCTTCATCAGACAAACACTACTGTGAGTTGGTTTTTTTGTTGTTGACCACCCTCTAGATAGGTTTCGAGTGCATGATGCTCTGTTACGGTGCTCCTGCAGTGGCTGTGATCTGGTTGATAGAAGCCTACCTCATTGCCTTTCAAGACTGCCTGAATGACCTGGAATGCTGATGAGATGTTCTAAAGCAGAATGGGTTAGCTTCAAACCCTTGGCACCCAGCTGATGAAAGGAGCAATTTGGGGTGACTGCCTATGGGTTGTAGGTGTGCATGTTGCCTGGAAGAACTTGGTGGGAGGTGAATTGGTGCTCAGAAAAGCGAGGCCATTGAGGTCCTGGACCCATAAACCAGGCTACAAGTCTCTCGTTTCATATCAGGCCTTTGTCCAACCATCTGCATGTCAAAAAAATCCTTCCTCACCTGTAACTGCCTATTACCTGCTTGGCTTTCTTCAGCCCCACCTGTCTTTCAGCTTTCTTCAACACCCCCCTCCCACATTCAGTCTGAAGAAGGGTCCCAACCCAAAATGTCACCTATCCACGTTCTCCAGTGATGCTCACTGAGTTAGTCCAGCACTTTGTGTCTTTTTTTTAAACCAGCAACTGCAGTTCTTTAAATCTACAAATCAAAAGTTTGGGTAGACAATTGTCTGGTCCTTTCTGACTTCACTTCTCTCCCTTAAGGTCAGCCAGCTGCACAGACCAAGAATGATTCTGTTCATAATGTGGGTCTGTGTAAGTGAGTATGTTTCTCTCTTGCAGAAGGCAGATAGGTTTGAGTGCGTCAAATCTCTGTTCAAGTAGTGGAGCTCAAGTGTGTCATTGCTCTGCCCATGCAGGAGAGCTATTTGTAGACATGCACAATCTCTTGATCATGGAGTATTAACAGTTCAAGAATTGCAGTCCTTTACTGCCAGACAATCATTACCTCAACAGCCATGATGAATAGTTTTGAGCAACCTTTAGCTTGCATATCATAGGCAAGGGATCATTCTTTAGTTTAGTTTAGTTTAGTTTGGAGGTACAGCACGGAAACAGGTCCTTCAGCCCATCGAGTTCACGACGACCAGTGATCACCCCATACACTAGCACTATCCTACACTCTAGGAACAATAGGTTAATTAATGTCACACTTCAGGTTTGTAGGTTAATTAACTTTACTGAAGTTAATTAACCTACAAACCTGTATGTCTCTGGGAGTGTGGGAGGAAACCGGAGCACCAGGGGAATACCCACATGGCCACAGGGAGAACGTACAAACTCCGTACAGTCAGCATCCAAAGTTAGGACCGAACCCGAGTCTCTGGCGCTGTGTTAGCAACTTTGCCGCTGAGCCACCGTGCTGCCCCAAGCTGGGGCAGCGTTCCTCAGTAAGTACAGAGATCCTGTGGTAATCCTTTAAAGTAGTTGGAGCAAAGTTCTTTTCCTTGTGTGTTAAGCAGTGCAGGTTCACGTGCAAAGCAGCAAGTGAGGGAAGATATGCATCATCTGGGCTCTGTCACTGCTAATTGATGTACTGTGGTGGAGTTAATGAATGCTACACGGAGATAACTGGCTTATATAACGACTATAATTGTGTGAGCTGTCCACATGATGTATCTGTCTGTAGGAAAACCCCTCTTTCCCTTTTCAGATAATGTCTTCCTTCTTTGCTCACCTAGAAGATGAAATTGCTGAAAGATGTAGCATGGAAAAAGGCCCTTCAGCCCACTGAGTCCACACCACTAGAATTTAGAAGGATGAGAGGGGAGCTTATAGAAACATATAAAATTATAAATGGACTGGACAAGCTAGAAGCAGAAAAAAATATTCCCAATGTTGGGGGAGTCCAGAACCAGGATCACAGTCTAAGAATAAAGGGGAGGCCATTTAAAACTGAGTTGAGAAAACCCAGAGAGTTGTAAATTTGTGGAATTCTCTGTCTAGGTGTGTACCACAGGACACAATCAATGGACATGAAGAAGGTAGTAGAGGCCAATTCACTGGATGAATTTAAAAAAGAGTTGGATAGAGCTCTGGGGGCTAGCGGAATCAATGGATATGGGGAGAATGCAGGCACGGGTTACTGATTGTGGATGATCAGCCATGATCACAATGAATGGTGGTGCTGGCTCGAAGGGCCAAATGGCCTCCTCCTGCACCTACTTTCTATGTTTCTGTTTCTAACCGCCGAACACCCACTCTATGTCAACCCACTTTCGCATCCTCTCCCTACACACTTGGGCAATTTTCAGAGGCCAATTAATCTATAAATCTGCACATATTTGGGATGTGGCAGGAAACCGGAGCACTCAGAGGAAATCCATGTAGTCACAGAAATAACATGCACCCTCCACCAGACAGCACCTGAGGTCAGGACTGAGATGAGGGAAAACCTTTTCACCCAGAGAGTTGTTAATCTGTGGAATTCTCTGCCATAGGAGGCAGTGGAGGCCAATTCACTGGATGTTTTCAAGAGAGTTAGATAGAGCTCTTCGGGCTAACGGAATCAAGGGATATGGGGAGAAAGCAGGAAAAGGGTACTGATTTTGGATGATCAGCCATGATCATATTGAATGGCGGTGCTGGCTTGAAAGGCTGAATGGCCTATCCCTGCACCTATTTGCTATGTTTCTGTGTTTCTAGGATCGAACGGATCTCTGGTGCTGTCAGGCAACAGCTCTACCAGCTCTGCCACTGTGCTACCCTAACTGTTGATGATAGGCAAGGACATCTTCCTGGAAGTCTTCAACATCGGTTTAGGAAGGACTGCAGATGCTAGTTTATATAAAAAATAAACATAAAATGCTCGAGTAACTCAACGGGTCAGACAGCATCTCTGGAGAAAATAGGTATATTCATATCTTCATACTTTTTGTCTTGGGCCTCCTCCACTGTCAGAGTAAGGACACATGCAAATTGGAGGAACAGCACCTCATACCAGCGGTATTAATATTGATTTCTCTAATTTCAAGCAACTCCTGTATTCCCTCCCCTCCCCTCCCCTTGTCCCCCTCCCCTCCCCCACCCTAGTCACCCTACCAGTTCCACGAGTCGCATCCTTGTATCCCTCTTGTTATCACTCCTTCCCCAGCCAACATTGGGCCATAATGGGTTCCACCATTTCTGAGGTCTTCTGTTGCTGGCCCTGACTTGTTGTGGCTTTTTCTCGCCGTTAGTTTATTCCCCCCCACCTTTATTTTCAGTCTGAAGAAGGGATCCGACCCGAAAAACGTCACCTATTCTTTTTCTCCAGAGATGCTGCCTAATCCATTGAGTTGCTCCAGCATTTTGTGTCCTCCTTGTCACGCTGGTCTTCTGTATTCCCTAGAGTTTTCTCAGACATTGATTGCTGTCTTCTGTTTATTGGGTTAGACAACATGAGGCAAACTACTGTGAAATCTTCATGTCCATTGATTGTGTCCTGTGGTACACTCCTAGACTGATGAAATTAGTGGAATTTCTTTGTGATACTAATGTCATTGATTTCCCACTCAATGTAAACTTGTGTCTTATTTCCAACCAACTGCCAAAATACACTTAGAAATTCATATTGGGAACGAGCATCAACAACCTCTTTTTGCTTGAAGTTATAGTTTCTTTTGCAAAAGACTAAATCATTTTCATGTTTACCCACATGCAGAATATCACCAAAATGATATCAGTGTAAAATATGAAGAACCGCAAAAGTTACTGCAGTGTATGATATACAATTGTTTGGAAGATGAATGAATAAAACAAACATTTATAAGGGCACAACAACAACTTTAAACATATAAAATAATGGCCAAAGGCATTTTTTAATTGATTATGTGATTCGGTGTTAAAATTGGAGGGTATTAATAGTGTTGTTAATGAATATATCCATTGCTATCATCGGCTTAATTTGACAAGCTGAATAAAAGTGGTTTTTTTTAAACTGTTTTAATATCTATATACTAAAACTCTTGTTTGTTTGTTTGTTTGTTTGTTTGTTCCTGAACTACAGCCAAATCGGTGCACGATAGCACGACAATTTTCGGCCCACATTACTCACTGTCGTCCCGTTGGTGCTAATGAAAGAAGTTTAATTGAAATCGGTGTTATACTTTTAAAGTGATTCACATTTTAGTTTAAATCTATCTCCTAGGGAGGGAGGGGGAGGGAGGGAGGGAGGGAGGGAAGGAGGAGAGAGGGAGGGGGGAGGAGGGAGGATAAGGGGGGTTGATGGGGATGGAATGGGGAGAAGGGGAGGGGGTAAGGGGAGGAGGAGGGGGCGTGGAGGGAGGGGGAGGGGAGGGGGAGGGGAGAGGGGAGGGGGAGGGGCGGAGGGGAGGGGAGGAGGAGGGAGGAGGATGGGGAAGGGGAGGGGAGGAGGAGGGGGTGGGGCAGAGGAGGGGGCGAGTGGGGGAGGGGGCGAGTGGGGGAGGAGAGGGTGCTGCACCAATGCAGGAGAGGTTTGGGCCCAACAGGTCCACTTAGTCTAGTACAGCATTGAAGCACTTGGTCTGTCCCTTCTCATTAAGTCACTAAGCAGTACTTGGCAAGATCCTGCCCCCGTTACATCTTACATAATATACAATACCAGTTGATGACCTGTGGCAAATCTGTCTCTCATTTACACCGTTAACACCAGGAAAGCTAATTTTTAAAGGGCCATTTTCTTTCATTAAGCACTATACATTTTTCATTCAGTTACACTTAGAGGAGAGTAACTATTTTTCAAGCCACTTTGTCCTTGACATTTTTGCTGGGGTATATCATTGAATGCAAATTACAATGATTCCAATTAAATCAAATCTCTGGGCCACATTGAAAGTTTATCAGATCATAATCTACCATAGAAGAGAAAATGCAAATATGAATGAACCAGAAATTGAAGTTGGATAAAATTAATGAATCAATGTCTGCATTACATCCTATTGCCCTCTTAATTTTACAACTATTATTAATCCATTTTAGCTCATAAGGAAGAGATTAAATAACTGTTTTCTTTTTACTCTGGGGAAAACACTAATTTTGAGCTTGCTGCAATGGAATTGTTTAGTAATGATTTTAATTTTATTTGCATGATGTGGAAATGGTGCATTCCCTGCTAAAGCGTGCCAATATAGTTTGATAACATCTTCTTACTACTTGCTGATGAAGTCACACCAATGTTAGGACAGATTTTGTAGCTGTGCTCCCTCTGACTAAGGCCTTCATACTAAAAAGTAGCCTTCATACTAAAAAGTACTGCAAGACCTTATAAGTAATGCATTTCTAATCTGCAAAAGCTAAAAACAGCTCATTTAAATGTCAGAATTCTATGAAAGAATATTTTCTTTTCATCTTAAAGTTTAGGACTTTCGTTAACAGACCAGGCAAAGTTTCAGTAAGAAAAATAAACGAGGAATTTAAATAATTTAATAATAGCATGAACCGCTGAGATCTTACTTTTTGCTGACCTTTAATTGGACATTGAATAAATGTCAAAGCAAATAAAAGTCACTCCCTTTGTGAATCTCGTGCTGCATTTTCCACTATGTGTTCCTCAAGTATGCTGCTTCCTGAAGATAAATTTATAAATGACATTTTACAGCCCTCAGTGTTAATAAAAATCCATAAAGCTGCTAATCCAGACAGCAGGAATTGCAACATTGGCTGTATTAATCTCATAAATTCTTGTTTTCCCATCAGTTCCTGTTTTGACAAGCAACTGACAACATTTTTGCAAGTACTTCACTAACATTAAGATTTGAAGTAAAAAGGTAATAAAAAAAGGGCCTCATGGAATATACTTGCACAGCAAATTTGATTTTGCTGTAGCCTTATATCACCCATTATCCCAGCGGAAGGAGACGACTGGAGGAGTTCTTCAGACCATTTTCCACTCTCCTGACTCTTCATCAGCCTGACCATCTCTGGTTGCTTCAACAATAATTTTCTTCTCAGGTAGGATGTGGATATGTCTGCTGATCTTGGCTCAGTATTCATTTACAGCACAAGTCTTCTGCAAATGAAGTCATCCTTTTCAGCAAGATCTGGACAATTTGCAAGTAAGTAACCTTCATACACTAAAAGTGCCAGGAAAAGGCTGCTTCCAACAAGACAGGTACTAACCATGCAGCCGTGATTTTCAATGGCTTTACCACTGCCAAGTGTGCCATGTTAAACATTCCAAGGTTTTGACCAGAAACTTAAATAAACAAACCACATCAATATTATGTCTACATTGTTAGGTCGGAGGTTGTGTGTTCTGTGGCAAGTGAATTACTTATCCAGAGGCCTTTCACTATCTACAAGGTGGCACGGTAGCGCAGCGGTAGAGTTGCTGCTTTACAGCGAATGCAGCGCTGGAGACTCAGGTTCGATCCTGACTACGGGTGCTGCACTGTAAGGAGTTTGTACGTTCTCCCCGTGACCTGCGTGGGTTTTCTCCGAGATCTTCGGTTTCCTCCCACACTCCAAAGACATACAGGTATGTAGGTTAATTGGCTGGGTAAATGTAAAAAATTGTCCCTAGTGGGTGTAGGATAGTGTTAATGTACGGGGATCGCTGGGCGGCACGGACTTGGTGGGCCGAAAAGGCCTGTTTCCGGCTGTATATATATATATATGATAAGGTGCAATTTGTGTGTGATGGGATACTCTCCACTTGCTCAGTTGAACACAGCACCTTTAGTTTAGTGATACAGTGGGGAAATAGCCCCTTCGAGTCCAAGACGACCTGCACATTAGTTCTACCCTATACACTAAGGACAATTTTGTAGAAGGCAATTAACGTATAAACCTGCACGTCTTTAGAATGTGGGAGGAAACCGGAGCACCTGGCGAAAACCCACTTAGTCACAGGGAGAATGTACAAACTCTTTACAGACAGTATCCATAGTCAGGATTGAACCCTTCTTCTCTGGCTCTGTAAGGCAGCAATTCTACTGCTGCACCACCATGCACCGCAGCAGAAGCTTAACAACATGCAAGTCAAAGCAGTCACTTGATTATCACCACACCTATCACATAAAGTCACAGAGTCATATAGCACGGAAACAGTCTTTTCAGCCCAACTTGCCCATGCAGACCAAGCTGCCCCATTCCCACCGACCTGCTTTTGCCCCCCAACTCTGTCAACCTTTCCAATCCATGTAACTTTCCAAATGTCTTTTAATTACATTGAACATGTTGAACAACTTTTCTCTGTACCCTTGATGCAATGTACTCCATCTACAGAATGCCCTGCAATTAGTCACCTGCTCTTCTGACAGCACCTCAGAAACTCATAACCTCTACCAAGGACAAGGGCTTCAAGGGTATAGCAAAGATTCAACCTTCATGGTCCCTTGCATACTGTATAAAAAAACATTTTATCTTGAAAATATATTGCTTTCATTGTGGCTAGGTCTAAATTTTTTAATTTCCTACTCATTCAGCACTGTGGAAGAACCTTTACCAGGAGGACAATAGCAATTCAGGAAAGTGGCTGTGTGAGCAGAAAGAATGTATAATTCATATTGAACCAAAAATTGACCAAAGTTTTAAATTAAATTCTGATCCGAACATGTAGTGGGGCCTTCTTTCAGAGCTGAACCTGATTATCTGGAAAGGAACTAATGTAGCGACCATAGAGAGTGGTCCTAGTTGTCGAACCCTCAGATTGGCCAGCAAGGTCACGTGTGGGTGCGACCGTAGGGATTGTTCCAGAGAGCGACACCGCTGATTGGACAGCGTGGTCATGTGCGCTTTTGGCACCCAAAAAGAGTCAGTTGGGAGACGTCTTCGAAGAGAACAGTTAGTTTTAATGGTTGTCTGTAATCTTGTTAAGAAAACTTTGTAATCGAATATTGCTGTCGCAATAAACTTCTTCAACAAAGAACAAGTTTCCAGACTCGCCATATTGGTGAGCCCGACGTGATCTGGCCGATCACCGACCATGAGTGAACACGACGCCTCATTTTTGGCTGCTGCGCCCGGCGCACCGGAGCTAAGCGCGGTCAGCGTTCACCTTCCGTCGTTTTGGACACATCAACCACAATCTTGGTTTGTCCACACCGAAGCCCAGTTTCACTTAAGAAACATCTCGGCAGATGCGACGAAATACTACTACCTCATCAGCGCTCTACCGCCAGAGACGACCACACGGGTGATGCGGTTCATCGTCAACCCTCCCGCAGAAGACAAGTACGAGGCCATGAAGGCACTGTTACTACGAACCTTCGGGCTCAGTAGGCATGACCGAGCTAAGAAACTTATGCATCTACCGGATCTCGGAGATCGGCTGCCGTCCGTTCTCATGGCTGAAATGTTAGCGCTAGCAGGTGAACATACGGATTGCCTCATGTTCGAGCAGGCATTCCGAGAGAAGCTTCCCGAAGATGTCAAACTTATGCTCACGGATTGTTCTTTTAAGGACCCCGTGGCATATGCAGAAAAAGCTGATGCGCTCATGGCGTCCAAATCGAAAAGAAGCGGTTCGATCAACAAGGTCTCGACATCAGCGGCCACGCCACAGCGACATCAAGATGGCGCCGCGTCTCCCGCCATTTCTCCAAAAGCCCGCCAAAAGGATCCGCACAAGCGCGGCTGGTGCTATTACCATTTACGATGGGGTGGAGAATCCCGCAACTGCCGCTCAC
This sequence comes from Rhinoraja longicauda, assembly GCF_053455715.1. Taxonomy (NCBI): domain Eukaryota; kingdom Metazoa; phylum Chordata; class Chondrichthyes; order Rajiformes; family Arhynchobatidae; genus Rhinoraja; species Rhinoraja longicauda. Next base: position 83,666,320 of record NC_135953.1, on the reverse strand, counting down.
CTTGTACCTTCTCGGGAAATGCCTCGGCCGATCGTACATAGGGGCAGTTGCGATTGGCCAGAACCGACGCCTCTACGTCTGAGACCGATTCACGGACACAGAATTTTTGGTGGACACGGGAGCCATTGTCAGTATAGTACCGCCGACCGACCTTGAGACCAGATCGGGTAAGGCAGGTCCTACCCTCATCACGGTTAACGGCAGCCCCATCCGCACGTATGGTACGTGGAAGATGTCCCTGGTTTTAGGCCTCCACACGTATGAATGGCCATTCATTATAGCAGACGTCAGCCAGGCGATCCTAGGCGCAGATTTTCTCTGGGCCTTTTCACTAGTCCCTGACGTCCGCAGTAACGACCTCCGACCCTCCGCCAGCGATGAGCCCGCCGCTCCGACAACCGCCACCCCGCCCAGCCCAACTGTCCAGGCCGTCGTCGCGGCCCCCGACTCATATGCTGAGGTCCTGGCGGAGTTTCCAGAGCTGCTCATCCAGCGTTTCGACGCCCCTTCGGTCCACGGCGTGGTCCACCACATCCGCACCGAGGGCCCCCCCGTTTTCGCTCGGGCCCGGAGGCTACCGCCCGACAAGCTGGTGGTGGCGCGGGCGGAATTTAAGAAGATGGAGGAAATGGGCCACGCTAGCAGAGCTGTACGGTTCCCGGTTGCAACACACCACAGCGTACCACCCCCAGGCTAATGGGCTTGTGGAGAGGTTCCACCGACAACTCAAGGCGGCCCTCAGTGCGAGGCTGGAAGGCCCGGACTGGGTAGACCAACTTCCCTGGGTCCTTCTGGGCATCCGGACCGCTCCTAAGCAGGATCTCGGTGCTTCGTCCGCGGAGCTAGTATATGGCTCGCCACTTCGAGTACCCGGGGATTTGCTTCCGGACCCCTCCGGCCAGCTGCCCTCAGTTCCCTCGGTGTTAGCATCATTCCGGGCACGCGTAGGTTCCCTGGCCCCGGTTCCGACTTCACGTCATGGGTGTCCCAGGGTACACGAACCGCCTGCCCTGAAGGACTGTGAGTTTGTATTTCTGCGTAAGGATGCCCATCGTTCCCCGTTGCAGAGGGTCTATGAAGGGCCATTCCGGGTTTTGCGTAAGGGGACGGTCACCTTCACCTTAGACGTGGGCGGCAGGAGTGAGCTCGTCTCGGTGTCCAGGCTTAAACCTGCGCACTTGGATCCGGACCGCCCGGTCCTGGTCGGTCAACCACCTCGGAGAGGCCGGCCTCCGGCAGTTCCGCTCAGTCCAGGACCCCCCGCTCCGGTAGTTCCAGCAGGTCCGGAATCCCCTGCTCCTGTGGTTCAGGCTGCCCCTCTCCTTACTTGTTCTGGTCGCGAAATCCGGCTCCCTGCTAGGTTCCATACCTCGGGTTCTGGGGGGGGGGGTCATGTAGCGACCATAGAGAGTGGTCCTAGTTGTTGAACCCTCAGATTGGCCAGCAAGGTCACGTGTGGGTGCGACCGTAGGGATTGGTCCAGAGAGCGACACCGCTGATTGGACAGTGTGGTCATGTGCACTTTTGGCGCCCAAAAAGAGTCAGTTGGGAGACGTCTTCGAAGAGAACAGTTAGTTTTAATGGTTGTCTGTAATCTTGTTAAGAAAACTTTGTAATCGAATATTGCTGTCGCAATAAACTTCTTCAACAAAGAACAAGTTTCCAGACTCGCTATACTAAAATAATTTATTTACTTAATAGACAAACTTTCCATCTGGACCTGTGCTATGTAACAATGTCACCTCAGCAATAAGCCATCACATAAATAACAAGATGACTTCAGCTTGTTTTGCTATCTCCTCAACAGGCATTTGCAGGTTTGTCTAAGAGTGGAAATTTTCATTAACAAGTTTTAGTCTGCTGATAAATTCAACAATAACTTTTCACCATCAAAGAATCTTTGTTGTGCTAATGGCTGGACATCAAACATCCCTATTTCAAACAAACAAGATGGTACAGTCAGAAAGGAAGGATGTGTTGATCTAATTATTATGGGTGTGTTTTTTGGGTTATAAGTAAAAGGTTCTCAGAGGGGTAGAAACAGTTGCAGTTAAGGATTATATTGTTATAAGAGGTCAGTCGCAGGCAGAATTGTCAAGGTCATGAGTTGTACCAAAAATCATCCGGAGTTGGGGAACAACTAATGTTTAGAGCTAAACATGAACTCTGAGAGGCAACTTCAAACAGAATCCTGTGGTGAGAAAGAAACCTGCATTTAAAGGTTAAACTGTGTAAAGTACCACATACTGAGTGTGCAATAGTTCCCAACAGTTTTATCATACATTTGATAATTTTATGTAATGTCATGTCATTTGTGGGCTTGCACTTATGTTATTTTATTTGTAAAGTTTGGTCAGGTTTTAATGAATCGTTTGAAATAAATTCTGCTTTGTGTCTGTGAAGCTCATCCAATCTCCCTCACCTCTGACAGAAAAAAACAAGTGAAGCATCCTAAACTCATCACCACTTCTCAAGTGCATTTAGGAATGGGCAATAAATGTTAACCTTGCCATCAACGTTCACATCCTAAAAATCAAGAGCATGGACGATTGGATTTCAAGCTTTGCAAAATGCCAGCATCGCTGGATTCCCACACTGGGCAGTTCTACTTTCCTGCACAAACTATGCAGTCTGACAAAAGCTTTCGAGCACATTCCTGTCACTTCCAAAATAACCGCATAAAGGGAGCCTCCGAGAGGGGTGGCAATATGGATGAGATGTTGCAACTCCGCCATGCAATCTCCAGCTGGAAGAGATTGTATGGAAGCAGAAAGTCATTGTCTGCCTTCTGTTTGAGATGCCAAAGCACCTATCACTTTCTGTGTGATGGGAGTATCACCAAATTCTTGGAAATATGCAACTGGTAGAGTTGCTGCCTCACAGTGTCAGAGACCAGGGCTCGATCCTGACTTCAGATACTGTCTGTATGGAGTTTGCATGCTCTTCCCCAGACCATGTCGGTTTCCTTTGGGTGCTTAGTTTAGTTTTGGTTTAGTTTAGAGATACAGCATGGAAACAGTACACTTGGCCTGCCTAGACCTACACTGTACACGGTGACCACTGCTCCAAGTGTGGACTCCTTTATATCGGCGAGACCAAGCGCAAGCTCGGCGATCTCTTTGCTGAACACTTCTGCTCAGTCCGCATAAACCTACCTAATCTCCTGGTTGCTAAACACTTTAACACCCCCATCCATTTCCACACTGACCTTTATGTCCTGGACATCCTCCACTGTCAGAGTGCGGCTCAGCATAAATTGGAGAAACAGCATTTCATATTTCACTTGGGCAGCTTATACCCCAGCGGTATGAATGTTGATTTCTCTAACTTGCTTTCCCTCTCCCTCCATCCCTCCACCTTCCCAGTTCTCTGACCAGTCTGACTGTCTCCGATGACATTTTATCTCTGTTTGCTTTGTTGTCACCTTCTCCCAGCTATCAATGATCTACTGTACATTTTTCTTGAACTGCATCTATTTTTATGTCTTGTTTTCACACCTTACCCTTCCTTATCATTGTATCTCCCTCTCCCCTGACTTCAGTCTGAAGAAGAGTCTCGACCCGAAACGTCGCCCATTCCTTCTAGCCAGAGATGCTGCCTATCCCATTGAGTTACTCCAGCATTTTGTGTCTATCACCTGTACACTAGTTCCTTCCTACACACTAGTGGCAATTTTACAGAAGCCAAATACCTACAAACCTGCATGCCTTTGGAGAAAACCAGAGCGCGCAAAGAAAACCCACATGGGCTCTCACAGGCAGAAGGTACAAACTCAGCACCTATAGTCAGGATTGAATCCGGGACTCTGCTGCTATATGGCAGCAACTCTACCATGGTGCCACTGTGTACAGGCAGATAAGAATAGGCCTTAGCATTATGTTCACCACAGACATTGTGGGCCGAAGGGCCTGTTCCTGCTCTGGAGCCCCGACCGCACGTCGGGGCGGTCGGGGCGGTCGGGGCTCCAGACATTGAAGCCCCCGCCAGGCAGGGTAAATCCCGCGGCCTATTCCAGGCCGCACCGGATCCTTTACCATAATTACACTAGACCATAGATACATTTTAGAGATATGCCATAGAGCATTAGAAAGGCATTATAAGATTGGATTGTTTCCTCTAGAATGACGGAGGATGCAATAGAAGTAGATACAATTATGAGAGGCAAAGATAAGGTAGAGAGTCAGAACCTTTTTTCCAGGATGGGAAAATCAAATATTAGAGAGCATAGCTTTAAGGCGAAGGGGGCAGATTTTAAATGAGATGTGCAGGAAAACTTTTTTTTGTACACAGAGGGTGGTGAGTGCCTGGAACATGCTGCCAGGGTTGATTGTTGAGGTAGTTATTATAGTGTCATTTAAGATGCTTTTGGATAGGCATTTCTATGTGCAGGATTATGTACAAGTAGCTAAGAAATGGTCATTGCACCATGTGCGGCACAGATATTGTGGGCCGAAGGGCCTGTTATTATTCTGTACTGGTCTATGTTCTGCGTTCTGAAGGCCATTACTGCTGACCATATATCCCAGTAACAATGAATGAAGGCAGTGCTCAATGTTGGTGTCTCATTGCCAAATTATGCTGTGATCTAGACTGTCAAAACAAACATGCAAGGGTCTCGACCCAAAAAGTCACCCATTCCTTCTCTCCAGAGATGCTGCCTGTCCCGCTGAGTTACTCCAACTTTTTGTGTCTATCTTCAATACAAAGGGACAATTCAATTTATGTTAACCTATATTTCAAAGATTAGGTACGGCACGGTAGCGCAGCGGTAGAGTTGCTGCTTTACAGCGAATGCAGCGCCGGAGACTCAGGTTCGATCCTGACTACGGGTGCTGCACTGTAAGAAGTTTGTACGTTCTCCCCGTGACCTGCGTGGGTTTTCTCCGAGATCTTCGGTTTCCTCCCACACTCCAAAGACGTACAGGTATGTAGGTTAATTGGCTGGGTAAATGTAAAAATTGTCCCTCGTGGGTGTAGGATAGTGTTAATGTACGGGGATCACTGGGCGGCACGGACTTGGAGGGCCGAAAAGGCCTGTTTCCGGCTGTATATATATGATATGATATGATATGATATGATAGGTTTAAATTTATGTTTAGGTATATTATTGTCACGTGCACCAAGATACATTGAAAAGCTTTGTTTTACATGCTATCCAATCAAAATCAGATAATACGACATATATACAATCAGGTCCACCTCAAGTACAATAGGGGAAGATACAGAGTGCCACAGTTCTCAATATTGGAGTGCAAGACTGGAGCGACTAGGCTTGTATACACTGGAAATTAGAAGGATGAGAGGGGATCTTCTCGAAACATATAAGATTATTAAGGGGTGGGACACGTTAGAGGCAGGAAACATGTTCCCAATGTTGGGGAGTCCAGAACCAGGGGCCACAGTTTTAGAATAAGGGGTAGGCCATTTAGAACTGAGATGAGGAAAAACCTTTTCAGTCAGAGAGTTGTAAAACTGTGGAATTCTCTGCCTCAGAAGGCACTGGAGGCCAGTTCTCTGAATGCATTCAAGAGAGAGCTAGATAGAGCTCTTAAGGATAGCGGAGTCAGGGGGTATGGGGGGAAGGCAGGGATGGGGTACTGATTGAGAATGATCAGCCATGATCACATTGAATGGTGGTGCTGGCTTGAAGGGCCGAATGGCCTCCTCCTGCACCTATTGTCTATTGTCTATTGTCTAACAGTTCCATAGACAAAGTCCAATGGGGTAGAGGTGAATCAGAGAGTACTCTAGTTTCTGAAAGGACCATTCAGAAGCCTGATAACAGAGGGAACAAAGATGTCCCTGTGTCTGGTGATTCTCACTTTCATGCCTCTGGTGTCTTTTGTCAGACGGGAGCTGGGCCAAGATTGAATGTCTGGCATGGGACAAGTCATTTACTGCACTATCTTGACCTCTTTTCCAAAGGGGTTTAGTTGTCCATAATCACTATTTTGAATAGTGTATCTCCTCCCAATGTATCTGCCTCCACCATCAATCCTGGTAGCGCATTCCAGCCACCCACCACTCTCTGCATAAGAATATGCCCTGCACATCTCCTTTAATCTTTCCCACTCTCACCTTAAAACTATGCCCGCTAGTCCTCAATATTTCCACCACGGGAAAAAATAATCCATTTGTCTATCCTATCTGTGCCTGTCATAATTTATTATACTTCTATCAGGTCTGTCCTCACCATCCAATGCTCCAGAGAGAACAATCCACGTTTGTCCAATCTCTCCTGAAAGCTTATACGCTTTCCACCCTCACTGCCTCCACATCCTTCCTGGTGACCAGAACTGCACACAATACTCCACGTTCAGCCTAATCTAAGTCCTATAAAGCTGCAACATGACTTCCTGACTCTTATACTCCTGATTCCTGACTGTGATAGGGTGTGGGAAAAGTGTACTGTTAGAGGTTTAACTTAATTAACAATAAGTATCCTGAACCTTGGTCTTTTGCTGCTGTACTGGAAAGCTATGGCTAGCAATTATCCTTTCAGTGAAAGTTGGTGAGAAGCCTTTTTTGGCCTTGATAATGAATATCCATCACAATGGGGCGTGTTTAATGTTCAGCTCCATCGAACCTGATCGAAACCTGAGCTGGAGGTCAGGATTAGGTCTGGGCTACAGGAGCCGTAATGTAGCAGTTCTACTACCAATGGTACTGTGTTGCTCGCTGTAATATCAAATTTCACTGTTCTAGCAGTGCAATTCAGACATTAGCTGATCAGACAGCATCTCTGGAGAAAAGGAATAGGTGACGTTTGGGGTATTTTCTCCAGAGATGCTGAGTTACTCCAACTTTTTGTGTATATGTGCAGTTTAAACCATCATCTGCAGTTCCTTCTGACACATTTCAGACATTTATTGGCTATATAGTCTGCAATGGTGCACTAGTTAAAAATGTTTAGCTTTCGCATGTCAGTACAGTTTTTCCCCACTGCAATGAAACCTGGGTGTCCTTGTACATCAGTCACTTAAAGTAAGCATGCAGGTACAGCAGGCACTGAAGAAAGCTAATGGCATGTTAATAATAATAATAATAATAATAATAATATTCATTTATTTTCATTGCAACGAGTACAACGAAATTAAAAAAATAGCCAATCCTGACGGTGCGTACAAACATATATGCAATAAATGCAAAAACAAATAAATACATAAATACAATTAAATACAATTAAATTAAGTACAAGATTTTTTAACGGTGTTGCCTAGTGCAAAGGTAGTGTTCAGTTCTCGTATGGCCCTGGGGTAAAAACTGTTCTTAAGTCTGTTTGTTCGGGATTTGATCGACCTGAAACGTCGACCAGAGGGCAGATGAACAAACAGACGGTGGCCGGGGTGGGATGGATCTTTTATTATTTTGCCTGCTCTACTGAGGCAGTGTAGGCTGAACAGGTGCTCCAGGGAGGGCAGTGAGCAGCCGATGATCTTCTGGGCCGTCGTGATGACCCTCTGAAGGGCCTTCCTGTCCTTTTCTGAGCAGCTGGCATACCAAGTGGTTATACAGTATGCCAGCACACTCTCGATGGAGCAGCGATAGAAGGACAACATGAGCTTCTCCTGCAGGTTGGTTTTCCTGAGGATCCTCAGGAAGTGGAGTCTCTGCTGTGCCTTCTTTACTGTGGTGATGGTGTTGGTAGACCAGGTAAGATCCTCTGCGATGTGCGTACCCAGGAACCTGAAAGCTGGTACCCTTTCCACACAGACCCCATTGATGTAGAGTGGGTCGTAATCTCCACTGGTTTTTCTAAAGTCAATTATAAGTTCCTTTGTTTTGGAGGAGTTCAGGACCAGATTGTTCACTGAACACCATGCTGCCAGCCTTTGGATTTCATCCCTATAGGCTGTCTCATCTCCTTCTGAGATGAGTCCAACCACAGTCGTGTCATCCGCGAACTTGATGATGGTGTTGGTGGGATGGGTGGGGGCGCAGTCGTGAGTGTAGAGGGAGTAAAGGATGGGGCTCAACACACAGCCCTGTGGTGAGCCGGTGCTCAGTGTAATGGTGGAGGAGAGGTGAGGGCCTATTTTGACGGTCTGGGGGCGGTTGGTCAGGAAGTCCTTGATCCATTGGCAGATGGTTTGGGAAAATCCAAGGTCGGAGAGTTTGGTGACCAGTCTGCTCGGGATGACCGTGTTAAAGGCAGAGCTGAAGTCGAGGAAGAGCATCCTCACATAGCTCCCCTGGTGTTCAAGGTGGGTCAGTGCAGTGTGAAGAGCAGTGTCGATGGCATCCCCTGTAGACCTATTTGCTCTGTAGGCAAACTGGTGTGGGTCGAAGGTGGGTGGGAGGCTGGCTTTGATGTGCTGCAGGACCAGTCTCTCGAAGCACTTTGTGATGACCGGTGTGAGTGCTACCGGACGGTAGTCGTTAAGACCGCTGATGACAGACTTTTTCGGCAGTGGGATGATTATGGCGGACTTCAGGCAGGGAGGGATGGTGGATTTTAAAAGAGACAGGTTGAAGATTTTTGTGAAGACCTCAGATAATTGGTCTGCACATTCCCTCAGCACTCTGCCCGTCACACCATCGGGGCCTGCAGCTTTCCTGGGATTCACTGCTCTGAGCACGCGCTTAACATCATACTCCTGCACAGTGAAGGTGTTGCTGTCAGGTGCTGGAGAGGGTGTAATGTCTGCCACTGTAGCTTTCACCTCGAAACGAGCAAAGAAACAGTTAAGTTCCTCAGCCAGCGAGGCGTCGCCGTCGGCAGTCGTGCGGTTGCTGGTCTTGTAGTTGGTGATGTGCTGGATGCCTTGCCATACCCGCCGTGGGTCATTGTTGGAAAAGTGGTCCTCAATCTTCCTCTTGTAGGACGCTTTGGCATCCTTGATGCCTCTCTTCAGGTTGGTTCTAGCAGCACTGTATAGAGCTCTATCACTAGACCTGAAGGCGGTGTTACGGTCCTTGAGGAGAGACCTGACATCCTTTGTCATCCAGGGTTTTTGATTGGGATACAACCGGATGCGTTTGTCAACGGTGACATTGTCAACACAGTTTTGGATGTAGCAAAGTACAGTTGATGTGTACTCCTCCAAGTCCTGATCCTCAAAAATATCCCAGTTGGTCCTTTCGAAGCAATCCTGCAGCTGCGAGGAAGCTCCTTCAGGCCATGTCTTAACAGACTTTATGGTGACTGGAGCTTTCCTCCTGAGTGGGGTGTATGCTGGAGTTGGCCTTCATAGCGAGAGGAATTGAGTATTGGAGCAAAGAGGTCCTTCTGCAGTTGTACAGGGCCCTGGTGAGACCGCACCTGGAGAATTGTGTGCAGTACTTGGTCTCCTAATTTGAGGAAGGACATTCTTGCTATTGAGGGAGTGCAGCGTAGGTTCACGAGGTTAATTCCCGGGATGGTGGGACTGTTATATGATGAAAGACTGGAACAACTGGGTTTGTATTCAGTGGAACTCAGAAGGATGAGAGGGGATCTTATAGAAAGATATAAAATTATTAAGGGATTGGACACGCTCGATGCAGGAAACATGTTCCTGATGTTGGGGGAGTCCAGAATCAGGGGCCACAGTTTAAGAATAAGGCGTAAGCCATTTAGAACTGAGATGAGGAAAAAAAAATTCACCCAGAGAGTTGTGAAGGCAGTGGAGGCCTATTCACTGGATGCATTCAAAAAAGAGTTAGATAGAGCTCTTAGGGCTAGTGGAATCAAGGGATTTAGGGAGAAGGCAGGAACGGGGTACTGATTGAGGATGATCATCCATGATCACATTGAATGGCGGTGCTGGCTCAAAGGGCTGAATGGCCTACTCCTGCACCAATTTTCTGTATTTATGTATCTATGTATTTGCTGCTTAATAAAACACCATTTATGGTATACATGTGCTGCCTGTTTTGCCACCTTGTGTGCTGTCGACTGCACATTCCTGTGTTAAATATTACCTGCCAATGATCTGCCCATGTACACGTTTCATAAATGATAGCCTGCTTCCTACGATTCCAGTATCCTTTCTTGTTTGGGATCATCAACAAAATCTTTGCATTAGGTTTTCTACTCCAGTCATTGATATAAATGGAAAGCTACAGTGGTTTGACACATCTTGGTCCCAGCTGCATCTGCAGGATGGTGTGAAGAATTCTCAGACCCAGGCTCATTTCTCTTCGAGGAGCAGAAGTGCTCCTCCGAGCCCCCAGAGACAATTCTCTGCATTGTATTTGGAGGCCAGCTTGCTCCCATCACATGTGGAACTGGTCAAAGTGTGCACACTCTGGCAATCTACTTATGTCAAAACTCCTCACTTTGTTATTACAAATGGGCTTCTCACCTGAAACATAGCTACCCAGCTACCCAGCTGTTGTTAATGGTACAGTAGAACAACTAACCTTGTCTTTTTGCTGTTGCTGCTCCATCTATATACTAAAACTCTAGTTTGTTTGTGTTTGTTCCTGAACTACAGTCAAAACGGTACACGATAGCGCAACAATTTTAGGCCCACCTCATTCACCGTCGTCCCTTTGGTGCTAATGGAAGAAGTTTCATTGAAATCGGTGTTATATTTTTTGTTATTCACATTTTAAAGTTTAAATCTATCTCCTGGGAGGGAAGGAGGGAGGGGGGGAGGGAGGGGGGAGGAAGGGGGGAGGGAGGGGGAAGGGAGGGAAGGGGAGGAGGGAGGATAAGGGGGGTTGAGGGGTATGGAGAGGGGGGGAAGGGGGTGAGGGAAGAGGGGGACAGGAGATGGTGCTGCACCAATGCAGGAGAGGTTTGGGCTAGTAATACTAAATGAAGGCTGTGTGATTCCACATCATTGACGTTACTTTACTAACATCTGGGGAATGAAGTTTCTTATCCCTTCCCTCATGATTGTGAGTGACCATTTAGGATTTTATTTCTTCAATGCAATGAGAATTCTCAATTTCAACATTTTATGATTATCACCTCTTTCCTAACTGTTCCCCAATATTATCACTCCGACCGTTTGTTTTGAGGTTCATTTAATTTTTATGCTCTCTCCACTCCCCACTTCTGACCACTTGCAGAGTTTGCGAAGTTTTTATTTCCATCTTAAAGTCAATTCCAATTTATTTAATAATTTATTTAAAATCGTAATTGTGTAATTTAATTGATTTTGTAATGCCTTGTGACTTTTAATCACCTGCCTCCTGTTGAAGTGGTTTTAACTTTCCTCCTTTGAATTTCTTTGTTCCTACCTTTCATTGAACGTAATTATTTTTATAGCTATACAGTTAGCTTTCGGTATTTCATACACCTGACTCTCAGATCAATAAGATCCCCCCTCAGTCTTCTAAATTCTATACTCGCTGGAATTTAGAAGACTGAGGGGGGATCTTATTGAAACATATAAAATTCTTAAGGGGTTGGAGAGGCTAGATGTGGGAAGATTGTTCCCGATGTTGGGGAAGTCCAGAATCAGGGGTCACAGCTTAAGGATAAGGGGGAAGTCTTTTAGGACCGAGATGAGAAAACATTTCTTCACACAGAGAGTGGTGAATCTGTGGAATTCTCTGCCACAGAAGGTAGTTGAGGCCAGTTCATTGGATATATTTAAGAGGGAGTTAGATGTGGCCCTTGTGGCTAAAGGGATCAGGGGGTATGGAGAGAAGGCAGGTACAGGATACTGAGCTGGATGATCAGCCATGATCATATTGAATGGCGGTGCAGGCTAGAAGGGCGAAATGGCCTACTCCTGCACCTATTTTCTATGTTTCTATGTTTCTATGTTGAACTCAGCTATTTTGTGAGGACTTTCCCCACCTTTCCAGAGGTGTTAATATTTTCAATTTCCTGTATATCACCTATTTCCACTGTAGCAGGGACATCAGCCCATGAAACACATTCCACTCACTTTCCAGTCAGTGCATTCAACAGACTGCTGCTATTGTTATCCATACAGCACCAACTTCGATTAGACCATATTCCAAACGTTAGTGCCGCACAAGTGATGGACATCAGAGCGTGTTCTCAAAATGGACTGCAAAGATACTAGAGGAACAAGAACCAGGGGCCACAGTCTTAGAATAAAGGAGAGGCCGTTTAAAACTGAGGTGAGAAGGAACTTTTTCACCCAGAGAGTTGTGAATTTGTGGAATTCTCTGGCACAGAGGGCAGTGGAAGTCAAATCACTGGATGGATTTAAGAGAGTTAGATAGAGCTCTAGGGCTAGTGGAATCAAGGGATATGAGGAGAAGGCAGGCACGGTTTATTGATTGTGGACGATCAGCCATGATCACAATGAATGGCAGTGCTAGCTCAAAGGGCCGAATGGCCTCCTCCTGCACCTATTTTCTATGTCTCTATGTTCTATGTTTCTAAGATAGACCACTCGACCCTAAAAACCATAGTATGTCATAACGCCATTTTAGTAGGTAGAAACTTGCAGAAAAATAGTAAAAATCTGTGAATTGATAGATGAGATATATTCTGCATTTTAATTGTATCATCACACATACTGTTCCCCCAAAACACTGATTACACTGCGAGAGGCGAACGCCGGGTTTTGCCGACTAAAATGGCTCCTTTGCGTACTACACTTCAGTATGGGCGATTTCAACGGAGTGGTCCATCTTGTTCCTCTAGTATCTTTGGTGGACTGTGACAAGGCTGGCACAAAACGTCTTCTGTAAATTCAACATGAGCTTCATGGTGAAATCTACTGATTGTGCTGCAGCAATTTTCAAGCTGAAACCTTTGTACACTACTTTTTATATTTCAGATGCATACAAATCTTATGCAGGTGTAAAGAACGTCCTTCTAACATTTGCTTGACATGGCAATCCTGAAGTAATTTGAAAATGCAGCTATCAATTTCATTTTTCTCAGCGATAGGACCACCAAGAAATATAAATTTTGTTGCGGCATCTAAAATGGAGATAAATGCCATAACAAAGAACTGCAGACTGTAAATGTTTTAAAAATAGACCTGCTGCACCAATGAAAAAATAAATACATCATTTCTGCAAGAAACCAACAGCTGAAAATAAACCACAAGCATAAGAACTTCACAAGGACTGCCTGCAAATTGAAATATTCTGCAGATTGCTAAATTACATGTCCTCAATTAGACCTCAAATTATCACACACTGTGTTTCCATATTTCAGGATTTAGAATAAGTGTGAGGTTATTCGGAAGGTCAAACCAACAGTCACATTTACGACTGGCGTCAGTGACACCATTTGCATCTGCTGCTCATAAAAGATCTGGTATAATCCTTCCAATTTACTATTCAATGAATGTTCAATGATTCAATGAAACTTTATTGCTCCATGTACCTAGGTGCAGTGAAATTCTTTGTTTTTGCATACAATACACAAATTACGCAAAGAGCTGCTATGTTCTGGTAATAAAAGTAATCAATATAGTCCTGATAGTCCCTCGTTATTCTCGTCGCCCCCCCTCAGCCCTTCCTCTCTAGGTCCCTATTTCTCTGTCATCGCCACTGCCCCCCTTCCTTACTGGGTCCCTCATTCCTTGTTCTCGGCGACCCCCTCCCCACCGGGTCCCTCCTTGTTCACAATACCTACCTCCCGACAGCTCCCTCTTTCTTCTCGGTCACCTCGCCCTTCCCTCTCCCACCAAGTCTCTCTTTGTTCTTGGTGCCCCCCCCCCCCCCCCCCCCCGCTGTCTTTGTTCTTGGCCAGGCCGTCCCCGTCCCCGTCCCTCCCCACTGGGTCCCTCTTTGTTCCTGATGCCCCCCCCCCAACCCCCCACCCCCCGCCCCACCCACCAACCCACCCCCACCTGTCAGGTCCCTCTTTGTTCTGGCGGCTCGACCGCCTCTCCGCCTCATGTTCACCAGCAAGCCGACCCACTCCTATCCGGTCCATCTGCCTTCGTGCCACGGGGGGTGGGGGGCATCTACTAGTTCCCTATACAGATGGCATGAATGAGTGTTAGAGGTAACACGATGGAAGTCCAAACAATCTCACATTTATTGGCAAAGCCGCATTGTATATTTAACTTATTTAAAATGTCCCAAATTGTTTCACAGGCAAAGCATCAAATACAATACAGGAGATGGATTTTAAGGAGAATCCCAAAGGTATAAAAAGAGATATAGAAGTTAAGGAGACAAGTTTGGCATGGCTGCCAATTGCAGAGCAACCAAAATTAGAGATATCTAGAGTGTACAATTTCCACCTCTAAGTGCTGAGCTTGCCTGTGAATCACAAAGCTGCTGTCTCTCAAATCCTGCAAATTAGGTACAATTCTTGTTTAGTACCAAGCCAACATTCTCTGACTCCTGAGCATTAATGACCTTCTTTATCCTTGAGCATTCTTACCTTCTCCCTGATTACCCATTTGTTTTTAATATACGTATAAAAAGCCTTAGGATATCTTTAATCTCACTTGCCAGTGACATTTCATGGCCCTTTTTAACCCTTCTAATTGCTGGTTGAGTTGTTCCTGCTTGCTTTCTATGCCTCCAAGTCCATGTCTGACAATCTTCTTAAACTCACCTACGCTTCCTTTTTTTTGGACCAAATTTACAATCTCTCAGGTCATCCAAAGTTCCCTTACTGTGACATCTTTATCCTTCCTCCTTACCGAAACATGCTAGTCCTCAACTCTGATCAGCTGGTCTTTAAATGATTCTCACAAGCCCAATAACTGCTGCTCCACATGCAATCTCCCTAGATTCTGCCCAATTTAACCCAATTTAGGACCTTCCCCCAAGATCCAGACTTATGCTTACTCATCACCATCTTAAAACTTATGGAATCTCTCCAAACTTGATTAGGTTGATGCATAGTGGATAAGGCTTCTTGAAGAGGAGAAATTAGGCAGCCTGAGCCTATATTTGAGTAGTTTAGAAGAATGAGAAGCGATCTCACTGATAGATACAAAAATCTAAAAGGACCTGTCAAGGTAGATGCTTAAGGGCCTGTTACCCCTGCCTGGAGTGTATGTGCCATGTATGCGCCATGTATGTGCTATGTATGCAAGCCAGATTAAAGAAAATCCTAAGGCTTTTTGTATGCATATTAAAAACAAAAGGGTAATTCGGGAAAAGGTAGGACTGCTCAGGGATAAATAAGGTAATTGATGCTTGGAGTCAGAGGATGTAGGCAAGGAGTAGTTGGCAATGGTTTTCTATTTAGGAATGAGAAGTGGGGAACTATGTCCTGCAAGAGAGTTGCAAATCTTTGTACCTCTCCACCTCAGGAAGTTGTCGATTTACAGCTTTTGAGTATATTCAACACAAAGATCAATAGAATTTTGATTACAGAGAATCAAAGCATGATACTTCTCTGCCCAGGGTGTAACATTGAGTTAATATTGACATTCATCCTTGTGCTTATTGAAAGGGGGTTTGTGTGATCTCCTTTAGTCCCTATTTCTTGCGTTGTTTGTGTGTTAAAGCTATTGTCAACGGGATAATGCTTCCATTTAAGTTCCAGTTTAAATTTTATTTTATTTTATGTTAGTAAATTTAACTTAATAAAAAAACACAGAAGAGCTGCAGCCAGTTGATGTGAATTCCACCAATTATCAATTGTTCAAATGAATAAAGGGGAAGATCTGAGATTTTCTTTGATAAAATATTAAACTCCTCTAATTTGTCAAGCTTGTTTCTTTTTTCTGTACACTTCATTCAAAACTGCAATACCTTATCTTTTTCTAATGATGCTTGCCGTCCCCTTTTCTCAAAGACCCTCTATTGTAAAAGAGAAGTTAGCGAGGGAGTTCCACCTTATAGTGCAACAAGTAGGTCGTGAGAAATATTTGCTTCACAATAATCCAGCTTTACAAAATTGCACATTGTTCCATTAATATTACCACTTCATTGTTGATACAGCATTGTTTTGTATAAACAAGGCAGATCTATTGCAGTCTCAAAGCCCTTTGGGATGGCTGGCTTTGCATGGCAACATTTCAGTTGATTATGCTGTGAAAAGTAAGATTGAATGAGCTGCCGTGTGTTCTAGGAAAATTACATTTTGAAAATATTAAGATACAAAGAATGGCTCAGCATTATTAAACAAACAAGGTTTTTGTTCAAGTAAATACAATGCATCATTAAGAGCAAAATGAAACATTCACTCACACACACACACACACACACACACACACACACACACACACACACACACACACACACACACACACACACACACACACACACACACACACACACACACACACACACACACACCAGAAAATAAGTTTAACTCTTCATTTGCTGGTAAATCCAAGGAATTGCAATCTGCCTGGTAAGATTTTTGGATGCCGCCATCTTTATCATGCAAAGATTTTTTTTAGAAAACAAAGTGAAAATGCTGTAGAGAGTATCCTGACTAGTTGTACCATGGCCTGGTATGATTATTCCAATGCACGGGAATGCAAGAGTTCGCAGAGCAAAGTGGATTCAGCTTGGTCCATCCTGAGCACATTCCTCCCCTCCATCCTTGAGGTGCTGCCTCAAGAAGGTGCCATCTATCATCAGCCTGCCTGGCCATACTCATGCTACCATTAGGCTTGATGTACAGAAGCCTGGTCCCACATGACTAGGTGCAGGAACAGCTACTTTCCTACAGCTATCAGGTTCTTGAACCAACCCGTTCAACCCGAACCAATCTGCATCAATGGAACACCATGGCCCACCACTCACACTACAATGGGCTTATTTATTTTCCTTTTCTAATTATATTTTTGTACGAATATCTTATTATTTTGCAGCAATCTTTTGGAATGTTTATTCATACTTTCTGGATAATCTCTGTATAATTTGATATTTTTAGATTTGTCTGAGTCTGTGAGCCGGCGTTGTTGCTGCAAGCAGGATTTTTAGTTGTAACCGTGTCTCGCTGTACTCGTGCATATGATGATAAACTTGAACTTGAACTTCAATTTATGTTAAATCTTTAGCATCAGTTAGATCATTAAAACGGAAATTGTGTCCAAAATCTGCAACTGAGTGGAAATTCCAGGCCTTTGATTCTACTTACTACATAATGCTGTTGTCCTCATTATGAAAATGTTGGGACCTAATTTGGATATCCCCTGAAGGTATGTAGGTTAATTGGCTGGGTAAATGTAAAAATTGTCCCTAGTGGGTGTAGGATAGTGTTAATGTACGGGGATCGCTGGGCGGCACGGACTTGGAGGGCCAAAAAGGCCTGTTTCCGGCTGTATATATATGATATGATATGATATGATAAGAAGGCTGGGAAATTGCACTGTATGATTAAGTCATATCCTTTCAGCGAATTTCAGGCAATGCATCAATTCTGACTCATTATGTTTGAAGCATAATGGCTAGTTTCCATCTTCACTTTTCATTGTAGAAACAAAGAACTACAGATGCTGGTTTATACCAAAGGTAGACACAAAGTGCTAGAGTAACTCAGCAGGTCAGGCAGCATCTCTGGAGAAAAAGGATAGGTGAAGGGTCTCGAGCCGAAATGTCACTCAACCCTTTTTCTCCAGAGATGCTCCCTAACCTGCTGAGTTACTCCAGTACTTTGTATCTATCTCACTTTTCATTCGGTGACCACGTCAACAGCTGGCAATACTATGAATGGCCAGTGCTGGTTTAAGCTACCCAGCTATGCTTAAAGCCAACTTCTGTCCGTGAAAAATTGAATTGGAATAGATATTGGGAGTAATTTTATGGTCTGACAATGAAAATAGTACAAATTAAAAGGAAGCATGTTCCAAGGTATTTGGATTCTCTTCTTGAGGCCTAAGTTGGGGAGTTACAGGGGAAGAGGAAATGCTGTTTGAAACTAGAACTTCCAGGCCCAGAGCTGCTCAAGGTCATCCACCCAATAAACCTGCAGAGTTCTTCAATCTATTCCACCAACCAGTGTGATACTGTTGTGTATTGAGACTGACATTATCATATACCTGCTCTGCAAATGTCTGGTGATGTTCACTGTCCAAGTGTTGAGCATAGGTTGGGATAAAAGGATGGCACAGTGGCACAGCTGGAAGTGTTGCTGCCTCACAGCACCAAAGACCCAGATTCGATCCTGATCTTGGGCACTGTGTGTGGAGTTTGCATGCTTACCTTGTGCGACTGTGTGGCATTCTTTTGGATGCTCCAGTTTCCTCACACATCCAAAAATGTGTGGGTTTGTGTCAATTGGCCTCTGTAAATTTCCCATAGTGTGCGGGGAGTGGATAAAAAAGTGGGATAACATAGAACTAGTGCAAACGAGTGATCGATGGTTGGCATGGACTTGGTTTGGCCGAAGGGCCTGTTTCCATGTTATATCTCTAAACTATCTCTAAGCTAAGTATTCACACATTCAACAGCAATTCTCCCCACAACTGTACGTTTGGATCTCTGAGCTTTTTGCAGTATTGAGAAAACGTGTGCCACCGAATCCAATTTTACAACATACAATATTAAAATGCTTGGCATTCCTGATCTATGCTCCTCTTTGCAGGTCCTGCTGTTGCTTTGAGAGATGGAACAAGCACCTAAATTCATGGCCGTTAACCCAAGATTGTGCCTTTTCTATGCCTCCAGTGCTGACCCTAGTGCTGTGTGCAGGGTGAGTGGTAGGTCACCCTTTCTACATAATGTATCACTGGAGGAAGAAAACAGACTCAGTTCTGTTTATTGCCCTGTTGTCAAATAGGAAATTGTCCTCCAGGTGGAAATTACTTCCCGCTTCTTCTGGATAATTTTACCAATAATTTAAAGATTATTATACTTTGGAGACCTTGGATTCGTTCCTATTTGGATTATTAAGGCATCACAAATAAAGTAAAGCTTTTGTTTGTCTTGGGACATGTGGAGATTGCATAGAGTCATTTGAAGTCTGCTCTTCATATTTGCACGTATAATGTTTCCAGCATCTTCACCACTTGTCTTCGGAATTACTCCGACAACCTACTCCGATGAGCTAAGCTTTCTCCGAGCCTAATATTTAGTGTGGGAAATGTCTGTGTTAAGTCTGTAGCTCAGACATGAAGGTGGCCTGTCCCTTTCATTAGTCCTGTAAAATTTATTCTATCCCATAATTAACTTGATTTGTTTAATCGCCTTGGTGATAACTCTGAAAACATTCTCCCTGGCAGTCCAGTCCGAACAGTTGATTTTGATCAGTGATGTTACCATGGAACCATTGTGCTTCATGAAGTATTTTTGTTCACATTTATCCCTCAAACTTTAATCTTATTTCCAAGCAGATAGTAACTTACTTTGTGTTTACAGAGAAACTGTTGATATGATCATTTCTCACTTGTTAATATTGGATAATGGATTTATTTTGTTTTTCTGTCTTGAAGATGACTAATTTTGCAGTCACAACTATCCCAGATTGCAGGTTAAATCATCTGCATACAGTTACATGACCCTTTCCTCGTATTTAAACAAAAAGTGCAGGCAATTTTTAACTGTTTTATTTTCTTTCTTTCAATAGAAGCAAGTTGCATTCATTCATTGGCTCTCTGCAATCAAGGGATGTAAATTCTCAAATTAAATTTTGTTGGTCTCCTCCATGCTTTCTTTCTTCACTAAAAATACAGATCTTTTGAAAGCCATAGCTTATTATAGAAAAGGTACAGACTGGTTAATCTTGAAACAAGGAACTGCAGATGCTGGTTTACAAAAAGAGATGCTGTCTGTTAATGCTGTGTGTTTTTTGGACGTGTTCTTGTTTCAACAGGGCAGTGAGGATACTCAACGCATGTCCATGGGGTTCTGGAATGGAGAGATTTCTCCCACTGACCCAACATAATAAATGTTTGCACATGTCTCCTTGTCTCCTCCTCTTATGCTGTATGTATTTGAATAATTCTGAACTTTTAACAGACTCTTTCAAATGCATTAAAAATAAAACAGTACTGCATAAAACCTGAAAGCCACATTTTATTTATTAATTTACAATCATTTTTGGTCTAAATTTCATCTTTTCTCTTACATTTGGTAGTATTCTAACTGCATTGTTTTCAAAACAGTCATTAATTATATATTTCCTAGTCTTCACTGCAGGATCGTATTACACGTGTTACTATTTTAAACTTCATTAAAATAATTTGGACAATGCTAAACATATGTGTGTAAGTGTGGCATGAAGAGTGTTCAACCTTTCACTTTTTTTTGTTGTTAAGGTCAGTATCCTATTTGAGCCTTTCTTACAAAGGAATAATCTAAGTTCTTTGCAATTCTCTATTATCCATTAATCTTCAGACCGTTGACAGGTTCAGTGGAAAATCAGGCTCTCTACGGAGCAATTCTTTAAGGGTTTCAGCTCACACACCTTGTGACTGCAGTAAACAATGTGGGTGATATTCCAGTGCAGCTCCAGAAGGTCAGACCCACTCTTGCTGTTGCATCAACCCCACACAACCAAAGGAAACACTGTCAGACTGAGGCCAAGTGGAAATTGGAGGAACAGCACCTCATATTTCGCTTGGGCAGGTTACAACACTGTGGTGCGAATATTGATTTCTCTTGTTTCAAGTAACCCTTGCATTCCCTCTCTCTCTGTCCCTCCCCCACCCTCGTCACCCTGCTAGTTTTATCCGCTCATTTACACCTCCCCACAGCCAACAATGGCCCTATGTGGGCTCTTTGGACATCGGTGTCGGCTCCTATCTGTTCTGTACATCACCGTCTATATCTCTCATTTCCCTTTCCCCTGACTCTCAGTCTGAAGAAGGGTCTCAACCCGAAACGTCACCTAATCCTTTTCTCCAAGGATGCCACCTGACCCGTTGAGTTACTCCAGCAGTTTGTGTCTTTCAAAGGAAACACGGACAACTTTAAATAATAAAATGAATCTCAATGTGTTTACTCTTCATTTCCCTCTCCATTTTTTTGATGAGCTGTCCCAAGGTTTTATGTGAGGTGCGATGGTCAGGTGGAGAATCGTTGAGTATGGAGAAGCCAAGAAAGAAAATTCCCAGCAAAGTTGCATTGTTCTGCCAGGATTCAGTCTGATCCTATGTGAATACTATGCTGCACCTTCTACTCACGGTACTACTGTTCAGATGTCATACCTGGAGAATATCCAGTTTATTCCGGCACTTAATGCTTTCATAGCACCTTTTAGAGGCACCTACCAGCTGAGGAATTGGGCAAATATATGATGTTCCTTGCGTATCCTTCCACCCTTCTCCCCACTGCCCTGACACTAGCCCAGTGCAATGTGCTGCTTGCCCAGATAATATCTTCAAGCATTTGAGTTCATGTCAGGGTCAATTTGAGCAATGTGAACCCAAGACTTTGAGTCAGAAGGAACTGGTTTACATCGAAGATAGACACAAAATGTTGGAATAACTCAACGGGACAGGCAGCATTTGTAGAGAAAAGGAATTCTATCCAGTGATGCTGCCTGTCCCGCTTAGTTTGTGTCTATCCAAAACTTTGAGTGTTAGCTGGATCTTCGAATCAGTCACATCCATTAAAGCGTCAGAAGGTCTTTGAATGATTGCAATTAAAAAAAATAAAAAATCTAACGAACACATTGATTATGCCACTTCTGGGCAAAGCTGCACTGCAAAACCTAGAACTAGGCATGGCCCATCCTTTAACAACGAGAGCAGATCCAAGATTCTGTCTCTGCATTCACAGGTCTCAGGTCCTGGAGCACAGCCCATTCCGTTACCTTGGCTTTTGACTGAGTGGCCCATTATTCCTCTGCCCCCATAGGAGCCAGCTCTGTTGCACAAATGCTACGGTCTGGTTGCAGCAGCAGTGCTGGTTCCCTGCGGTGCCACACAAAGGTTCCTGCATCACTTCAAGCTAGTTTTTTTCTGTGTCCAGTTAGTTTTATGTGCTGCCATGGTGGGCATGCCATAGGAAGGCTGTGATTTCACTGGAGAGGGTGCAGCGCAGCTTCAGCAGGTTGTGGGCTAGTATGGAACGTTTCTCTTTCTGTTCTGAAGAAAGATTCGATAGGCTGGGGGAGTTGGCTCAGGGGAAACTGAATAAAGTCTACAAAATTATTAGAATTGCAGGTAGGGTAAGTACTTAGAAACTCTTCTCCAGAACTCTTCTCTATAATCCAAGGGAATGGGTTTAAGATAAGGGGGCAGGAGATTCCGATGAGATAAGGAAGATTTTTTTTTCACTGTCGGGTGGTTGAAATCTACAAATGAATGAATGAATCAATAATACGTTATTGTCACATGTGACATCCACAGTGAGATTCTTTGTTTTGCACACACAAGTATGCAAAGAGTTGCCACAAACAGGGTGCCAACAAACCTACAAAGTATTCCCTTTAGTCTCCAATAGTCCCACTTTGTTCTCCCATGCGGAGTCCCTCTTTATTCTCTTAAATTGTGGAGAGAGGTAGCAACATTTAAGAAATATTTACAACATTTGAGCACTTGAAATAAGAATAAAAGTTTTTTGAAGGTTGCCAAAAAATCTGATGAGGGTAAAACCATACCCATTGGCCACGTGGACTTCAGCAAGGCATTAGATGAAGTTCCACTTGGTAGGGTTAGACCACAAGGGATCCCGGCAGAGTTAGCCGGCGGGATGGAGAATTGGCTTCATGGAAGAAGGCAGAGGGTGATGATCAAAAGTTGTTTTTCAGACTGGAGGCCTGTGTCTAGCTGTGTGGCTCAGGGATCGGTGCTGGACCCATTGCTGTTTGTGGTTTATATCAATAATTTGGATGGAATGTAGAAGGCATGATTAGTAAGTTTGCAGATGACAATAAAGAGGGCTGTATCAGAGATAGAGAAGATGGTTATCAAAAATTACAGTAGGATCTTGAACAGTTGCGCAAGTGGGCTGAGGAATGGCTGATGGAGTTTAATGCCGATGGGTGCAAGGTATTTGATTTTGGGAGGTCAGACCAAGGCAGCACTTTCATAGTGAATGGCAAGCCCTAGAGTGTGTTAAGGAATGATGGGATCTGCCAGTGTAGGTGTGTAATTCTTGGAGCGTGGCATCACAGGTGGCTGGAGAAGGCTTTTGGTACATTGGCCTTCATCAGTCAGGGTGTTGAGTTGAGTTGTAGAAGTTGGGATGTCATAATATAGTTGTTCAAGTCATTGTTGGGGCTGCATTTGGAGCACTGTGTTCAGTTTTGGTCACTATCGGAAGGATGTTGTTGAGTTCGAAGGAGTGCAGAGCAAATTTGCGAGGATGTTGCTGGGACCCGTGGGCCTAAGCTATGGGGAGAGGTTGGGCAGGCTGGGACTTTGTTCCATGGGGGTGAGGGGGAGAGGAGGGGGGGGGGGGCAGTAAATGCATGGAATATTTTGCCAAGAGTGGGAAAATTGGGAACCAGAAGACATGGGCTTGGGATGATAGGGGTGGGATTTGGTGGGAACCTGAGAAGCAACGTTTTCACGTGGAGGGTGGTGGGTATACAGAGCAAATGACCAGGGAAGGTAGTTGAGGCAGGTAGCATAACAACGTCTGGGATGGAACATCTAGGAATATTTGGATGGGTAAATGGATGGGAGGGGTTTGTATTGATATATGCCAGACACAGGTGAGTGGGACTGTTGTATGTGGGGCGTCTTGGTCAGCATGAGCAGGTTGCGGAGAAGGACTTATTTCCGTGTGGCATGACTCTAAGATGCTATGACACTCTGTGAAACACATTGGCATAGAAGACATGTGGTGGAAAATTGCAACTAGCATGGATAGGCTGTCCTGGTGCAGGGTCTCAACCCAAAATGTCAACAGTTCTCCTCACTCAGATGCCTCTCGACTCATTGGGTTCCTTCAACATAAGTTCATGGGTTCTCGGAGCAGAATTAGGCTCTAATCATGGCTGATCTATCTTTCCCTCTGAATCTCATTCTCCAATCTTCTCCCCCTAAACCCCTGACACCCGTACTAATCAAGAATCTGTCAACCTCCTCCTTAAACATATCCATTGACTTGGCCTCCACAGCCATCTGTGGCAATGAATTCCACAGATTCACCACCCTCTGACTAAATAATTTCTTTCTCATCTCCTTTCTCCTTTACATCCTTTTATTCTGAGGCTGTGATCTCTGGTCCTAGACTCTCCCACTAGTGGAAACATCCTCTCCACATTCACTCTATCCAGGCCTTTCACTATTCGACTAACAGTTTGTTTTTTGTTTGGCAACGATAGGTATTTGATGGCGAGCATGGACCTGAGAGTCCGAAGAAACAATTTTCAGACTCTATGACTCTCTGTTGACCATGTTTGGATTACTGTATCCTTTTTTCCAGATGATCGCTATCATCAAATGTCAACTGGTGTTCTTCCAGGAAGGATGTACAAGCTGTTGTCATTTGGCGGCTTGCAGTGACCAGAAATTATTCTGCAGCAGTGATTCAGCACTGGAAACATTGCTTTCGGGCAATGTTTCCATGGAGGGTCAGCATACATTTTGTAATACAGGGGCAATGTGGCAATTCTGACTGTGCTGAGTTTCAACATGAACATCCACGTCACAGCCCTTTTGAACCACTTGCTATTGAGGGCGTGCAGCGTAGGTTTACTAGGTTAATTCCTGGAATGGCAGGACTATCATATGTTGAAAGACTGGAGTGACTAGGCTTGTATACACTGGAATTTAGAAGGATGGGAGGAGATCTTATCGAAACGTATAAGATTATTAAGGGGTTGGACACGTTAGAGGCAGGAAACATGTTCCCAATGTTGGGGGAGTCCAGAACAAGGGGTCACAGTTTAACAATAAGGGGTAGGCCATTTAGAACTGAGATGAGGAAAAACTTTTTCAGTCAGATAGTTGTGAATCTGTGGAATTCTCTGCCTCAGAAGGCAGTGGAGGCCAATTCTCTGAATGCATTCAAGAGAGAGCTGGATAGAGCTCTTAAGGATAGCGGAGTCAGGGGGTATGGGGAGAAGGCAGGAATGGGGTACTGATTGAGAATGATCAGCCATGATCACATTGAATGGCGGTGCTGGCTCGAAGGGCCGAATGGCCTCCTCCTGCACCTATTGTCTATTGTCTATTGTCTATTGAGTCTGCTGTGACCATTCAGCAAATAATCTATCGCAGCAGTACGGTGGCACAGCGGTAGAGTTGCTGCCTTACAGCTGCAGTGACCTGTTTCGATCCTGACCATGGGTACTGTCAGTGCGGAGTTTGCACGTTCTTCCTTGTGGCCAACAGAGTTTTCTCCAGGTGCTCCGGATTCCTCCCACATTCCAAAGATATGCGGCTTTGTAGGTTAATTAGCTGTTGTAAATTGTATACGGGTGATCACTGGTTGTCATGGACTCGGTGGGCCAAAGGGTCTGTTTCCACGCTGTAACCCTAAGCTAAACCCAAACTAAAAGCAGCAGATAGACACAAAATGTCGGAGTAATTTAGCAGGACAGGCAGCATCTCTGGAGAGAAGCAATAGGTGACGTTTCAGGTGGAGACCCTTCTTCAGACTTCTAAAAGCAGTACTTCCCTAATGCTCCTCAGAAATCCAGTGCAAAGTACACCAACAACACCTAAATAGGCTCTCGCAAGTAACATCATATTGAAACTGGGCTGAGGATGTGCTACCTACAGCTGCTACTCTGCACTTCAAAGGTACCTCATTTGGTGTAATGCACTGCAGGACATCCTGTGGTTGAGAAGGCTGCTATATAAATGCAAATCTTTCTCTCGTTCCTTTCTCTCTCTCCGAGCAGAGTGATGGATTGCTAATGGGAAAGTACCTGTTGTGAAATAAATCATTTCTGAGCCATCCAGGCAGTCCCTACAATCTTGTTCCTTTTACCAAAAAAGTCTTATAAATAAGATTTATGAGTAATTTTCTGAGTTTAGGTTCCCATCAGGGAGCTTTGCCTGCCAACATTACGTGGAAGAAATCTGGACTTGTGTTACACAAAATTGTTTCTCACTCTTTGTTGTGGTGAAACTTACTGTGCGCCAGGATAAAGTTATTTGAGGCTGTTCCATCAGTGGTTGTACATTTAGAACAAATATCCCTTTAGTGCTGTGTTTTATTCAGCCGCTGAAGAAGTGTTATTATCACAGGCATTTGTAACTTGCCTCTCAATTTGGGATTATGATTATCTTTATTTAAATGAAAGCACTTGAGGTCATAGTTGTTTCTATTTTCTCAGGGCTGCCAAGATTCAGTAGAGGCCGAAGCTGTCTACATAGACCAAATATCAATTTAAATAAAAACTGCATATGGCCTTTGTAAAGGGAAATTTTAAAAAACTGTTAAAACGTAACAGAGTATAGATGGGCAAAATTCTGTTTCGCAGCTTCCTCTCTGGAAACAACCTTGCCATGTTAGCTGTGGAACCGTCTCCACCATACCTACAATCTGTATTTGGCTGGATTCACAGTGCAGGACCAGCAAAGAATTCTTAGTGAGTTAAGACCAGTATCTGATACTATAATTGGTATAAATAATGAATCAGTGGCCATTCTGGAACCATCAGACCACTAATTAATTTTGTCCTATTAAAAATAGCAGTGCCTGTTCAGTTTGAGTGCGGGTCAAGCCCTGGTTAAATTGCCCTTAGTTTATTAATGCAAGGAAAATGGGTGTAATGCATAAGGAGTTCTCCCCCACAATCTATAAAGATTGTGCATTCTAACAATGACATGAAATGTTTCACAGAGCATAAATATTTCAAAACAATCTTTGATGGTCTGACCATATTTTGTATGAAGTATATTTTATAATGTTTCATGAAATTCCAACATTCAGCACTAAAGAAACAGAAGAAGGTGCTTCGTGTTCAACACGTTGTCAATAAAATCAGCCATGCTCCTCCCCTGTCATTAATAAAAATATATTTGAAGTAATGTATTGGAAAATTAGTACAATATATTCACTTCCAATTACAATGCATTGTGCATGTCAAGAAGTCCCATTTATTTTATTAATCAAATGGACCCATCCTTGACCTACATGAGCCCATATTAAGCTATATTTTTATGAATTCTGAATTGCTGTAAACAGTGCACGGTAATGGTCACATCTTTGACTATTCTGAATGTTGTACTTATATGGGAATTGAATGACACTGGTTCATTTCTACAATAGTATCATCTAAAAGTGTTGACCCAATCTTTCCACCTTTCACACTCGTATATCTTCGATCTTTTGGTGCCAGACCAAGAAAATTCTGGGTAAATGGTGTTGATATAACTCACCGGAAAAGTATTAGTTAACACGCAATGGTGAATCTGTATAAAATCTTAGTAAGACCACAATTGGAGAGTGTGGTATTTGCAAGCAGATGGCAGGATGTTGAAAAAAATAAAGACGCTCTTTCTTAACTAGTTGCAATCTTTAAAAAAAAGGAAATCGGAGTCTATATTTTGGTTATGTTGAGGAAACTTAAGAGAAATGTTTAAATGAGAAATGTTAAAATGATAGGCGCATGGCACCAAATGCATAAATAATTGCTGTTTCTATTGAATGGCGGGAGTCATACAAAGGATTAACAAAAAATTACACAGAGAGCAGCAGTAATGAAGTGTAGGATTGCACAATTAGAATTATTGGAATTAATAATTTTAGTCAAGGCAATGTTCAGGAAATGTCAGATACATACTTGAAGGAAAGCACATGATAAGATAGGAGCAAAAAGCAGTGCACACGATTGGGCAGCTGCACAGTGGAAAATAAATCCCAGCTGGAATGGTTGTGCTGAATGGACTCCTTGGTTCTGCGATTCCTGTGTAATTCACTAAAATTTTGTGTAAAATAAAAACTTGGCTTCTCTACTAGAAACCATCAGAACTGATTTGATAAGAATGATCATGAGATCAGGAAACCAATTAACAGTCATCCCAGGGCATTCTTGGATTGCAGATTCAAACCTGTTTAAACCTGATTGTAATTCTATTAGAGTCATAGTCATAGAGTGATACAGTGTGGAAATAGGCTCAACTTGCCCACACCGGCCAACATGTCCCAGCTACACTAGTCCCACCTGCTTGCGTTTGGTCCATATCCCTCCAAACTTGCCCTATCCATGTATTTTGCCATAATCTTCAATAACCATCCTACTGGTTAAATGTGAAATCATTTTGTTTCCCCAACTCCAGAAGCAAGGTCCCTGCAGCGAAGTCATCAAGCTGCAGTATGCAATCGATGCTTCAATTTGAGTAAATTCAAGGCTTGGCCTCCAAATCATTGACTCGTTGACTCAATTACTGAAGTACACGAGAAGGGCTTTACACCAAATATGGTTCAATGGTGCTTTAATTGCCACATCCTCAAAACAAAGGTCTTCTCCTAACCTGCCTCCACTGTGCAACATCATCCTTTG
The DNA here is from genome assembly GCF_053455715.1 of Rhinoraja longicauda. Taxonomy (NCBI): domain Eukaryota; kingdom Metazoa; phylum Chordata; class Chondrichthyes; order Rajiformes; family Arhynchobatidae; genus Rhinoraja; species Rhinoraja longicauda. The sequence goes on along the minus strand of NC_135953.1, from coordinate 83,638,176 downwards.
ATATATTTCCCTGATAAGATGTGGGAAAATGTCAATCAGTTTTCAATACTCAGGAGCAACTACTCAGTAAAAGCAGGCCTTGGCAATGAAATTCATCATTGCTTTTGTGAACCAATGCAGCCTTTGGCCTTTAAAGGAAAAGAGTGTTTGAAGATCAAGATCTAATATTGGGCATAAGGCTTATGGTCTTCTGGAGATTAGATGATTCTTGAAGTCTTGTCTGCTAATGAGACAAGAGGTACCTACAGGAAATAGACATAAAATGCTGGAGTAACTAAGCGGGGCAGGCACTATCTCTGGATAGAAGGAATGTTTAACGTTTTGGGTCGAGACCCTTCTTACCGATTGCATCAAGTTTACTCTTCAGGATAATAATGGTTGATAACCATTTGTGCTGTCTGCGATATCACCCACTTTAGAGTCATCTGCAAACTTGCTAATCATGCCTTCTATATTCTCATCTAAATAACTGATATATATGCCACAAACAGCAATGGGCTCAGCACCAATTCCCGAGGCACCATTAGTCACAGGCCTCCAGTCTGAAAAGCAACCTGCCACCATCACTCTGCTTCCTACCATAAAGCAAATTCTCTATCCAGTCGACCAGCTCTCCCTGGATCCCATGGGATCTAACCTTCCAGAGCAGCCTACCATGCACAACATAATCAAATGTCTTGCTGAAGTCTACATAGACAATACCTACAGCTTTCCCCTCATTAACATTTTTGGTTACTTCTTAAAAAACAGATTCATAAGAAACGATCTCCTACGTAAAAAACACCCTGACTATCCCTAATTAGGGAATTTAGTCTATCTGAATGCAAATGAATTTTATCCCTCAGAATACACTCCAGTAACTTACCTACACAGATGTAAGGCTATCACAAAATGCTGGAGTAACTCAGCAGGGTAGGCAGCATCTAGGAGAGAGGGAATGGGTGACGTTTCGGGTGGAGAACCTTCCTCAGTGTGAAGAAGGGTCTCGACCCGAAATGTCACCCATTTCCTCTCTCCTAGATGCTGCCTGACCTGCTGAGTTACTCCAGCATTTTGTGATACCTTCGATTTGTTACCAGCATCTGCAGTTAATTTCCTACAGATGTCAGGCTTACTGGTCTATAGACAATAGACAATAGACAATAGACAATAGGTGCAGGAGTAGGCCATTCAGCACTTCGAGCCAGCACCGCCATTCAATGCGATCATGGCTGATCACTCTCAATCAGTACCCCGTTCCTGCCTTCTCCCCATACCCCCTCACTCTGCTATCCTTAAGAGCTCTATCCAGCTCTCTCTTGAAAGCATCCAACGAACTGGCCTCCACTGCCTTCTGAGGCAGAGAATTCCACACCTTCACCACTCTCTGACTGAAAAAGTTCTTCCTCATCTCCGTTCTAAATGGCCTACCCCTTATTTTTAAACTGTGGCCCCTTGTTCTGGACTCCCCCAACATTGGGAACATGTTTCCTGCCTCTAATGTGTCCAATCCCCTAATTATCTTATGTTTCAATAAGATCCCCCCTCATCCTTCTAAATTCCAGTGTATACAAGCTTAATTGCTCCAGCCTTTCAACATACGACAGTCCCGCCATTCCGGGAATTAACCTAGTGAACCTACGCTGCACGCCCCCAAGCTTTTCCTCCATCTCCTGCTGCTCTACACAGAGGTGACCGCTATGGTCCCTGAGGGACCCTATTATTTCTCTAGTTACTCTCTTACCATTAATGCACTCGTTCACTTCAGTTTCGTTCAGAGATGCAGCATGGAAACAGGCCCTTCGGCCCACCGTCCATACTGACCAGTGATCACCCGTTCACACTACTCCTAGGCTATCCTGCTTTTGCATCTTCTCCCTGCCCATTAGGGTCCAATTTACAGAGACCAATTAACCTGCAAACCTGCATGTCTTTGGGGTGTGGGAGTAAGTTGGAACACCAGGAGGAAACCCATGTGATCACAGGGAGAACGTGCTTTCTTCTGTCTCCAAAGCTAGGATAATTTTATTTGAGTAGGCAAGGTCTAGAAATGAAATATCTGAGGATTGCCTTTTAATGTAAGTATGCACAAAGTTCATTATTCTAACACCCAGCAGAAGCAGTAAATCCCCAATGCTGCCATATTTACGATTCTCGTTCTATTTTCCATCAGACATGAACAAGAACTTGGACAGGAGCAACACTGGCCTACCATATCAATTTCTTATCTGCTTCATAATGCAAAAGCTGCAAAGATAAAGGGAGTGTGAAATTGATCTGAACTCCATCACTGTTAAAATGGTCTGCCTTTGGGCTGCTGCAATTATGGTCAGGACAGTGGAACAGTGTAATGAAGTGATGTAGTTTTCTATGAAATATACACAAAGCAACAGTATTCATGAGAAATTGTTAAATCAATCATTTAATGAGTATTTTTGGAAATGCATGACATTATGATGAAGATCTAATTGAAGCACATCCTTGCATGAAAAAATACTTTTTCTTCTGTTTTTAAAAAATAATGTTAGCCAAGTACAAAATAGAACATAGAACATACTAGTACCACACAGGAAAAGGCCCTTCAGCCCATAATATCCGTGCTGAACATAACATCAAGTGAAATTAATCTCAACTGCCCCTGCACATGATCCATACCCATCCATTCCCTACATATCCATGCCCCTATCTAAAATCCTCTCAAACCCAACTGTTGTATCTGGTTCCATAACCATCCCTGGCATCATGTTCTAGGCACCCAACACTGTCGGTGTAGAAATCATGCCCTGCACACCTCCTGCAAACTCCCCCCTCTCACCTTTAAGCAATGCCCTCAAGTGTTTGACATTTCTAGTCTGGGGAAAGTTTCAGATTGTCTACCCTATCTGTGCCTTTCATAATTTTATATTCTTCTATCAGGTTTCTGCTCAACCTCCGATATTCTAGAAAAAACAATCCTAGTTTGTCCAATCTCTCCTTACAGTCAACACCCTCTAATCCAGGCAGCATTCTGGTAAGCCTCTTCTGCACCCTCTCCAAAGCCTCTACATCCTTTCTGTAATGGGGTGACCAACACTGCACATAATACTTCAAATGCAGCATAACCGCCATCCTACAGAGCTGCAATGTGACTTCCTGATTCTTATACTGAATGCTCCAACTGATGAAAGCAAATGTACCATATGCCTACTTTACTACTCTATCTACTTGTCTTGCCACTATAAGGGAGCTATGGACTTGTCTCCAACATCCCTCTGTACATTAAACTTTAAAGACAATTGATCTCTTTTGAATAAACTGATTGATTGTATGGTGATGGTGCATTACTATTCTTTGCTCTTCCCTTATTAATTTACAATGGTGCATGGATAAAATAGCAAACGTAACTCATTATTGACAGAGCAACCAAAAGTCAATTATAGATAGGCACATAAAGCTGGTTAACTTAACGGGTCAAACAGCATCTCTGGAGAAAAGGAATACTGAGAGATACTCAATTACTTCAGCTTTTTGTGCCTATCTGGTTTAAATCAGCGTCTTCAGTTCCTTCCTACACAAAAGTAAATTATGCATCATTCTTCCTCAAATTTCTTCCTCAAAATCCTCCTTGTAAGCTGAGAAAGATTTAATCTGTTGAAGTAGCTGGTTGCTCCCCAACCTACTGATCATACATGGTCATGGAGGATTGTTCATCGTGTATTTTTGGGGTTACATAGAAACATAGAAAATAGGTGCAGGAGTAGGCCATTTGACATTCAATATGATCATGGCTGATCATCCTAAATCAGTACCCTGTTCCAGCTTTCTCCCCATATCCATTGATCCCATTTGCCCTAAGACCGATATGCAACTCTCTTGAAAATATCCAGTGAATTGGCCTCCACTGCCTTCTGTGGCTGAGAATTCACAACTCTCTGGGTGAAAAGCACAGATTCACAACTCTCTGGGTGAAAAGCACAGATTCACAACTCTCTGGTTGAAAGGGTCATTGTAATGTATTGCCCGGAGCAACGGTTCAGTCAGGACATCTACCTACTTGTTTTAGATTGAGGGTGACAGTCGAGGTCAACTTAGTGAACCTAGTTATATACTTTTATTCTTGCCTGGTGTACACGAAACCAGCATCAATCCAGTTGCACACTCTTGTTGCAAATGAAGCTAGGCAGCGTGGCCATGGCCTGTCAATGTTCTGGACCCCTGAGGTCTGAGAGTAATTTGTTTCTTCTTGAAAAGCAGACTCCATCAATGTCCGCCCACATAAAAGTTGAAATCAGATTTGGGAAAAAAAGGAAAAGCTTTGGGGCTTTTGGAACGTTTTTATGGCTAATTTTGATTAGCTGCAGACGATTTATTTTTTTACTTAACACCAATCCCTAAGGACCATTGAAATGTGAAAAGAAGTGAGTTTCAGAGAAGCTCATCGTCGCAACTTAATTTTAGTCTCAAATTTTCTTTCTTCCTTTAATTTCAAACAGTTACATCACTGCTTACAGCAGAACAATGTCCTATATATAAACTGATAAATTGCCGCACTTTAATTAGTAGAATCCTGTGTTAGTCGGTGGAGCATTGCGATATTGTTAAACCGTAAGAGATCCATCTGGCAAACACTGCCATTATTTCTCCTCATGTGAGACACTGCAGGGAGGATTACATCATGAGCCAGCTTGCTTCCTTGGCTGTATTATGAACTACACCAGATTTATCTTGGCTGGTAAACAAAATAGTTATTTAACACATTTAAAAAAAGATCTCAGCCAGTATAAAGCACAGTCTGTGTCTTATGATCTCACTGTTTCGAGAATCTGCTGAGTGAGGCAATAGAAGTCAGCAGATGTTGGAGTGGGTGGGAAGGTGGTGAACAGTGAGGAGAATCCAATTCATTTCTAGAAATGGGACTTTTCAATAACTATATTCATTAATTGGAATCATTGGTTGTGGATTTCCTTCTTTTATATTCTTTTCACTTTCATTGCTAAATGCAGATAAATACAGTCTGTGAACATGGAACTGAAGAATAAATAATACATAATTAATGAGCCTTATCCATGGACTTAAGACCAGAAACCATTTTTGTTTTGCTTCAGTTTAGCTTAGTTTTTTATTGTCACATGTACCAAGGTACGGTGAAAATCTTCTTTGCTGCATGCTATCCAGTCAGCAAAAAGACTATGCATGGTTACAATCAAGTGAACCACAATGTACAGATTTTGGATAAAGGGTATAATGTTTCGTGCAAGAAAAAGTCTCGTAAAGTCTGAGTATAGAGAGTTCAATGAGGTAGATGGGAGGTCAAGACCACTCTCAAGCTGGTGAGAGGACGGTTCAGTTGCCTGATAACAGGTGGGAAGAAACTGCCCCTACATTTGTAGCTATGCGTTTTCAAACTTCTGTACTTCTTGCCTGATGGAAGAGGGGAAAAGAGAGAGTAACCAGGGTGAGATTTGCCGAGGCAGCGCAAAGTGCAGATGGAGTCAATGAAAGGGAGGCTAGTTTGTATGATGGTCTGGGCTATGTCCACAACGCTCTATAATTTCTTGTTGTCGGTTGGAACTTTTCCCAAACCATCTGTGATGCAACTGATAAAATGCTTCTTACGGTACATCTGTAGAAGGCGGTGAGGGTTTAATGCATGGAATTGATAGCCAGCTTAATGAGATAAGCTTATGTCAATTAATAAAACCGATGTTGCTCTAAACCCTGGGCATCTCCATCGCTGCCGCCTCGCTGAGCCCTGGAGCCCTCGCCCCGCCATCACCACCGCCGCTGCCGCTCTAAACCCCAGGTGTCTCCTTCACCGCTCATCCATGGAGCTGCCACTCCTTCTTCCCGCTCTAAACCCTGGGCGTCTCCATCGCTGCCGACGCCGCTGTGCCTCAGGCTGTCGCTTAGCATCACCGCCGCTGCTAATCCTGCTGCCGCTCTCAGCCACGGGCATCTCCTTCACCGCTCAGCCAAGGAGCCGGCGCTGAGCAGTTGAAGGTCAGACTAATTAGACCAAGCAGACCAGCTGGGCCCAAACTCCTCCCGCATTCGCGCAGCGCACGACTCCCCTCCTCTCCACCCCTCTCCCCACCCTCCCCCCTCTCCCCTCTTCCTCCTCCCCCCTCCCTCCCCTCCCTCCCCTTCCCTCCCCCTTCCCTCCCCCTTCCCTCCCCCCTCTTCCCTCCCTCTCCCCTCCTCCCTCCCTCTCCCCTCTCCCCTCTCCCCTGCCCTCCCTCCCACCCTCTCCCCTCCCTCCCCTCCTCTCCCCCTCGCTCCCCCCTTCCTCCCTGCTTCCCCCTCCTCCTTCCCCCCTCTCCCCCTCTCCTCCCTCCCCCACTCCTCCTTCCCTCCCCCTCCCCCTCCCCCTCCCTCCTCCCTCCCTCCACCCCTCCCTCCCCCTCCTCCCTCTCCTCGCTCCTCCCTCTCCTCCCTTCCCCCTCTCCTCCCTCTCCTCCCTCTCCTCCCTCCCCTCCCCCCCATCATGTCAGTGACATGATTCCATGAGCTCTTCATTAAAAATAATCTGCATTGTTTCCCTGGCTCTGGACCTCTTCAGAATCCCACAACAGCAGTGCAGACGCGAATTGAGTGAACAACATTCTTTAGCTCTGTTGCTGATCAAAGATAGACAATAGACAATAGACAATGGGTGCAGGGGAAGGCCATTTGGCCCTTCGAGCCAGCACCACCATTCAAGTTGCAAGGGTGCAGAGAAAGAAAGAGATTGGGAATGGGACTGATAGCCAGTGAGCCACCCTTGGTCCAATGAGTACAAGATCTATGTATCCTTTCCTGCTAATATGACACTAGACTGATTCCATCAGCTGATATATATCAACCATTCCACCCTCAGTTTAAATAAACAGGATGAGAATAATTTTCACAAATGCGTTTAAACATTTAGCATCAAAGGCTTTGTAGCAAAACATTGTTCAAACAATGTGTATTTAAACATTTAAATACGGCACAGAAGGTAACTGATGTATATGGAACCAGATCCAAGCAAGTGCTCATGGAAGTAAATTGGCATTGACAAATACCGATTGACATACTAATTTAGAAAGTAGTGAAAATTATTCATATGAATTACAATGCAATTTAAAGATGCAAATTTAAATCAATTGCTTGACAAAATAAATGATAGGCAGGAGATGTTTAGATAACTGTTAAATCTTATGCAATTTGTGCTACAATGAACTTGCCATGTTTGTGATGTGACTTTATATACTTAATCTGGTGCCTGCACATAGTCATAGAGTAATACAGCGCCAAAACAGTCCCTTCGGCCCAACTTTTCCACACTGGCCAATATGTCCCAACTACACTAGTCCCACCTGCCTGCGCTTGGTCCATATCCCTCCAAATTGGTCCTATTCATGTACCTGTCTGTATCTTAAATGTTGGCTTGTCCCAGCCTCAACTACTTCATCTGGCAGCTTGTTCCATACACCCACCATCGTTTGTGTGCAAAGGTTACCCCTCAGATTCCTATTAAATCTTTATCCCTTCACCTTGAACCTATGTCCTCTGGTCCTAGACTCCCCTACTCTGGGCAAGAAACTCTGTGCATCTACCCGATCTATTCCTCTCATGATTTCGTATACCTCTATAAGATCACCCCTTATCTTCCTGTACTCCAAGGAATAGAGACCAAGCCTACTCAACCTCTCCCTATAGCTCACACCCTCTAGTCCTGGCAGCATCTTCATAAATTGAACAATTGCACAATTGAATATGCAAAATTCCATCCTGGAAATTAGACAATTTTGATAGGTTTTGGCATTAAACAGTTGACTGCAAATGTTGTGTTATTTTCTGGCAGTTATTGAGGTAAATACAAATTAATTAAAGACAATTAAACTGAGAATGCAGATGATAAAATGGTGTGTTGCAATGAGTGACTCCATTATATATGGAATGGGTGAATGAATACTTGGTAAGGATATGCTGCATAGTAGCATAATATTTCTTGGGCTGCTGCCAAAGGCTAACTGCAACTTGTCCCTATTTTTTTTATTGTGGAAGTAGTTTAGCATGCATTTTTTTGTGCACAGATGGACAGATTTCTGCTGCTACATCAGTCATCATTAAAATAACCTATTTGAGAGATAGCATCATTGCAGTCCAAACTTTATTTACCCCTCTCCCTTGATGCAAAGCTAACAGGAATTAGGAATGGAATGTCTAACCAGTTTCCTCTTCCTCAATAGTTTGACACCGAGCTGGCTGGGCACAGATTGAGAAAGAAACCTGGAGCCTTTCATTATTGTGCTCAGTTATTCACTGAAGGAATCATCAAAAGAGCACCTGGTGCTAATTTTGCTTTCTTTTCTGACTAACTCTTAGACTGCTTTGTCCTAATTGTTTATAATTCATGGTCATCTTGGCTGAACACATTTACTTTATGTAATATAATTTCTGGCATCATTGATAAAGCAATTGAATTGCTTTTGTGTCTAGACTATTCATTGTCCCGTCCTAATACAGAAGCTTACACTATGAACACAGACTCCAGGCAAGGGAACCTCCAAAATATCTGGATCTTGAAAACCGAAATAAAGGCCAAAGCAAAATATTACCCACAAAAGAGTCTGATTCAAAAGACTGATTCCTTCTGATCTCACATGCTGCAAAAATTTGTATCATTTAAAAGTTAACCTTGAAGGTGCACTTTCTAAAGCATAGCTGTAGAACACTAAGAAGAAAATAACAGTGAACTGCAGATTGCATTTGTAGCCCTCAGAGGCACTTTCTGTTAACAAGCTCGCAGGCCCTTCATCGCCCTGCGTGGCCTGGCCGCGGCACTTTCCATCGCCTGGTGGGGGCTCAGGACCTTCATCGCCCTGCGTGGCTCGGCCGCGGCACTTTCCATCGCCCGGTGGGGGCTCAGGCCCTTCATCGCCCTGCGTGGCCTGGCCGCGGCACTTTCCATCGCCCGGTGGGGGCTCAGGACCTTCATCGGCCTGCTCGGCTCGGCCCTGGGACTTTCCATCGCCCGGTGGGGGCTTCAAAAATCGGGAGCCTCTATCGCCTCGTGGCACCACGGGAGAAGAATGAGGAGGAGATAAGACTTTTCTTTGCCTTCCATCACAGTGAGGGTGTGCCTAGAGCAATCACTGTGATGGCTGTTTGTGTTAAAATTGTAATTGTGTGTCTTGTGTTCTTTATTGTCTACTGCCGGACCCTGACGTGAGAGGACGCTGACGCTATTTGTTCGCCGCTTCGCCGTCAGGACAGTTCGTTTGTTTGTTTTTATGTCTTGACTGTATTGTAAAGCGTCTTTGAGCATTTGGAAAAGCGCTATAAAAAATAAATGTTTATTATTATTATTATTATAAGTTCAACAAGATCATTTAGTCCTGATGTGTGAAGCCAGCTGTATATTCTGGGTGTGTGGGTGAGGTGGGAATGGAAGGTAGGGAGAGATAGTTGGAGTAGATGCAGGGATTGGGGAGAGAATGAGATTTACAAGGTCTCGTAATAGGCCAACACCTTAATCTGGTTATGAGTATACTTAACTATAATTTAGTAGATTTCTGTCTCCAGCAATAATTTTAAGGACTGTTAGATTGGCTTGGCTGTAGCATGGCAAGGAACAACGAGGCAAAAGAGCACAAAGTAAAGACGGGCCCCCACAATGCCAGAGATCTGGGTTCGATCCTGACCTCAGCTGCTGTCTATGTTGTGTTGCATGTTCTACCTCTGACTTTGTGGATTTTCTCCGGCTGCTCCGGTTTCCTCCCACGTCCCAAAAGACATATGGGTTTGTAGGTTAATTGACCTTTGTAAATTGCCCCAAGTACAGAAGGAGCGAATGGGGAAAGTTGCAAATGCAGAGAACTAGTGTGAATGGGTGATTGATGGTTGGCATAGATTCGGTGAGCTGAAGGACCTGTTTCCATGCTGTATCTTTCAGTCAGTCAATCAGTCAGATTTTGAGCTATAACTTACAACCTAGGACCTCACTCTTTCTCTGAGTGAAAAAGCTTCTCCTCGGACTTCATCTAAATCTCTTGCTTCTTACTCTAAATTTCTGTTCTCTAGTTTTATCTATCTCTATGGTGAAAAATATGGGCTTGTAGGGACATACGGATCACGTCGGGGTCACCAGGCCACGATTGGGCTGACCAGCTGCCTTGGGTCCTCCTCGGCATTTGTACGGCCCCGAAGGCCGAGCTAGGCACATCCTCGGCCGAACTTGTCTACGGTTCGCCCCTGCGGGTACCAGGTGACATCCTCCCTTCCGCCCCCGCTTTGCCACCACCCGTTACGTCGGTGTTGGGTTCCCTCCGGGCACGGGTAGGTTCTCTGGCTCCAGTCCCGACCTCCTGGCACGGAAGCACGGCGGTCCACGTCCCGTCGGACTTGCGGGACTGTGATTTCGTGTTCCTGCGGAAAGATTCCCACTGCCCCCCTCTTCAGCCGGTTTATCAGGGCCCGTTTCAGGTACTTAAGAGAGGGGCTGTCACTTTTACCTTACAGGTGGGTAATCGCCTATGGCCGCCCCCCTGGTGCCGCCAGCGGCGCCTTATTTGCCACTCCTCAGCCCCCCACCGCCTATGGTTGGGCCCGGGCCCCCATTCCCGATCAAGCGCTCTCCGTCGCCTACGCCCTCCACTTCCATGGCCCCTCCATCGCCTCCGGCGGCGGCGGCCTCCCCGCCTCCCATCACATTGGCGGTATCGGGTTCCCCCCTCCGTACGCGTTCCGGGAGGGAGGTCCGGGCACCCGTGAGGTATGGTTTCGAGGGTTCTGGGGGGGGGTCATGTAGGGACATACAGATTAGTGGGGGGGTCTCGAACCCTCGGTTGGGCTAACGAGGCACGAGATGCGGGAGCACGGGATATAGTTGTGTCTGGCGACCAGCTGGAAAGATGAGATTAGATTATTATACCTAGTTAAGTAGTGTGTGTCCAAAAGCTGCAGTCTGTTTGCAAATACCTTTGAATAAAGACTTTGAACAAAGACGCTCGTTGTGGACTCACTACAGGCTAAAGGGGGAAACATTTCCTGCAGTGTGTCCTATCTATATACCCCTTCATAATGTTATATACCTCAATCATGTTCCCAGTCAGCCTCCTCTGCTCCAGGGGGAACAGACCTAAACTTTGCAGTTCCTCTTTATAACTGAAACATTCCAACCCAGCTAACATCCTGGTGACTCTCCTCGGCACTCTCTCCATCATATCCTTTCATAGCATGGTGATCAGAACTGCACTCAATATTCCAGCTGTGGTATGACAAATGTTGAAGCATAGCCTCCCTGTTCTTGTATTCAATGCCCTGACCTATGAAGGTCAGCATCTAATGTGTCTTTTAAATCATCTACCTGCATTATCAATGTGCTGCCACTTTCAAAGATATTTGGATGTACATACCATGGTCCCTCCATTCCACAGTTCTGCCAAGGACCTTAAATTCATGGTGTGTATGCTAGCCTCATGAGTACTCCTCGTTTTTTTAGTTTAGTTTAGTTTATTGTCATGTGTACCGAGGTACCGTGCACAGCTTTATGTTGCATGCTATCCAGTCAGCGGTAAAATTATACATGATTACAATTGAGCCATCCACAGTATACAGAAACAGGATAAAAAAGAATAACATATACTGCAAGATAATGTCCAGTAAACTGATTAAAGATAGTGCAAGGGATCTTCAATGAGGTAGATGGTAGCTCAGGACCACTCTCTAGTTGGTGAAAGGATGGTTCTCCGTCAGGATAGTTTGTCTGTTTGTTTTTATGTTATGACTGTTTTTGTAAAGCGCTTTGAGCACCTGGTAAAGCGCTATATAAAATAAATGCTTATTATTATTATTATTATTATTATTATTATAACAAGATGCCTGATAACAGCTGGGAAGAAATTGTCCCTGAATCTGGAGGTGTGCATGTTCACACTTCTGTACCTCTTGCCTGGTGGGAGAAGGGAGAAGAGGGGGTGTCCGGGGGTGAAACCCATCCCTGAATATGCTGGTGACCTTGCTGAGGCGACGTGAACTGTTGACGGAGTCAATGGAAGGGAGGTTAGTTCATGTGATGGTCTGAGCTGCGTTCACAAATCTCTGCAATTTCTTGCAGTCTTGGATGGAATTCTTCCCAAACCATCCCGATAAAATGCTCTCCACAGTGCAACTATAGAAGTTGGTGAGAGTTTTTGTGGACATGTCAAACTTCTTAAGACTTCGAAGGTAGTAGAGTTGTCAGTGTGCATTCTTCACCATTGCTTCAATGTGGCTAGTCCAGGACAAGTTGCTGGTGATATTTACTACTAAGAATTTGAAGCTTTCAACCATCTCTACTATGGCGCTGTCAATGGATGTTTACTGCCTCACTTCCTGAAGTCGATCACAGTCTCCTTTGTCTAGCTGACATTGTGGGAAAGTCTATTGTCTTGACACCAGGTTAAAAAGTTCTCAATCTCCTTCCTGTACTCCGTCTTCTCATTATTTCATATCTGGCCCACCATGGTGGTGTCATCTGTGAATTTCTAGATGTGGGAGTGTAAGCAGTAAAGAAGGGGGCTGAGAATGCATCCTTGCGGAATACCAGTGTTGAGGATTATTGTAGAGGATGATTTCCCCCCCATCCTCACTGGTTGGGGTCTGATGGTCAGGAAATTGAGGATCCAGTTACAGAGATGAGTGCTGATTCCAAGTTCCACAAGTTTGGAGATGAGGTTGGATGGTGTCATGGTGTTAAAGGCAGAGCTATAGTCTCTCTTATCTAGGTGTTCCAGGGATGAGTGTTGGGCCAAGGAGATAGCATCAGCTGTGGTCCTGCTGTGGCAGTCGGTGAATTGCAGTGGGTGAAGGCTGCTTGGTAGACTGGATTTAATGCATTCCATAACCAGCCTCTCAAAGCACTTCATGGTGGCGAATATCAAGGCCACTGCATGGTAGTGTTTTAGACACGAGATCTTGCTTTTTGGCACTGGGATGATAATAGTCTTCTTGAGGCAGGTGGGTAGACAGAATGGAGTAGGGAGAGATTGAAGATGTCTGTGAATACTCCTGCTAGTTGTTCCATGGAGTTTCTAAGAATGTGGCCAGGGACTCTGTTTGGGCCAGTTGTTTCCCATGGGCTCACCCTCAGGACAGCTGCTCTAACTTCTGCAACAGTGACTCTGAGAAGAGGCACATGACACTGATGGGATGGATGCCATCTCCCTGTTTGGCCTTCTGCTCAAAGGAAGCATAGAATGCATTAAGATCATCAATAATGGCCATACTATCACCGGTGATGTTGCCTGACTTCACTTTGCAGCCAGTTATAGGTTTCAGACCTTGCCGACATTCTGCGGGTATCCAAATTATTATACCGGGATTCAAGTTTGGCCCGGTATTGTCTTTTGGCAATCTTGATGGCTCTGTGAATTTCATAGTGAGCATTCATGGGATTGGTTGACTTATATGCAGTGGACCCAGCCTCCACCTGTGAATGTACCTCACAGTTCATCTGGTTGGGGAACACTCCGATTGTCTTCTTCGGCAGCAGTCCTCTATGCACTTGTTGATGAAATCAGTCAAACAGTGGTGTACCTATTCAGGTTAGCTGCGGATTCCCAGTCCCCTGACTAAAGCAATTGCGTAGGATGTCATCCATGTCCGCCGACCAGCATTGAACAATGCTCTGTACCGGATCCTCCTGCCTTCAGTTGTTGTTTGTAGGCAGGGAGTAGAAGCAATGCTAGGTGATCAGATTCCCCGATTGTGATCAAGGAACAGAGTGGTAAGTGTTTATTATTGATGTGTTGCAGTGGTCAAGGGTGTTCTGGGCCCTGGTGGGATAAGAGACATGCTGATGGTACTTTTGCAGTATGGCTCTGAAGTTAGATTGAGAGAAGTCTCTGGGTACAATGACCAGCGTTCAGGTGTTTGTCTCAAGGCCATCGATAGCGGCGTACAATTTATTCAGAGTCACAGAGTCTGTGTAGGGAGGGGGATGTAGACTGCTGTCAGGATAGCTGAGGGGAATTCCCTCGGCAGGTAGTAGGAACGGCACTTCACAGTTAGATATTCCAGGTCTGGGAAGCATGAACTCACCAGGATCTCCACATCTGTGCACCACGAGCTATTGATTAGAAAGCAGACCCCCACCGCCTCTAACCTTGTCCAAAGATGCCGTAAGGTCCATCCGATGAAGGGAGACTCCCTTGGGTTGAATGGCACTCTCAGCAAAGTCGGGTGTGAGCCATTACTCTGTGAAACTTAGCACACAGCAGTCTCTCACTTCTCTGAGGTATTTCAGTCTGGCTTTAAGTTCATGGTTGGTGGTTTTCCACAGACTGCACATTAGCCAGTAGTATGGTCGGAAGGGGGGTCTTGAAACCCCGTTGTTATAGCCTCACTTGTAGCCCAGTGCTCATCCCTCGTTTCCTCACTAGGTGGCAGTACTACAGTCTTGTGAGTCGGTTCTTTGGCCTGGAGTTGGCATTGGATTACCTTGTAGGAGAGAGGCTGCGCACGGTGTGGCAGTTGGGAGTCCCGGGAGGTGAGTGTATCACCTCACAGTTATCCAGATTAAATTCTATCTGCCATTTCTCAGCCCATTACACCAACTAATCAATACCATCAGTAGTCCTAAACTACTCTCCACACTATCAATAACACCACCAATCTTTGTATCATTGTCTTCACTATTGTCGTATCCTGGCAATATCTGGAGGGCATTAAAACCAACGAGTGCATGTTTTATTATCGTTGGATCACGCACTGTGCCAAAAATTGAAGCCTCTGAGTGATTCTTCTGAATATAAAAGGAATATTGTAAATGATTAAAGGAAACAAAGAACCTTTTCAGAAGCCTTAGAGAAGAGCGTGAAGTGCTAAAGCTAAGAGAGCAGTGGCTGGTCCAAAAGCAGGAAAAGTGCTCATTGTTAAGGCATTAAATGCACATCAGCATATTTACTTTCTTAGGCATGGAAGCAGATAAATGTCTACAAGGATTCCCTCAAAGTTCTATGGACACTTTAACGAAAGTATTCTGATAGGATACATTTCAGCCTGATATGACAACTGCTCTACTGTTTAGCACCAGGACCTGCAGAGAATGGTGAACACAGCCCAGTCCATTAAAGGCTCATCACCTCCTTCCATCCAGTCCATCTTGCATCAGATTAGCTTGAGGTATCTTCAAGGATACCTTGCTTCAACCTGCTATGTTGGCCATTCCATTTTCTCTTTTCTACCTTCTCGGAGAAGATACAGGAACCTGAAACCTTGGACATCCAAGCTTATAAACATTTTCTTCCCCTCTTCCCCACTGCTATCTGACTCCTGAACCAACCACTTCTTTCACACTTCATTCCTGGAGGTGCTGCCATGTACCTCCAATTACATGTCAACCCCATTCAGTTGTTCCATTATTATACTTGAATATTCCTCTACACTACTTCGTTTTTCCACAACAAACATGCAACATTCTGAAATTTTGCACTTGTATTTATCGTTGTGCATATCATTCCTGTATGAAGACAGTGACATACAGAGAACAGGTTGATGCTGCACTTGACCGCACAGTCATGGGTAGACAGGGAGCGGAACAAGGGATTGTGAAATGAGTGTACACCCAGGGTGTGGGGGAGGTTGAAGTAGAGGAGGGTAGGTGTGTAGCAAAGAGGTGTATATGCTTGAAATTAGATAATTCAGTGTTCATACCGTTGGGTTGTAAACTACCCAAGATAAATATGAGGTGCTGTTAATCCATTTTGCTTGTATCCTCATTATGACAATGAAGGAGGCCCAGGACAGAATGTTCAGCATGGGAATGGGAAGGGGAGTTAACATGGTTAGCAACTGGGTGATCCAGCATGCCTTGGCCAACCTCCCCTCCCCTCCAACTTCACTTGCCACCCACCCCAGACTCCAACGATGTGCACACATTTGTCCCACCATCCCATTCTTTTTTCCCCTCCTCCTTCCATTCATCTCTCACCCTTTCCATTTCTGAGTCCACCGATTGCCCTTTTATACCCTCTTTTCCCCATTCCCCACATTTTCTCTATAAAGCTACAAAATAACTTCATGACTCTTCTACACAATGCCTCGACTCATGATGGCAAGCATACAACACTCCCACTTTAGGACTATCGACATGCATTCCAGTTTCTGGGAACGATAGAATTGGACCTCCAGATTGCTCTGTACATAAATGCTGTTAAATGTCTTGCCATTAATTGCATACTTTACTTTCACATTGAACCTCCCAAAGAGCAACACCTCACACTTGCTTACATTAAACTCCATCTGCCATTTCTCCACCCCTTTCTGTAGCTGATCTATATCCCACAGCATACTTTGATAACCTTCCTCGCTGCCTGCATCTCTGCTAAGTTTGGTGTTGCCCGCAAACTTACTGTTCAACCCATTTACTTAACATCCATCTCCTATCACAAGCCACAGAGGTCCCCACACAGATCCCTGAGGAACTCCACTGGTCACAGACTTCCAGACAGAATAGCACCTTTCTACCACAATCCTCTGTATTCATTGAGTAAACCAGTTCTGAATCCAAACTGCTGCCACCTTGGATCCCTTGCATCTTAATATTCTGGATCAGCCGTCCACGAGGGACTTTGTCAAATGACTTACTGACATCCATGTAGAAAACATCCGATCACCTTTGTTACCTTCTCAAAAAACTCAATCAAGTTTGTGAGGGATAACATGCTACAGACCAAGCCATCTGACTGTCCATAATTAACCCATTCTCTGAAATGAGACTAATACCTATCCTGAAGAATCCTCTCCAATAGCTTCACTGCCATTGCAGCGAGAGGCTCACTCTCCCTATAGTTTCATGGACTATGTTTACATTCCTACTTTGGGTACTCTCCAGTCCTCAGGCACCTGGACTGTGGCTAGAGAAGATACAAACTACTTTGTCAAGGCCCTATGCAATCTCTCTTGCCTCTCTTGGTAACCTGGGATAGATTACATCAGGCCCTGGGAATGTATCCTCCATAGGGCTCTTCAAGAGCCCCAACTCCACATCCTCCTTGATCTAAAACTGCCCCAGCACATTCATATTCCCCACACTGATGCCCCTATCCTCCATGTCCTCCTTGATAAATACAGATGCAAAGTACTCATTTAGTACCCTATCAACATCTTTTGACTCCAACCAGACACTCCCCACTTTATCCTTGAGAGTTCTTAACTTCTATCTGGTCGCCTTCTTGTTTGTAATATGCATAGAAAAAGCCTTGGGATTTTCTTTAATCTGACTCGACAATGACATTTGATGGTGCCTTTTGGTGCCTAATTGCTTGCTTGAGTTCCTTTCTGTTTCCGTTATACTCCTCCTTGTCTTAAATAACCTTTTAAAACTTGCATATGCCACCTTTTTATTTAAGAACAAAATGTACAACCTCTTTGGTTATCCAAGTTTCACTTGCCTTGCCGTCCTTAATGGGACATGCTAGTCCTGAACTCTGATCAGTTGGCTTTAAAATGATTCCTACATATCAGATGTGTACATGCCCCAATAACAGCTGGTCCCTATTTATTCTCCCTAGCTCCTGCCTAATAATGCTGGAACCTGCATTCCCAAAATGTAGGACCCTCAGGTCCAGACTTATCCTTATTCTAAAATTGACTGCATATGGAAACATCAAGAAGGTGCACTTGTATTTAATTTCAACCTTCAGCTATTGCATATTTTTTGAAGATCATTATATATCTTCAAATGAGTTATTAAATCATTATTAAATATACAAAATATATGAAGGGTCAGATATTTAATAGCTAATTTGAAGTTAGTTACCATAATTTGCTGTGACATTGGTGCACTTTAAGAGTTGCATATTAATTTCTTCCCCATATTCCCCACACTCAGCCCAAAGCAATGAATTCATGCAAGAAAGCAACAAGGATCATATTTTGCATGATGATTCAAATAATTTGGTTTAAGCAGAAGTGGAAGTAAGAGAGCACTTATAGCAGACAGAGGAATCTCTACGTATCATGAAAAATTAAAACCACATCCTCAGTCCACCCAAAGCTTCATTTGATTTAGCTTAGAGATACAGAGTGGAAACAAGACTTTTGGCCCACCGACTCCCCGCAGACCAGCGATCCCCACACAAACACTATCCTGCACACACTAGGGGCAATTTACAATTTTACAGAAGCAAATTAACCGACAAACCCGTACATCTTTGTAGTGTGGGAGGAAACCGGAGCACCCAGAGAAAACCCACTTAGGTCACGGGGAGAACATACAAACTCCGTACAGACAGCACCTGTAGTCAGGATCAAACCCGGATCTCTAGCTCTGTAAGGCAGCAACTCTACCACTGCACCACCGTGCCATTTAATAGCAACAATTGGTAAATAGCAAAGATGTGATGTGAAAATACATGGCCAACTTTCCATCTAAGTATTTGGCAAATTTCTTCAGGGAAAAAAAAAATCTAAGACTCCCTTTGTGTGAAAAGTTAAATCATTCATTGACTCAGGGTTGGGAGAAAACCAAATACTGACCTCAAATAAATGATTTAAGCAAACGTCTAATTATTTGTGAATCTAATTTCAAGACTCAGCAGGTCTCAGGTCAGAGAACTGTGTTTCTCATTAATTATCATGAAAGGCATAATGTCTGCATTGTAAGTGTCACCAGAACTGCTTGTCCTGGTCACCAAGTTAGTGCTCTGTCAACCCTGCAACACTCACATTAGTTTCATGTTCAGTTTTAGTGCTTGATTATTTTATGAGTTCTACGACATCATGTGCCCTTGTATTTTAAAGGTCTGCAGAGACGTACAGCACAGAACCTATTACTCCAGTCCCCTCAATCTGCAGACCATTTGTGACAATCCTAAACGAATCCCATTTTGTTGTCCCTACATCCCTGTCAACTCTCTCCTCTCTTACATCATATTCCACCACTGTCATTACACCTACCTGTACAAAGAGCTCTTCACAGTGGTCAAGAGCCACTGGGTCAACCCTGACATAAAGGATCTCCTCCCTGGGTCAACCCTGACATAAAGGATCTCCTTAAGGAGAAAAAGAGGGCCTTTAAGTTGGGAAATAAGGAGGAGCTGAAGGCTGTTCAAAAAGGAGCTGAGGAGGAAGTTCAGAGAGGGGAAGAACAGCTACAGGAAGAAGATGGAGGACCAACTGCAGAGGAACAACATCCGTGGAGTCTGGAGAGGCCTCAAAACCATCTCTGGGTACAAGGAACCGGACTCCCGGGCCGTGGGGGACCAGAAGTGGGTGAACGATCTGAACCTTTTCTTCAACAAGTTCGATCAGTCACCTACCCCTCCCCCGGTCCAGTCACCCCTGCTGCAGCCCCCCCTTGTCTGCACATCCAGTACACTGCCCCACCTCCCCTCCCACAGCACTTGGGTCACAGTCACCACCCACTGCTTCTGCTTCTCCTGCCCCAACCCCACCACCCCCACCTCCTCCCTCCACACCACCCCCCCCCCCCACACCCCCTCCTCCTCTCACACCCTTGAGCACCCAGGCCCTGTGCTCCAATCTGTCGTTCTCCACAGACCAGGTGAGAAATGAGCTCAGGAAGATCAATGCGAGGAAGGCGGCTGGTCCGGACGACATCAGCTTGAGGCTCCTCAAGTCCTGTGCAGACCAGCTGTATGGGAATAGTGAAGCATGTCTTCAATCTGAGCCTGAAACTGGGGAGAGTTCCACAGCTGTGGAAAACATCCTGCGTGGTACCGGTACCAAAGACTCCGCACCCGAAGGAACTCAACAGCTACAGGCCGGTGGCACTGACATCACACCTAATGAAGACACTGGAACACATTACACCCGATTCAATGGATGATAAGAGTGTTTCTATGTGGCTGCTGGACGTACACATTTTGGAACCATTTATTTGTAATGCAGGGAAGCAAAGACATCTTTGTCTTCAAATAATATATTTTAAAAACATATCAAACAATTGCATGCCAGCAAGCAATACATTCATATTTGGATGCTGGCATCTCCTCGCCCATCTCCGCCCCCTGGTGAGACCATCACTGGATCCGCTGCAGTTCGCCTACCAGACTCGCATCGGGGTGGAGGACGCCATCATCTACCTACGGAACAGTGCTCTCTCGCACCTGGAGAAGCCGGATATCACTGTGAGAATCATGTTCTTTGATTTCTCCAGTGCATTCAACACCATCCAGCCGGGGCCTTCTGGGGGGCAAGCTAGAGAGCACAGGAGTGGATCACCACCTCACATCCTGGATTCTGGACTACCTCACCAACCGACCACAGTATGTGAGGACAAAGGACCTAGTCTCGGACAGGGTGGTCTGCAGCATTGGGGTTCCGCAGGGAACAGTGCTAGCTCCATTCTTGTTCACCCTGTACACTGCGGACTTCAGGCACAGCTCTGCAGACTCCTATCTACAGAAGTTCTCTGACGACTCTGCCATCGTCGGCCTCATCATGGGCGATGAGGACAGGGCGTACAGAGAACTGATCAAGGAGTTTGTGGACTGGTGCCAGCGGAACTGCCTCCGGATCAACGCGGGAAAAACAAGGGAGATGGTGGTAGATTTCCGCAGGCGCAGCCAGGTCCCCCTGACACCGGTGAACATCCAGGGAATGGACATCGAGAGGGTGGATTCTTATAAGTACCTGGGTGTCTACCTCAACAATAAACTGAACTGGACTGAAAACACTGATGCGCTATACAGAAAGGGCACAGACTTTATCTGCTAAGGAGACTCAGGTTCTTTGGAGTGCAGGGGGCACTCCTAAGGACCTTCTACAACACAGTGGTTGCATCGGCCATTTTCTATGGAGTGGTCTGCTGGAGCAGCAGCATCTCAGTGGCGGAAGGGAAGAGATTCGACAAGCTGGTCAGGAAGGCCAGCTCTGTCCTGGGTTGCCCCCTCGACTCAGTGCAGGTGGTGGGAGAGAGGAGGATGATGGCAAAGTTAACATCGCTGCTGGACAATGACTCCCACCCCATGCAGGGCACTGTCACTGCACTGAACAGCTCTTTCAGTGACAGACTGCTTCACCCCAAATGCGTGAAGGAGAGATATAGGAGGTCCTTCCTTCCCGCTGCTGTGAGACTGCACAACCAGCACTGCTCCCAGCAGACGAGTCAACAATAACAGCTAAGAACACACAGAAAACTGATGACAATTTAGGGATCTTTTATTTATAATGAATGATCTCTTGCTCTCTTGCTATCCACTTTGCTGCTGTAACACTGTAAATTTCCCCGGCGAGGGACGAATAAAGGTAAATATTATTATTATTATTAAGAATGTATCAACATGTTCTTTGTCAAGCAATCTGTTCTTGGTCTCTCTCAGTTACAAAATTAACAAAGAATGCAATTACTGGAAATCCATTTTTTTTTAAACTGCTGGAAATATTCAGAAAAGAAGAGAGTTAATGTTCTGAGTCCAAGATCCTCCATCAGCCCTTTCTGTAGATGTTGCCTGGCCTTTTGAGCATTTTCTAGTTCTCTTTCTCTGTGATGTTCTTGTTCCAGCTGTTCAATCACATGGAATTAGCAACTGGTGCTATGGTTTATGTCCTCTGGAAGGTGGGAAACAGCAGAATATTGAGATAGAAGAAGGAGACCTCTCCCAATTCCCAGCCATCTCTGCTGGGCTATATGGCTACGTGTACAAGGTCCATCTTCTGCCATTGATGCCAGTTACAAATTGTTGGCCCCTTGTTCTTATTGTAGATCCTGCCGCTATGGTGGTAATAACACTTGTTGAAACTGTGCACAGAGGAGCAATGAGAATCTTTCTTTAAGAAACAATGTCTTGATTTGACACCTGGATCAGTCTTGGCCAGTGATTCACTATCCAGGGGAGTATCATTGAGGTAAGCACACCTCTGTTTTTGTTCTGTACTAAAGTAGGGACAGAGGGCAGACCGTTTGCTGCCACATAAAGAATAATAGCCTCTGAGGAATCCATAAAGAAAATCTAAGTCCCATTAAATGAGTAATTCAAATTGCACACCCTTTGTTCCTATGGCTGTAAAGAACACTCAATATCACATCTGTGGTGGTGGAGGCGCAATGAACAACCACACTGTGAATGCTAAAGGCATGATTCAATACAATGACACATGTTTACAGACCTGTTCTTTGATAATAGGAATTTTCAGGCATAAATTGACTTTTATTGTTCATTCCCCTTCTAGAAATCTGAAAATAACTTTGTGGAACTAAGGTGAAAATTAATTTTAATTATCTCAGTTTTAATCAGTGGGAACTATGTGAGACATCCTCCAAACTGTCTCCAATCTCTCCACTTTAGGTTTTAATAGAGTTGCGATAGAAGGCAACAAACCTGCTCTCAGAAGGTGGATCAATGCTCAAATACATTAATGTCGTTGTGTGCCTCCATTTTTTCTTTTCCATTTTTAATCCATTGAGGCTGGCCTTCACGAGCCAGCTAAACATTATAGATGAATAAAGATGTAAACACCTTGATTTTACACTTTCTTTTGCAGTCACTCAAGATTGGAGATGATTTGCGTCCAGTCCAGTATTGAGGGGTCTGGGGTGCCTGGTGAAGCCATTTTGAAGACGCACAGACTCTGCCATCGACACCGCAGGAGCACTTTGGCAGGATAAATATGACGTACCTTGGGAGGAGGTTCAATTCTTCTGCTACTTTAGGTTTAGCTTTAGGCTTATTATATTTATGCACACCAAAGGTACAGTGAAAAGCTTTTGTGTGTTGTCCAAGCAAATCAGATACTATATCTGAATACAATCAAACCAAACATAAGTTCAAAAGGTAAATGTAAATGGAGTCAATATGGAGTAGTCTGGGCCGTGTGATGGACCAGGCTGCATCTACAACTCTCTGAAAAAAATATTGTGGTCTTAGGCAGAGCTGTTTCCAAACCAAGCTGTGATGCAACCCAACAGTATACTTTATATGGTACATCTTTAGAGGTTTGTAAGAATCTTGGAGACACACTGAATTTCTTCAGTCTCCTGAGGAAGTAGTAGTGTTGGGTGCTTTTTTGACTAAAGCTTTAAAGTGGTTGTTCCAAGAAAGTTTGTTGGTAATATTGGTCACAAAGTCATGGAAAGAAACAGGAGAGAAATAGACCCTTTGGCCACCATTGAGTTTGCACCAACCTTAACCAGCCATTTACTCCAATTCTGCATTAATCCCATTTTAATCTCCCCACTTTCTCACTAAATCCCTTCAGATTCTGGTTTACCTTTATACAAATTGCAAATCAACTTACCAATCAATATCCACTGGAGGTGGGAAAAATAAACAAATACCCAGAGGAAACCTTTGTGATCACAGGAAAAATGTGCAAACTCCATACAATTGGGATTGAACCCGAATCCCTGAAACTATAAGGCACTGGGTCTACTAGCTGTGCTACAATGCTGCTCAATCAGTGGAGATGTTACATGTTTTGAAGGAGGATATGAGGATATCCTTGAATGGATTCCTCTATCTTCCTGATAGAAATTCCTCTATTTTCTCTTGCCATAGCAGAACTCAAAGTAAAGGGCCTGATTCGGGAGTTTGTGGTTGGGCATTCAAGCCATGGACCCAGTGAAGTGCTGGAGTAACTCAGCGGGTCAGGCAGCATCTCTGGAGAAAAAAAGATGGGTGATGTTTTGGATAGGGACCCTTCTTGGGCTGAAATGCCACCTATCCTTTTTCTCCAGAGATGCTGCCTGACCTGCTGAGTTACTCCAGTACGTAATGTCTACCATTGGTATAAACCAGTGTCTGCAGTTCTTTGTTCCCTACTTCCCAAATGAGCTGGTTGAGCATGATCAGAGTCTTGATACTGTAGAATGCGGATCAAACCTTAGAATGCTTGATGACTTTGGTTCATTCAGCGTGCCAATGGACTTGGAGTATTTAGCAGAGATGCATTTGCAGTATCCCTCGGGAGTTGTGTGCTGTAGGTAATCCAAGTCTCTGAAGCATGCAGTGGGGTAAGGCTATGCAGCAAATGATGAACTTAGTGCTGGGGTTGGGGCCTTGACCGTTGAACTCTATTTCTCAGATGGGGAAAGTGCACTGAAGTGGTAGAGCTGACCCCTCACAATGGCAGAGACCCATTGTTGATCCTGACCTCTGGTGCTGTCTGCGTGCTCTCCGCATGCTCTCCCTGTGATTGCATGGGTTTTCTCCGTGTGCTCGGGTTTCCTCCCACATCCCGAAGATGTACGGGTTTGTAGGTTAATTGGCCTCTGTAAATTGGCACTAGTGTGTAGGGTGTGAAAGAGGGATAAAATAGTGAACAGGTCACCAATGCTCAGTGTGGACTCAATGGGCCAAAGGGCCTGATTCCATGCGGCATCTCTCAACTAAACTAAGCCAATAATGAATTACATTATCAGTATCTGTCTTTATTGAACGGTAACTCTGAGTCACAGAAAATGATCGACTTTACCAAGGGTCTTATGGTATACCATGGAAACATTGGGAACTGCAGATGGTGGTTTACCAAAGAACATAAACGCTTGAGGAACTCAGTGGGTCAGGCAAAATCTCAGGAGGACTAGGCAACATTTCAGATTGGGACACTGCTCCAGAGGGATTGAGTAAGGGAGAGGAAGCTGGAGAAGAGAGGTGGATGCAGGACAAAGCATGGAAATGTTTCGGTGATACAGGTGAGAGAGGGTTGTTTTGCAGATAGGTGGACAAAGGCTGCAGATGAATAGAAGACAAAAGGTTGTCAGAAAAGGAGAGAAGAGGATTGAAATGTAAAGCCAGAGGGAGGGATACAGGTGAAAGGGGACGGAGAAAAACGGGGAAAGGGGCACAGGATAGCAGGAGAAACAGGAGCAGACCAGGGTAGGGTACAGAAAAAGAAGGAGATAAAGGGATTTGTTTATTGTTGGAGTTTGATGTTAGGCAATGTGATCAAATTGGTACAGGACCATTGTTTGATAGATATCTTGTGTTGGAACCCGTTCATTTTTTGTTTCAGTAAATACATGGTTTATAATTTTGAGTTTGGTCTTGAGAATATGAAAACACAACTGCCATCTGGACAGTACACTGCATTGACTGAGGTTGAAATGACTTTGGGAATAAAATGGAACTAAGAAAGGTTGAGCAGTTTCCCATTCATGCTGTAATTAACTCCACTCGAGCAGGAAGTTTGGTGGTGGTGAGATATTAAATGGTGGTGAGAA
Source organism: Rhinoraja longicauda (assembly GCF_053455715.1). Lineage (NCBI taxonomy): Eukaryota > Metazoa > Chordata > Chondrichthyes > Rajiformes > Arhynchobatidae > Rhinoraja > Rhinoraja longicauda. The sequence goes on along the minus strand of NC_135953.1, from coordinate 83,613,086 downwards.
AGATTGAGAAGACGATTGGGGTTAAGACAGCCATTCTTGATCCCAATTTGCATTGGGATTAAACACTTTTTAATATTAATTCAAGAGATGTGGGGTTTTCAGGCTGAGCCAGCATTTAATTGTCCAAGATAGACGCAAAGTGCTGGGCTAACTGAGCGGGTCAGGCAGCATCTATGGAGAAAAGGGATGGGTGACATTTCAGGTCGGAACCTTTCTTCAGACTTTCAGAAGGGTTCCGACCTGAAACATCACCCATCCTTTTTCTCCAGAGATGCTGCCTGACACACTGAGTTACTCCAGCACTTTGCGTCTATCTTCGGGAGAAAACCAGCATCTGCAGTTCCTTTATACATTTTTAATTCTCCATCTCTAATTGCCCCGGAGACGGTGTTGGTGAGCTGCTTTCATGAACTACCACAGTCCATGAGGTGTGAATAAACCTACAATGCTGTTGCAAAGACAGGTCCATGATTTTGATCCAGCAGTGGTGAGGGAATGGTGATATGTATCCAAGTCAGGATGGTGTGTGACATGGAGGACAACTTCCAGGTGGTGGAGTCCCTATGATTTTGTTGGCTTTGTCCCTCGAGCTGTTAGAGCTTGTGGGCTTGGAAGATGTCTTGACGAGTTGCTGCAGTGCATATAGTAGATGGTACAAACATGCTGCTACTGTGTATCCCTTGTGGAGCGAGCGAATGATTGTGAATTGGGTGTCTATCAAATGAGTTGCTATGATGTTGTGTTTCTTGTGTATTGCTGAAGCTGCACTCAACCAGGCACTTGGTCAGTGGTGGATCTGTGACTTAAATTCACACCTTGCACAATCATGATGTGGGAGATGCAAGTTGGTGACAAATTTCTGAGGGCAAACAAATATGACTCTCTCTGGACTCTTTGTATTGATAAACTTAAATATATTTGTTTAAGGTTGAAATAACCCATGTATAGTGGATTATACTATCCTTGTATTGGACTCAGTGTTGATCTACAAAGCCATGTCCATTTTGCCTCTTGATGGACGGAATCCCAAACGAGACATAGAAACCTGGAAACAGAAAATAGGTGCAGGAGTAGGCCATTTGGCCCTTCGAGCCAGCACTGCCATTCAACATGATCATAGCCGACCATCCAAAATCAGTACCCCGTTCCTGCTTTCAGACAAAGGGAATAGTTCCTCGGGACGGTTCGGACGATGTTTGAAATTATTTTCCCTGTCAAGCAATAGGCAGATGACATTTTGTATGTGTATTCACTTCACTTCTCAACATCCTGCAGGTACTGGGGTGTTTTCATAAACCAAACCAATAAAGCCGGTTAAGCCAGAACCAGTGTCTTACTATTTGACCACCCTCCCCCCCCCCCCTCCCCCTCACAAACTAACAATATGCCCATTGCATTCATTCTCATTACTGGATGCCACCCATTATGGTGCAAGCATCAAGAATCCCTACCTCTCTATCTTTGCTTTCTTGCCAATGGTCGAGCTGTTCATCTGGCTAATGGTTGTGAGGAACCTGCTACAATCTCCCGTGTATCTTGTACAAATCTCCATGCACTCGCACCTCAGCCATCAAGTGCCCAACCTACCTGCACCTGCTCTTCTCCCAGCTCAGCTGTTACTTTAGCTGAGATTTAAAAAATGAAAATAATTGAATTGTTGATGCGGAACTGCCATAGTTCTTCTTTAATTGCTTTACAAGAACCTTGGCATCTCCACCAAGACTGCAATAAACGAAATAATATGTACAGTCAGAATAAGTCTCATATAATAATAATTTTGCAGCCGTATTTAGTCTCCCACTTACAAAAGTGACAATCTTGGGGCAGTTTCAAATTTCAAACAATCGAACGATGTCTGGAAATATGACAAATAACCTTTTCTATAAATCCAAAGAAATGGCATTCAATTATGAATTTTAAAAATATCTTTCCTTCATTGCTCTGTGTGCCGTACATCTGAGTCACTAGTTTTTGTGTTTTACTCCCACTCCAGAGACTCAAGTTTATGCTCCACGCTGAATTTCAGCAGAGCAGAGGACATGCGCTGGAGTGCATGGTACAGTCAGAACCAATGCTGAACTACAGCCTTGCTGGTTTTCTGGTTAATGTAAAGAATCCCATGGCTCTACATTGAAGGAGAGTAGGGGAGGCCTTAGTTTCACTCAGCATCATGTGCCATTATCACAGCAGTTGATGGGATCTTGCTGGGAATTTGATTGTTATTTTTCAAGCATCACAAGATTAACTACTCTTCAAATGCTTTTCATTGGCTGTAAAACGCTCTGGGAAATCTTAAAGGAGTGAAAACTACTAATTATTTGTAAATCTTTTTCATAGATCTATGACGAAATACAGCACAGAAACAGGACCTTTGGCCCATCAAGTCCATGCTGACCATAAACCACCCATTTTATATTAATCTGATCTTTTATTCTCTTGACATTCTCATCAACACCTCCCAGATTTTGACACTCAATGGAGTCACTCCATTGACTCCATCAATTGGATTGGGCCAATTAATCTTCCAATCCACATGACTCTGGGATGTAAGCTCCGCACAGTGAGAGCACAAAAGGTCAGGATTGAAAACAGGTCCTTGGCACAGGTCCAGGAACAGCTCCATTGTGGTGCCATAAATGGTGGTATTCTCTTTCCAATACAAACAGGAGTAATTAAAGTATTAGTTGGACTCACAGCCCTTTGCCTTTGCAATATCCTTTTAGTCCATTATTATCATAATTGGCAGTGACTGACATATTGAGACAGCTTATCAAGCCATTTTGTATTCATAACGGTGAGAATTGCATTGTTTTAAGGAGATTTCCTTCTCTCTCACCCATTTGTTCCCTTTTGTTTATTCCTCCTGGATGATGCTCTTGTAAGTGTGGACATGTAGTTTGTGCAAAGGGCTTTGTAATTGCTATTTCTAACCAGTGTCATTGTCTTTCCTACCCCCTGCCTTTGTGAGAGGGCACAAAAACTTGACACAACATCACTCTGTGGGGTCAGGCTTGGCACGCAGCATTGCTTACTGTGAACAAGTCTTGGCAAGGCCTGAGAGGTACCATTTGTTGAGTGTGGTACGGCAGGCTGCTGCTTGACTAGTCCATGTGACAGAGCTCCTTCACAAGTTGAAGAGAGTCAAATAGGTTGGAAACATACTTTGCCATGGCAACCTACAACACTTTACTTACCGAACCGTCTGGAACTTCCTGCCTAACACAACTGCCAATGCAAAGCCAACTTCACCACAACTACTGCAGCAATGTAGACAGATAGCACAGGTATCACAAAATGCTGGAGTAACTCAGCAGGTCAGGCAGCATCTAGGAGAGAGGGAATGGGTGACGTTTCAGGTCAAGACCCTTCTTCAGACCTGAAGAAGGGTCCCGACCCAAAATGTAACCCATTCCCTCTCTCCTAGATGCTGCCTGACCTGCTGAGTTACTCCATTATTTTGTTTATACCTTCGATTTGTACAAACATCTGCAGTTATTTTCTGAGACAGATAGCACAACTCAACATCTGAACCACCTCAACCAACTGAACCATCCTACCAACAATTGGAGAACAGTACTGAGCTACTATCTACCTCATTGGAGGCCCTCGGACTATCTTTGATCAGACTTTATTGTACTTTATCTTGCACTAAATGTTATTCCCTTTATCATGTATCTATACACTGTGTATGGCTTGATTGTAATCATGTATTGCCTTTCCACTAACTGGTTAGCACACACTGAAGCTTTCCACTTTACCTCGGTAACGTGACAATAAACTAAACTCAAACTCAACCACTGCCGATTAGCTCGGGCTGGGCTATAAATGTTAGCCTTGTCAGCAATGCCCAAATCCTGAGAATGAAAGAAAGTCACAGCAAAGTAGATGGTATCTGCATTGATTGTAAAGGCACATCAGACATATTGACGGTGTCAGTAGTGCCCTGTAGGATATTAACCAGTTTAGTGTCATTGCTGAATGACACTATTGATTGCATTTTTATTATTGCATTATATTACTGTCTTGCTTGCATTTAATTTTAGTTTTGCTTTGGTCTGCAATGCACTTGCTGCAAAGGAAAAACAGATTCAATAATGATTTTCAAAAATGAATTGGATAAATGCTTGAACGAAGCTAAGAGTCACATAGTTACATAAAAGGAACAGGGGAATGGAATAAAATGGATAGCTCCACAAAAAAACTGGCAGAGGACCAGGTACACTGTTTCCATGTTGCCTCAGTCTATTAATGTTATTACTGCATGTTATTGCGGTTGCCAGACCTTATCACCTGAATACTTCTAATGCATTTTACAAAGGAATCATTACTTCACAATGAAATTAAAATACCTTCCTGGCTGTTATTTTTCTGCCCTGAGATTAACCATATTTAAAGAGTTAACAAGCACTTTGGTTCTAAATTGACATTGAAGCTATTTCAGTTTAAAAATGGCTGAGATGCACAAACATCTGAGAAATAGTACTGGGAACAAAATGTGAGGGGAGTAAAATGGGATTATTGTTAAATTAGTGCAAATTTGTGCCTGACAGTTGCTCTGGGCACAATGGGTTGAAGGGCATTTTTCCATGCTGTATGACTCTATGACTCTAATACCCCATGAATTTCGACACAGATGGACAGCTACTTTGTTGAGGGTTTGGCATGTCCTTTATGATTAGATTAAGTCTCAGGAAGCAGATGGTCCACGTCCTTTGCAAGAAGTTAAAGGAGGGTTCCGAGCATTGTGCCTGCCTGCGAGTTATTCTGTACCAGTGATTGTGAAGGTGAATGCAGCTGTCCCTCTTGATGCCACTGGCAATGCTCAGATCCCAGATGGTGCAACAGTGGGCATCAATCAAGCTGCAATGTCACACGGTGTTGCTCAGGTTACTACTACTCTGCTCAGGAGGCTACCTGAGTACATCTGTTTGCCATCATTCCCCACCCCCACACTCCCCACCCCAGCGATAGATAAGCACCATACAGGACTTCTTTACCATTACTCATTTTCTGAGCACATATAAGCGTACAACATATTCTTCCATACCTGTCTGGCCTTCTCAACACAGTGGACCCACTTTCACTCAGTGAATGCAATGCCAGGAACATCTTTGCTGATCCACGAGCCAATTTTTTCCAGATCCAACTGTAATTAATTAACTTCTGTGCTGTCAGTTTGAAGAATGGAGTCATATTCAACAACTAGCTGTTAGGTGAATGAGAATTATGCAGAAAGTTCCCTTTGAGTTTATGTTTCCTTTTCCGGTTTCTTTACGTTTTCTGAAGTTGGGATGTGGTTCCAAGGGCTCTGGCAAACCTTTGATACCCCATTCCCTCGTCAACCTGGCTAATGACTGTTGGCAGACCTTTTCTCAGTGGGATGCGGGTCCATTAGAGTCAATCTAATTCCACCTTCATCTAAAGCTGCTTTACACAAAAGCTGCTCAGAGGATCCATGATTCTAACGCAAGGCATTCACCTTATGCCATCGGAAGAGAAAAAATATAGTTAGGCACACTTAAAACTATCAGGAGATAATGAGGACACCTTTGGGAATTTTACTTCAGTATTTCAATGTCACAGAAGATTGTTCATGCAGCTGTCCCAAGAGCATCCTTCTGTCTCCATGCGACATTCTCAATTCCTCTTGGAATTATTGGTTTCATTTTCAGGATGAATATATGGCTAATGTGAAGGTGAACACCATAATCTGGGGAATTGACAGTGGTAAATCAAATTGGCATTTATTATATCATGGGCAACAATAGCATCATAGATATGCTTTCACTTTGTTCTTTGCCTTGTCTGAGCCTGAACAATTGTCCTCTGCAAAGATTTCAGTGTCATACTATTGCACCTGCCATCTTTATTCATTTCAAGCTTAACAGTATTTCAAGTCAAGTCAATTCAAATTGAGTTTATTGTCATGTGCACAAGTACAATAAGGTACAGGGACAATGAAAAACTTACTTGCGGCTATGTCACAGGTACATAGACTCAGACAACACATAAAATATAAATTATACGAGACCGAGAAAAGCTGTGCAAATTACTGCAAAATAAACCATGAGTGAAAAACACGTCAGTAAACAAGTCCATGGTAGAGGAAGACATGGTCTATAGTGTTCCATTGCTGAGGCAGGAAAAGTAAGGTTGTTCAATTGGTTCAAGCATCTGATGGCTGCAGGAAAGTAGCTGTTCCAGAACCTGGTTGTGTGGGACATCAGGCTTTAGTATCTCCTGCATGGTGGCAGCAGTGAGAAGAGGGCATGGTTCAGATGGTGTGGATCCTTGATGATAGATGCCACCTTCTTCAGGCAGTGGTTCATTATATGTTTACTATGGTGGGGAGGGCTGTGGCCATGGTGGACCGGGCTGAGTGCACACTCTCTGCAGTCTCTTTGCATTCCTGCGTGTTGGTATTGCCCTACCAGGCCTTGATACAACCAGTCAGGATGCTTTCTACAGTAGATTTTTTTTAGATTTAGAGATACAGCGCAGAAACTGGCCCTTCGGCCCACCGGGTCCGCGCCGCCCAGCGATCCCCGCATACTAACACTATCTTACACCCACTAGGGACAATTTTTACATTTGCCCAGGCAATTAACCTACATACCTGTACGTCTTTGGAGTGTGGGAGGAAACCGGAGATCTCGGAGAAAACCCACGCAGGTCACGGGGAGAACGTACAAACTCCGTACAGACGATGCCCGTAGTCAGGATCGAACCTGAGTCTCCGGCACTGCGTTCGCTGTAAGGCAGCAACTCTACCGCTGTGCCTCTGTGCTGCCGTAGTAAACAGTAAAGCTGTTGAATTTTGTGAGAGTATTTGTAGACATGCTAAATGTCTTTAAACTTTGAAGAAAGTAGAAGCATTGGTTCACCATGATTCTATCTATGAGCAGCGCAGTGGTTAGATTTGCTAACATTCTGGGAATTTGATGCTACTACCTGTCTCCATTGCTGACTCGCCAATGACAACTGGCACGTGGTCTACTAACCTCTCCTGTCCAAGGTTAACAATTAGTTCCTTGGCTTACATGGCATTAACAGAGAGGTTGTTGTTGTGGCATCTCTCAACTAAATGTTCTATATCTCTTCCGTAGACTGACTCACTAATGATGTGGCTAACAACAGTGGTGTTATTGGTTCATTTTTAAATGGTACTGAACTGTGCCCACACAGCCATGCAAGTAAAGAGAGGAGAACAGGGGGATAACCATGCAGGCTTCAGGTGCACCTGTGTTGATAGTCAGTGAGGAGGAGATTTTGTTACTGAGATATTGAAATGCAGGTACATAGTTCCTTGAAGGCAGCACAGGTAGAATGGGTGGTCAAAAAGGCTTTTGGCACATTGGCCTTCATCAGTCAGAGCATTGAGTATAGAAGTTGGAAGGTCATGTTGCAGTTATATAAGATGTTGGTGAGGCTACATTGTGTTCAGTTCTGGGCACCAGGTTACAGGAAAGATTTTGTCAAGTTGGAAAGGGTACAGAGTAAGGGAATTGAGAACCGGAGGACATAGGGTTAAGATGAAGGGGGAAAGATGTAATAGGAATCTGAGGGGTAACCTTTTCACACAAAGGGTGGTAGGTGTATGGAACGAGCTGCCAGAAGAGGTAGCTGAGGCAGCGACTATTACAAATTTTAAGAAACATTTAGACAGGTACACGGACAGGACAGGTTTAGAGGGATATGGGCCAAACGCAGGCAGGTGGGACTAGTGTGGATGGGAGGTGTGGGCAAGTTGGGCCAAACGGGCTCTGTAGGACCCTATGACGCTAAATACATTGAGAACTGCTGATGAGAAGGTATTTATTCACAAAATGCTGGAGTAACTCAGCAGGTCAGGCAGCATCTCAGGAGAGAAGGAATGGGTGACGTTTCGGGTCGAGACCCTTCTTCAGACTGATGAGAAAGTCAATGATGCATTTGCAAACACAATTGCAGAGACACAGCTCTTGGAGCAGTTTGAGGTATTCTTCTTTTATCTTTATCAATCTGATCTTTTCCATGAGCAGGCGTCCTCCCTGCTATGCAGAAAACCTTTTACCCACTTTAAAAGTTATTTTTTCAATTTGTATTCCTCCATCCCACCTGTTCTCTGGATCTTTTCAGAATTAATTGCCTGTTAATTTGGCTGTTGCAATTGCACGTGTCAAATGCAAGAAGACTGGCTATTGGAGATATTCTTAATATTGGATCATGTGTGACAAACATAAATTAAAACTGAGATTTGCAACAGAATAAAGCTCAAGGAAGTACCATGCAGAATGTCCAAATAAGTTTCCTTCTATTCTGCATAACTGGTAATAGCTTACAGGAACATTAATTTCTGCAGATAGACACAAAATGCTGGAGTAACTCAGCAGGACAGGCATCATCTCTGGAGAGAAGGAATGGGTGATGTTTTCCCTCTCTCCAGAGATGTTGCCTGAACCGCTGAGTTACTCCAGCATTTTGTGTCTATCTTCCGTTTAAACCAGCATCTGAAGTTCCTTTCTACACATTAATTTCTACAGCTCTTGCAACATAATAGGACATTAATTGTATTTAGTTCTGAGATTGGATGAGCCCGCACCATGACTTCACCTTCAATGACTTCAATATATCGATAAATGGAATGAGTATGTAAAAACTTGGCAAATTGAGTTTTTAGTTTAGTTTAGTTTAATTTAGTTTAATTTAGTTTATTGTCACGTGAACTGAGTTACAGTGAGGTGAAAGTGGGAAAGTGTGGTATTGCATCTTGGTGAGAGGAATTAAAAGGCAAATTATTTTCTGATTTATATTATTATCTGTATTATTATCTTAATTACCACAAATAGGTAAAGTTCAGAGGGATCTATATGCATGATTTTGTGCATGATTCACTGAAAGTTAGTAAGTAGGCATAGCAAGTAATTAACAGGGCAAATATTACGAGAGTCGCAGTATAGAAACAGGAAAGTTTTGTTACAATCACACAAGGTGTTGGTGAGAACACATCTAGAATATTAAAGAGTTTTAGTAGCTTAACTTGAGGCTGTCCGAAGAAATTCGTCCGCAGATTGAGTCCACAGAATGAGGATTATCCTATCAAGAAAGGTTAATCGAGGTGGGTCTGTATTTTTTAGAGTTTAGAATTGTATTTTTAAAGTTACACAGAGGCCCAAATTAATGGATGGGAAATGAATTGTTTCCTGATCAAACCTGGAGCCAATCAAGCCTGTTCTCCTTTGTAAGTGAGTAAGCCATTGACAGAATCCACCAGGAAGGGCATGAGCACAAGAGGAATGATAATCTGAAGCAGTGGGAGCACTCCAGTCAAAGCCTCTTCTTTGTATTCAGATTAATCAGCATTTGTGTCCAGTTTTAACTGGCCTCGGGAGCCAGAATCAATCGGAGCAAAAGTGAGATAGACACAAAGTCCTGGAGTAACGTCATGTGTCAGGCAGCATCTCTGGAGGAAAAGGATAGTTGATGTTTCGGGTCAAGAACTTCTTCAGACGGAAAGTAGAGGGTTGTAGGGAGGCAAGGGTAAAGAACTGGAGGTGAGAAAAGACCAGGACAAATCAGGGCTGGCAACAGATGACTCAGGCAGGATGGTTCCCTTGTAGACCAATTGTTGGCTAAGGAATGTGTGATCTCAAGAGGGATACTTTAGTGTGAACTGTGAAGATGGTTAAACAATTAGGGTAGAGGAAGGGGGCAAAGGGGAAGGGGAGTGTTAACGTGCAAGTTACTTAAAATTAGAGAATTAAACGTTCATACTGCTGCATTGTAAAGTCACCCAAGTGAAACATGAGGTGTTTCACTCCAATTTGCATGTGGCCTCACTTTGGCAATGGGGTGGGGGGTACAGGACTGAAAGGTTAATATCGGAATGGGAAGGGAGTTAAAATTGATAGCGACCGGGAGATCACATAGTACTGAGCAAAATGGTCTATGTGTCGCCGATATTCTGGGGCCCACATCGCATACAGTGGATGCAGTAGATGAGGTTGGAGGAAGTACCTATGAACCTCTGTCGGGGTCCTTGGATGGAGTTGAGGGAGGAGATATAAGGACAGGTGTTGCATCATTGCAGTTGCAGGGGAAAATACCTGGGGAGGCCGTGGCTTGTGTGGGAAAGGATGAGTGTGCCAAGGAGTTGCTGAGGGAGCTGTCTCTGCATAAGGTGGAGAGAGGTGGAGATGGGAAGATATGATTAGTGGTGGGATCGCATAGGAGGTGACGGATATGACGTAGGATGATGTATTGAATGCAGAGGCTGGTAGGGTGAAAGGTGTGTACTCTGGAACTCTGTCCTTGCTTCATTTGGACGGATGAAGAGTGAGAACAGAACCATGGGACATAGAGGAGACAAGGTGTACAGAGGTTTGAAAACACATATCGGCAGTTTCTTCCCAGCTGTTATCAGGCAACTGGACTATCTTCTCATCAGCTAGTGTGCATTCCTGACCTCCCATCTACCTCATTGGAGTCCTTGAACCATCTTTAATTGGATTTTATCAGACTTATCTTGCACCAAATCTTGTACCCTCTATCATTTATGTATACACTGTGGATAGCTTGATTATAATCATGTGTCGTCTGTACCTCGATACACGTGACAATAATACAGAAAACTAAACTAAAAGTAAACTAAAGTAAACATGCTGAAGCATGATGCAGCCACTGCAAATGTTCTGTGACATTTCACCTCCACTGGATATTGAAGCGTTGGGGCCTGTTAACCATCTCACAGTCATTTCACTGCTGAAATTTTTAAAAGCATGAAATATTAGTGATGTTGACATATTATAAATGGTAATAAACGGCTTTGTGCAGTGACAAAATGCAATAACAAGCCATGATCATAACACAGTATGCATTGTGAATAAAGCTTATTTTTGTGGAAAAAAGTTGAGGCACCCAGTTAACTTCCACAATCAGAACTAGTTGGCCTTGCATTTGAATTGAGAGAACCATAGCAACAGGATGCTCCAACCCCAGTGAAAGATCATTTCTTCTCTAGATCATGTCATAAGCCTGTACCTGGAGTAGATCAGGAGAAGGAAAAGATGACAATATTATTTCAACACGACCACTCAACATCCCAAATTAGCCAGCCTCACCACAAAGTAGTAACAAAATCCCAATTAGCAGGCATGCTTTTTGCAGAGGTGATTGTAAAAGTTGTAGTGAAGAGATGTGCCAAGGTTTTGAGGGGCTAAATTCAACGTTGCTTGATCCAAAATGTAAATGAAAAGAAGACGCAAAATGCAATGGAGAGTCCATTAGAGAGAACAAAGTACTACTTACAACGATGATGTTCAGGTAAATGTTCAAATTTGAATTTGCCTCCTTCTCCACAAAATAGTTAAATTTTCAACTTTATAGCTTTATCTGATAATTCTCACCAAAAGCAAACTGTCAGGTGAAAATCGTTGTTCAAACTTTTAAAATGTCATTTCTTCTGGCACTCAAACTGTACAATTGTTTGTTTTCACACATTATAGACAAAGCAGAAACAGAAACATAAATGAAGGGTACTTCTTCCTCTTCTTTCTCTGCCTCAGAAGGCAGTGGAGGCCAATTCTCTGAATACATTCAAGAGAGAGCTAGATAGAGTTCTTAAGGATAGCGGAGTCAGGGGGTATGGGGAGAAAGCAGGAACGGGGTATTGATTGAGAATGATCAGCTATGATCACATTGAATGGCGGTGCTGGCTCGAAGGGCCGAATGGCCTACTACTGCACCTATTGTCTATTGTCTATTGTCTATTGTCTTTCGTATGTCAACCCCACCAATCAAAAATGGCAATTGGTGCTTCCGAGTACCGTAGTTGATGCTTTGCTGCAAATTTTGCCAGTTCCATAGAACTACCTAGGGTGGACGACGAGGACATAAAGCAGCTCCCACCCCAATGAAGGGTTGTGATATGCAAACACTGGAAGTCTACCTAAGACGCACAGAGCTCAATGTATTCTGTGCTACTGAAACAGTAGTCCCTGCTCAGAGCCCAAAGTTCAGCGCTGTTGTTTGTTTTACTTTGAGTTGCTATTCTTATTAAGTGAGCGCCAGCTTTTGGAAGAGGCTTGGCAGCTCGCACAAGCAATCTGCCAGGTTATGTGTAGTTTTGGAAGCATGACTTCACTGAGATCACCTTCACAAGCCAAGAAAGGCAAACACAATAAAACTCAAACAATTGAAAATGGCAGTGGAAGGACAAAGCATCTGCAAAGAAGGCACTAAAACAACACACATTTTAGGCAAAGCAGGAGAACCAGCCTTTATTCACAGCTGAAAAATCAAAAATCAGCAACCATTTTAAGAAAAAGGTGAGTAAAGGGAGGGAAATAAGAAATAAAAACAAATTTCATGAAAGCAATGGAAATACTCTGACAACCACATAAAAATAAATTCAACACATTTAATTTAACTTTTGGATACATTATATTCTGTTCATTCCTGTGATGCATTCCAACTTCCAGTTGTCTTCCTTTGGCATCCTCTTTTTTTATATACTCAGGCCAGGGTTGCTGATAAATCCTGCATCTAATTTTTAAAAGCCTTTGCAGTGCAGTATTTGCACATTCTCTCTGTGAATGTGTGGGGTACCTTGGAGCGCTTTGTTTTCCTCACAACTCACAAATGCACTGCCAGGTAGCTGTATTGACTTCTAGTGTATAGGTGAGTGTCATAGTCATAAAGTCACACAGTCTTACAGGTGGAAACAGGCCCTTCGGCCCAACTTGTCCTCAAAAGCCAACATGTCGTATCTACACTAGTCCCACATGCCTCCATTTGGCCCATTTCCCTCTAAACTTAATCCCTAAACTCCAAGAGTGATAGAATCTTGGGGGGAAAGAGGGGAACGTGGAGATTAAAAATAGTGACATTAATGTAGGGTTTCTATAAATGGTTGCATGACGATTGGCTCAGACTCAAATGGCTGAGAGGCCTGTTTTCGTACTGTACGGTTCTATCATATATCATATCATATCATATATCTACAGCCGGAAACAGGCCTTTTCGGCCCTCCAAGTCCGTGCCGCCCAGTGATCCCCGTACATTAACTATCTATCCTACACCCACTAGGGACAATTTTTCACATTTTACCCAACCAATTAACCTACATGCCTGTACGTCTTTGGAGTGTGGGAGGAAACCGAAGATCTCGGAGAAAACCCACGCAGGTCACGGGGAGAACGTACAAACTCCTTACAGTGCAGCACCCGTAGTCAGGATCGAACCTGAGTCGCCGGCGCTGCATTCGCTGCAAAGCAGCAACTCTACCGCTGCGCTACCGTGCCGCCCTGTAATCTTTGTGGTTCTGTGGTTCTGTAATCTTTGACTCACTGAATGCTTGTCAGAGCTAACCCTGTCAGAGAACAGATCATTTACCAGTTGCAGATCTGGAACCACATGCAGGGATGGCAGATTTATGTACCTATGGGGCATTAGTGAACCAGATAGAAAACATAGACAATAGGTACAGGAGGAGGCCATTTGGTCCTGCGAGCCAGCACCGCCATTCATTGTGATCATGGCTGATCATCCACAATCAGTAACCTGTGCCGGTCGTCTCCCCATATCCCTTGATTCCACTAGCCCCTAGAGCTCTATCTAACTCTCTTTTAAATTCATCCAGTGAATTGACCTCCACTGCTTTCTGTGGCAGAGAATTCCACAAATTCACAACTCTGGGTGAAAAAGTTTCTTCTCACCTCAGGTTTAAATGGCCTCCCCTTTATTCTAAGACTGTGACCCCTGGTTCTGGACTCCCCTAGCATTGGGAACATTTTTCCTGCATCTAGGTTGTCCAGTCCTTTTATAATTTTATACGTCTCTATAAGATCCCCTCTCATCCTTCTAAACTCCAGTGAATACAAGCCCAATCTTTCCAATCTTTCCTCATATGACAGTCCCACCATCCCGGGGATTAACCTCGTGAACCTACACTGCACTGCCTCAATAGCAAGGATGTCCTTCCTCAAATTAGGAGACCAAAACGGCACACAATACTTCAGATGTGGTCTCACAAGGGCCCTATACAACTGCAGAAGGACCTCTTTACTCCTATACTCAAATTCTCTCATTATGAAGGCCAACATGCCATTAGCTTTCTTCACTGCCTGCTGTACCTGCACGCTTACTTTCAGTGATTGGTGTACAAGGACACCTAGGTCTCATTGGACTTCCCCTTTACCTAATCTGACACCATTGAGATAATAATCTGCCTCTTTGTTTTTGCCGTCACCTCACATTTATCTACATTATACTGCATCTGCCCACTCAGCCAACCTGTCCAAGTCACCCTCAATCTCCTAACATCCTCTTCGCAGTTCACACTGCCACCCAGCTTTTAGTCATCTGCAAACTTGTTAGTGTTACTTCTAATTCCTTCATCCAAATCATTAATATATATTGTAAATAGCTGCGGCCCCAACACCGACCCTTGTGGCACTCCACTAGTCACTCCCTGCCATTCTGAAAAGGACCCGTTTATTCCTACTCTTTGCTTCCTGTCTGCCAACTAATTCTCGATCCATGTCAATACCCTACCCCCATACCATGTGCTCTAATTTTGCTCAACAATCTCCCGTGTGAGACCTTATCAAAGGCTTTCTGAAAGTCTAAATACACTACATCCACTGGCTCCCCTTCATCCATTTTACTTGTCACTTCCTCAAAAAAATCCAGATTAGTCAAGCAGGACTTCTCCTTTATAAATCCATGCTGACTTGGACCAATCCTTTTACTGCCATCCAAAAGCTCCGTTATTACCTTTTTAATGATTGACTCCAGCATCTTCCCCACCACCGATGTCAGGCTAACTGGTCTATAATTCCCCGTTTTCTCTCTCGCTCCTTTCTTGAAAAGTGGGATAACATTAGCTACCCTCCAATCCACAGGAAGTGATCCTGAATGTATTGAACATTGGAAAATGATCACCAATGCATCCACAATTTCTAGAGCCACCTCCTTGAGTACCCTGGGATGTAGACCACCAGGCCCTTTTTGAGATGCATTTAAAAATAAAGTTCTGATAGTTTCATGAATGCTATCACTGATGTTGGTTCTCCAAAATTACACATTTAATTGAATTTAAATCCCTAAGGTGTCTCGGGGGCTAAAGAAATGGGAGAGGACGTGTTGCAAAGCTACACGGAATGGGGATAAGGAGGAAGGGGATGACAAATCTGTGACATTCATTGCTACAGACAGCTGTGGAGACTACGACATAGGCTATTTTTAAAGCAGATATTGACAGATTCTTGATTAGGAAGGACGTCAGGATTTATGGGGAGAAGGCAGGGAAATGGCATTGAGAAGGAAAATTCGATCAGCCTTGATTGAATGTTGGAGTAGACTCGGTGGGTTGAATGGCCTAATTGTTCTCCTATGTCGTATGGCTATATGGTCTTATACATGGAGAGCAAAAGACGGTGAATCATTGATCATTTTATATTGTAGCCTTTAGAGCAAGGACTGAGTAGAAGGGCATGATGACAGATATACAATTACAACTGCCCACATGGAACTGTCATAATAGGCAACGTTTCCTTGTTTCACAGCCTTGGGTTATTATAGATAATGGGAATTAATTTATGACAAGCAGTTGTTTGTTGGGCTTAAGAGCCTTTGTCTTTACCGAACATCATTATAATCATGGGTAGCATTATTTTATAAAGTAGCCCCACTATTGGTCGAATAGGTTGATGAGACTAGTGAGTTCAGAGAAAACCTTGGGACAACTTATTGCTATTTTGATACATGAAACTGAAAGTAAGCATGCAGGTACAACAGGCAGTGAAGAAATCTGCATGTTTGCCTTAATTGCAAGAGGATTTGAGTTTAGGAGCAAGGAGGTCCTATTGCAGTTGTACAGGGCCCCGGTGAGTCCTCATCTGGAGTATTGTGTGCAATTTTGGCCTCCTAATTTGCGGAAGGACAATTTTGCTATTGAGGGAGTGCAGCATAGGTTCACCAGGTTCATTCCCGGGATGGCGAGACTGACATATGATGAAAGAATGGGTCGAATGGGCTTGTATTCACTGGAATTTAGAAGGATGAGAGTGAATCTTATAGAAACATATAAAATTCTTAAAGGATTGGACAGGCTAGATGCAGGAAACATGTTCCCGATGTTGGGGGAGTCCAGAGCCAAGGGTCACAGTTTAAGAATAAGGCTGAGATGAGGAAAAAATGTGTCACCCAGAGAGTTGTGAATCTGTGGAATTCTCTGCCACAGAAGGCAGTGGAGGCCAATTCACTGGATGTTTTCAAGAGAGAGTTAGATTTAGCTCTTAGGGCTAAAGGAATCATGGGATATGGGGAAAATGCAGGATTGGGGTATTGATTTTAGATGATCAGCCACGATCATATTGAATGGCGGTGCTGGCTCGAAGGGTTGAATGGCCTACTCCTGCACCTATTTTTCTATGTTTCTACAATGCAGTAGGAAGAGTTAATCAAAGCTCTCCATTTTATTGAGGCATTGTGCTTTTCGAATCATTCACAATCTGGATCTGAGCTAGTTGCTAAGTCTGGCATCCTGATGACATAGACATTTGGACAGGGAGCAACAAATAATGCAGACACACTATACACAGAAAACATTTGTCTTCTTCTAGCAGACAGATAGACAAAAAGGGATGAATCCAGACAGGTTTTAATCCAAAACAATCTGTCTGCTTTGTTTTATGAAATTGGCGGCTAAATTGTTGTTTCATAAACCAAGGTGCAATTTAATTTTTAGTACCTTGGAAAACAGCCAACCAACTCCACATGGGAGTGTGGCTGCTTACAAGAGCAAACCTACAATTTAATTTCTTAACATTTTCTGACAAGCTGAGGCTGGACAAGAAACTGGTACGATTTATTTTGCTAAATGTTGGAAGGCAGAGCACAAATACTTGAACATGCAGTAGCATTTTTGATCACAAAGCTCAGTGGTAGTTGTTCCCGGCTGAGGATTTTAATATGGTTTTTTTTAAGTGAGTAAAGGTGACATGGACAAACTAATTTCAGATAAACTGGGTCAGGTTATGCTGCTGCCAAGATGCAATGTGTTCTGCATGAACTCCAGTGACACTACACATTTCTGGTAATGTTTTACGTAATGGTGATCCTTTAGACGTTTTACAAATATTTGTGGCCTTGTACCCTTTCAACGTCTGATATGATTCATCCATTCCAGTATTTTTATATCGTAATACAAGATAGAAACATAGAAAATAGGTGCAGGAGTAGGCCATTCGGCCCTTCGAGCCTGCACCGCCATTCAATATGATCATGGCTGATCATTCAGCTCAGTAGCCTGTACCTGCCTTCTCTCCATATCCCCTGATCCCTTTAGCAAAAAGGGCCACATCTAACTCCCTCTTAAATATAGTCAATGAACTGGCCTCAACTACCTTCTGTGGCAGAGAATTCCACAGACTCACCACTCTCTGTGTGAAGAAATGTTTTCTCATCTCGGTCCTAAAAGACTTCCCCCTTATCCTTAAGCTGTGACCCCTGGTTCTGGACTCCCCCAACATCGGGAACAATCTTCCCGCATCTAGCCTCTCCAACCCCTTAAGAATTTTATATGTTTCTATAAGATCCCCCCTCAGTCTTCTAAATTCCAGCGAGTACAAGCCCAGTCTATCTAGTCTTTCCTCATATGTAAGTCCCGCCATCCCAGGGATCAATCTGGTGAACCTTCTCTGTACTCCCTCTAAGGCAAGAACGTCTTTCCTCAGGTTAGGAGACCAAAACTGCACACAATACTCCAGGTGCGGTCTCACCAAGGCCCTGTACAACTGCAGCAGAACCTCCCTGCTCCTAAACTCAAATCCTCTTGCTATGAATGCCAACATACCATTCGCTTTCTTCACTGCCTGCTGCACCTGCATGCTTGCTTTCAATGACTGGTGCACCATGACACCCAGGTCACGTTGCATCTCCCCTTCTCCCAATCGGTCACCATTCAGGTAATACTCTGCTTTCCTGTTCTTGCCGCCAAAGTGGATAACCTCACATTTATCCACATTATATTGCATCTGCCATGCATTTGCCCACTCGCCTAATCTATCCAAGTCACTCTGCAGCCTCCTAGCATCCTCCTCGCAGCTAACACTGCCACCCAGCTTCGTGTCATCCGCAAACTTAGAGATGTTGCATTCAATTCCCTCGTCCAAATCATTAATATACACTGTAAATAACTGGGGTCCCAGCACTGAGCCTTGCGGTACCCCACTAGTCACTGCCTGCCATTCCGAAAAGGACCCGTTTATTCCTACTCTTTGCTTCCTGTCCGCCAACCAATTTTCTATCCACCTCAACATTGAACCCTCAATACCGTGTGCTTTAAGTTTGTACACCAATCTCCTATGTGGGACCTTGTCGAAGGCCTTCTGAAAGTCCAGATATAACACATCGACTGGTTCTCCCTTATCCACTCTACTAGTTACATCCTCAAAAAATTCTATAAGATTCGTCAGACATGATTTGCCTTTGGTAAATCCATGCTGACTTTGTCCGATGATTTCACCACTTTCCAAATGTAATGCTATCACATCTTTAATAACTGACTCTAGCATTTTCCCCACTACCGATGTTAGGCTAACTGGCCTATAATTCCCCGTTTTCTCTCTCCCTCCCTTTTTAAAAAGTGGGATTACATTAGCCACCCTCCAGTCCTCAGGAACTACTCCAGAATCTAAAGAGTTTTGAAAAATTATCACTAATGCATCCACTATTTCTGAGGCTACTTCCTTAAGCACTCTGGGATGCAGCCTATCTGGCCCTGGGGATTTATCTGCCTTTAATCCATTTAATTTACCTAACACCACTTCCCGACTAACCTGGATTTCCCTCAGTTCCTCCATCTCTTTAGACCCCCGGTCCCCCGCTATTTCCGGCAGATGGTTTATGTCTTCCTTAGTGAAGACAGAACCAAAGTATTTGTTCAATTGGTCTGCCATCTCCTTGTTCCCTATGATCAATTCACCTGTTTCCGACTGCAAGGGACCTACATTTGCCTTAACTAATCTTTTTCTCTTGACATATCTATAAAAGTTTTTGCAGTCTGTTTTTATGTTCCTTGCCAGTTTTCCATCATAATCTATTTTCCCTTTCCTAATTAAGCCCTTTGTCCTCCTCTGCTGGACTCTGAATTTCTCCCAGTCCTCTGGTATGCTACTTTTTCTGGCTAATCTGTATGCTTCATCTTTTGTTTTAATACTATCCTTGATTTCCCTTGTTAGCCACGGATGCACTACCTTTCCTGGTTTGTTCTTTTGCCAAACTGGGATGAACACTTGTTGTAGTTCATCCATGCGACCTTTAAATGCATTCCATTGCATGTCCACCGTCAACCCTTTCAGCATCAATCGCCAGTCTATCTTGGACAATTCACGCCTCATACCCTCAAAGTTACCTTTCTTTAAGTTCAGAACACTTGTTTCTGTATCGACTTTGTCACTCTCCATCCTAATGAACAACTCTACCATATTATGATCACTCTTGCCCAAGGGGCTTCGCACAACAAGACTGCTAACTAACCTTTCCTCATTACTCAATACCCAGTCTAGAATGGCCTGTTCTCTCGTTGGTTCCTCGACATGTTGGTTTAGAAAACCATCTCTCAAACATTCCAAGAAATCCTCTTCCTCAGCACCCCTGCCAGTTTGGTTCACCCAATCTATATGTAGATTGAAGTCACCCATTATAACTGCTGCGCCTTTAGTGCATGCATTTCTAATTTCCTGCTTGATGCCATCCCCAACCTCCCTACTGCTGTTAGGTGGCCTGTACACAACTCCCACTAGCGTTTTCTGCCCCTTAGTGTTTCGTAGCTCTACCCATATCGATTCCACTTCCTCCAAGCTAATGTCCTTCCTTTCCACTGCTTTAGTCTCCTCTCTAACCAGTAACGCTACCCCACCTCCTTTTCCTTTCTGTCTATCCCGCCTGAATATAGAATATCCCTGGATGTTGAGCTCCCAGCCTTGGCCACCCTGGAGCCATGTCTCCGTAATCCCAACTATATCATAATCATTAATAACTATCTCCACATTTAATTCATCCACCTTATTACGTATACTCCTTGCATTGAGACACAAAGCCTTCAGGCTTGTTTTTACAACTCTCTTGCCCCTTGTACGATTATGTTGAAAAGTGGCCCTTTTTGATTTTTGCCCTGGATTTGTCTGCCTGCCTCTTTTACTTTTCACCTTGCTACCTGTTGCTTCTACCCTCAATTTACACCCCTCTGTCTCTCTGCTCATGCTCCCATCCCCTTGCCAC
This sequence comes from Rhinoraja longicauda, assembly GCF_053455715.1. Lineage (NCBI taxonomy): Eukaryota > Metazoa > Chordata > Chondrichthyes > Rajiformes > Arhynchobatidae > Rhinoraja > Rhinoraja longicauda. Next base: position 83,592,821 of record NC_135953.1, on the reverse strand, counting down.
ATTAGTTTAAATCCTCCCCGACAGCGCTAGCAAACACTCCCCCGAGGACATTGGTTCCATTCCAGCTCAGGTGCAGACCGTCCTGTTTGTACTGGTCCCACCTCTCCCAGAACAAAGAATTTATTAGCCAAGTATGTAAGAACATACAAGGAATTTGATTTGCCATACAGTCATACCAAAAAAGCAACAAGCCAAACAACTACATAAAAATGAACATAAACATCCATCACATCGCACTGTGATGGAAGGTAATAAAGTCTTATCTTCTTCCCTCCTTTTCTCCCACAGACGGGACAATCGAACAATCTGCAGTCGGAGCAATCGAAGCTCCCGCAGCCAGCGATCGGAGCTCTGGCATCGGGGCAGTCGAAGCTCCTGAGGCTTGGAGCTCCCGAAGTTTGTCCCTAACCAAGGGACCGCAAGTCCACAATGTTAAGTCCGCAGGCACCTGCGGTTGGAGCTCCCGAAGTTGATCCCCAGCAAGAGGCCGCCAGCTCCTCAATGTTAGACTGCAGGGCGGACGGAGATACGATAGCCTTCGACAAGGTCCCACATAGGAGATTAGTGGGCAAAATTAGAGCACATGGTATTGGGGGTAGGGTACTGACATTGATAGAAAAATGGTTGGCAGACAGAAAGCAAAGAGTGGGGATAAATAGGTCCCTTTCAGAATGGCAGGCAGTGACTATTGGGGTGCTGGGACCGCAGCTATTTACAATATACATTAATGACTTGGATGAAGGGATTAAAAGTACCATTAGCAAATTTGCAGATGATACAAAGCTGGATGGCAGTGTGAACTGGGAGGAAGATGCTATGAGGTTGCAGGGTGACTTGGGCAGGTTGTGTGAGTGGACGGATGCATGGTAGATGCAGTTTAATGTGGATAAGTGTGAGTTTATCCACTTTGGTGGTACGAATAGGAAGGCAGATTATTTTCTGAGTGGTGTCAAGTTAGGAAAAGGGGACATACAACGAGATCTGGGTGTCCTAGTGCATCAGTCACTGAAAGGAAGCATGCAGGTACAGCAGGCAGTGAAGAAGGCCAATGGAATGTTGGCCTTCATAACAAGAGGAGTTGAGTATAGGAACAAAGAGGTCCTTCTGCAGTTGTACAGGGCCCTAGTAAGACCGCACCTGGAGTACTGTGTGCAGTTTTGGTCTCCAAATTTGAGGAAGGATATTCTTGCTATTGAGGGTTTACTTGGTTAATTCACGGAATGGCGGGACGGTCATATGTTGAAAGACTGGAGCGACTAGGCTTGTATACACTGGAATTTAGAAGGATGAGAGGGGTTCTTATCGAAACATATAAGATTATTAAGGGGTTGGACACGTTAGAGGCAGAAAACATGTTCCCAATGTTGGGGTAGTCCAGAACCAGGGGCCACAGTTTAAGAATAAGGGGTAGGCCATTTAGAACGGAGGTGAGGAAAAACTTTTTCAGTCAGAGAGTTGTAAATCTGTGGCATTCACTGCCTCAGAAGGCAATGGAGGCCAATTCTCGGAATGCATTCAAGAGAGAGCTAGATAGAGCTCTTAAGGATAGCGGAGTCAGGGGGTATGGGGAGAAGGTAGGAACGGGGTACTGATTGAGAATGATCAGGCATGATTACATTGAATGGAGGTGCTGGCTCGAAGGGCCGAATGGCCTACTCCTGCACCTATTGTCTATTGTCTATTGTCTATTGATATGGAAAAAAATCACATGTCCGTCGAGAAAATATATATTTTTTAAATTCCCCCATTTCCCCCCCTCCTACCCCCCACATGAAACAAAACTAAAGATACACTAAAACATACGTTTAACAACAAACTAAAAACAACAAAAGAAGAAAAGGACGAGACAGACTGTTCGCAAGGCTGCCATCTTGAATGGAAGTAACACTAAAGGCTACTTATTATGCCATAGGGGAAAAACTTTGCCTGAAATCCTTTTGCCACCATTATGGCGATTTTTTTAAATACAGATGAACACCTTTATTTCAATTGAATTTAGGTGCAGCACTGTGGTGTATTTCATAGATCGGATGACCCACCCTACCAGCAAACTGATTCAAGCCCAACCTCCTGAAGATCAACACAAAAGGCAATGGGTTAGGCAGCATCTCCAGAGAAAAGGAATAGGTGACATTTCAGATCGGAACCCTTCTTCAGACTCATTTCCGACCCGAAACGTCATCTATTCCTTTCCTCCAGAAATGCTGCCTGACACGTTGAGTTATTCCAGCATTTTGTGTCTATCTTCAGTATAAACCAGCATTTCCTTTCTAACAACCTTCTGAAGTTGACTGGTGTTTCTGGGCCCTGTGGTTTCCTCCCACATCCCAAATGCCTACTGTAAATTGTCACTAATGTGCCGGTGATGGTAGAATCTGAGGGGAAATGGAATGATGTGCAGGCTAGGACTTTAATCCTTGGAGCGCAGGAGGTTGAGTGATGATCATATAGTGGTATACAAAATCATGAGGGGAATAGATAGAGAGAATGCACAGAGTTCATTATCCAGGATAGGGGCATCAAAAACATAATTTTTGGACATATGTTTAATGTGAGAGGGATATGATTTAATATGAATCCATGGACCAACATTTTCACTTAGAGTGTAATGGAGGGTATACGGAATGAGCCATAAAAGGATGTAGCTGAGGCAGATACTATAACACCATTTAAAAGACACATGGACAGGTACATTGATAGAAGAGATTTAGTGGGATAAGGGCCAAATGCTGGCAAATGGGATTAGCTCAGATGGGGCATTTTAGTCGGCGTGGAGGAGTTGAGCCGAAGGGCCTGTTTGTGCGATATTTGATTCTATGACTGCAAAAAGACCTCTTCTCAGACAGAGCCTCACAGACAATCTAATGACCCCCAAACCACAGGAGCTGCAGAATGTCCACAGAGCCTGGATCTTTCCCCAATACATCACAATAAATACCAGTGAAAAAATCAATGGATTCTCTTGTGGAACACAAGATCATACTTAAAATAACAAATGTGCACATTTCCTCCCATTTTTTGATCTTATAGGAACAAAGATGAAGGATGCAATCAGCAGAGCAACTTTGAGACTTCATTAAACACAACTTTGTTGACCAAGTTATTAGTTATTCCAAGCTCAGCCTTCATTGCTATGATTGCTATAAAGAGCATTGGTAATTATTATCATCATCTTCAGTCTCTTTTTACCATTGAATGCAAGAATGGTGGAGTGTTGGAATTACATTCCATGCGCAGTTTCTGAATTCTGACTTCAAAGGGATATTGGCAGGCACTGAGGACAAATATGCCACTTGACCACGTTATTGAGAATGATCTCCTTAAAGCAGTAACACATCTTTAGAATTCTCTACCCCCAGAGATCTGTGGAAGCTGAATCATAGAATATACTCAAGGCCAGGAAAGACAGATTTCCATTTGTGTCAAGGATTACGGGGAACAGACAGGAAAATAGCGCTGAGATCATGATTGTTACACAGTGGGTAAAGTTTGGAGAACCAATTGACCTATTCTTGCTCCCATTTCAAATGTTATATGTTTTAACATGCAAGAGGAACACAGGGCAAATGATGGCCCTGAAACACCTTCAAATGACAAGGACACTAAGTCTGGAATGCTGTTTGAACTCAACTACACAGGAGTGTCATTCCATTTAGTAGAGCCTTTACATTTTGGCTGTGGGACATTTACACCGGCCACTCCCAATATCCAGGGGTGGGTTGAGGAAATTCCCAGATCTCTCCAGGGATGTTAGCCTTTTTGACCTTGAACATCATTGCAGAACTCACATCAGCTGGAAGCCCCAAATTTCCATTAGCCTGAGGTAATTAATCTTGTCGAGGAATTAAGTGGATCAAATTAGAGTCAAAGACTGCAAAAACAATTACAATTTTTCCCCAGGTCTTTTAGCCCTCCCTTATATGAACTGATTGGAGTTGGCTGACCTTTGCTTGCAGCTATGGACCATTGTGAATATGGTAAAACCTTTTCCCTGAGGTGGGCTCCAGAAACGACCACACCATACTCATACAGTATTCCCAACGCAGTACTATAGCAGTTCAGTCAAGGATGTTACACTATTTTCTCCACAAATTAGCTTTGTAAGGATACAGATTTTCCTGACATCTGTCTTTGTGTGAATGCATGCACTCCCAGATAATGAAGGAGACAATTACACACAGGTGACTGGTTTTATATTCCAGAGAATCATCTCTTGTTTCAGTATCTGTGACTCATGAACAGTCACAGTACTTGAAGAATGAAATATCCTCTATTTCAGCTAATAAATGATTTGACATCTGCAGTGCAGTGTACATTCCTTTGTGAATAAGTTTTTTTCTGGAATTTCAGCCACTTACCAAACCATTTTTTTTCTGTCACTAAGTGTTAAAGTACAGAATGCAGGAAATGTGAACTTACCCTGAATTAGAAGTGTATGGCTTGCAAAGTTGATGACAACCTTGACATCAGTGACAGCCCGCATAGCCAAAGCAGGATTTTTTTTTTTGCAATTGTAAAGACCGAGCCAGCATATATTCCAAATTTTCTCTGCAAGACAATAGACAATAGACAATAGGTGCAGGAGTAGGCCATTCAGCCCTTCGAGCCAGCACCGCCATTCAATGCGATCATGGCTGATCACTCTCAATCAGTACCCCGTTCCTGCCTTCTCCCCATACCCCCTCACTCCGCTATCCTTAAGAGCTCTATCCAGCTCTCTCTTGAAAGCATCCAACGAACTGGCCTCCACTGCCTTCTGAGGCAGAGAATTCCACACCTTCACCACTCTCTGACTGAAAAAGTTCTTCCTCATCTCCGTTCTAAATGGCCTACCCCTTATTCTTAAACTGTGGCCCCTTGTTCTGGACTCCCCCAACATTGGGAACATGTTTCCTGCCTCTAATGTGTCCAATCCCCTAATTATCTTATATATTTCAATAAGATCCCCCCTCATCCTTCTAAATTCCAGTGTATACAAGCCCAATCGCTCCAGCCTTTCAACATACGACAGTCCCGCCATTCCGGGAATTAACCTAGTGAACCTACGCTGCACGCCCTCCATAGCAAGAATATCCTTCCTCAAATTTGGAGACCAAAACTGCACACAGTACTCCAGGTGCGGTTTATTTCTCAGAAACAACCAAAACTGATATTGGCTGCACTAAAATAAAACAGGTCAATATAAACCAGGGGATTGGCATTTGGAGGCTGATGGGGGTATTGGATAACGGTGAGAAAAGGTTAGCAAGCTGGAAATCCCATCTGTGGAGAAATGAGCGTTCAGAGCTGATGGCTTGGTTCGGCAACTCGAACACTTAGAAATGACGGAGATTACAAAAAGTGGTGAACACCGCTCGGTCCATCACATATACTGACCTCCCCACCATCGACGATGGAGCCTCAAAAGGGCAGTTAGCTTCATCAAAAACCCTCAGTCCCCTGGCCATGCTCTTATTTCACTCCTACCATCAGGAGAACATATAGGAGTCTGAGGACTGTGTCCACTAGTTTGAAGATTTACTTCTTCCCAACAACCGTCAGGCTCTTGAACATTATACCACACTAAACTGTGAACGATGGACTGTCTTTAGTTGTACTATGGACTCCGTGCAACTAAAGACAGTCCATTGTTCACAGTTTAGTGTGGTATAGTGTTCAAGAGCCTGACGGTTGTTGGGAAGAAGTTATTCTTCAAACTAGTGGCCTGGCGTTAATTTATTGAATTTTATTGAATTTTGGTTCATTGCATGTTGTCTATGAATATTGTATTTACAGGCCTGTTGTGCTGCTACAAATAAGAATTTAATTGTTCCGTTGTTGGTACATGTAATAATTAAACAGCTTGGGCTCTTGGAGCAGGGTTTATTTCAACTGTTGATCACATTTACTGGAGACTGAATGCTTCTTTGAGAGGTGTGCAAAAAAACTCTATTCTTTCTCCTGTCCAGAAGGAGAAGGGAAACGCCATTTACCTTCTGGAAAGCACAGCTGCTGCTGTTTCACTGTCGAGCTTACTGCCACAACAGTAAGTTGTAAATTAGGCTTGCAATTACTCTCTGTGAGTTCCATTTTAGAATGTTAATTAGACTGATTTTAAATTGATAATTTTAATATCTTAATTGCACTTAGATTTTTAATCCCTTCTACCAGTGGCAGGTTTTGTTCCAGAATATCAGTGAGGAAGGCGGGAAGCACGAAGATCACTTCTTATGTTTCTAACATGCTGGTTTCAATAAAGTCATGAAACATCGATTTTGTTATTCCTTTAGGAGTCTCTTATATTAAAAAAAGTTCTGAAGACAGACCAATGTTATTTATAATATGTAGTTTACCATGATGAGAGATTGTTTCAGCCTTACATCGATGTGTTTTGTGCAATTCATGCTACTAGTTAGCAAGATATCTGAGGTCAACTCCAGTAAATAGGCTCACATTGGCTTTAGACACATTACACCTGATTCAATGGATGATAAGAGTATTTCTATGTGGCTGCTGGACGTACACATTTTGGAACCATTTATTTGTAATGCAGGGAAGCAAAGACATCTTAGTCTTCAAATAATATATTTAAAAAACATATCAAACAATTGCATGCCAGCAAGCAATACATTCATCTTTGGATGCTGGCATCTCCATTGGCACCAGTGTAGAGGTGCAATTTTAACTTTGAGTAATGTGTACAAACCAGTGAGATATCCCACCAGAAGCTTACAAGTGGATTTGCACATTGTCCTGCAACACATTTTTCTTAAATAGGTGAAAGTCTTTGAGGTGACTTGTAACATCACAATATATCTCCTTTCACCTCCAAACCATGCTTGCTCCGGTGGCCATGCGGGATGTGTAGGAAGGAACTGCAGATGCTGGTTTACACTGAAGATAGACACAAAATGCTGGAGTAACTCAATGGGTCAGTCAGCATCTCTGGAGAAAGGAATAGGTGATGTTTTGGTTGAAATGAAAGGAGGGTCTGAAGATGTGTCTCGACCCGAAACGTCACCTGTCCATTTTCTCCAGAGATGCTGCCCGAACCGCTGAGTTACTCCAGCATTTTGTGCCTATCTGCTATGCAGGATATTATTCCAGAGTATTGGAAACTTAATCAACACAGGGATTGCTGTCAAGGTCACTGTTTGTCATGAATTTCCTTTGAGTAGGTGGTGAGGAGCTGCCTGCTTGAATCATTGTCCTTCTGGTGAAGGTGCAATCAGGTTATTCGTTATCAAGTAGGATTTGGACATTAGCTGGAGCAATGATGGTACATTGCTGTTCTGGGATAATGGCTAGCTTGGAAAGGAGATTGGAAGTTGTCATGTGTCCAGGTGTATGGTGCCTTTGTTCTTCTAGTTAATAGAGCTTGAAGATTTATAGAACATAGAACATAGAATAGTACAGTACAGAATAGTTATTTGGGTCTGAGGTGATGTATCCTGCTGCTCGACATCCCTTCTGCAAGGCAGTCAAGTCAGGTAGAGGATCTGGAGAGTTTTGGACAGCTCAGTGGTAATATCTATGGTAATGAAGCCTCCAAACACAAAGGGCGTGCTGCCTGCTTTGGGGCTCAGGTGCAACCTACACTTTTTAGCAGTAAGACTGATGTTTAAGTCATTAGAACGGAGCTGTCCAGCTTGTTGCTGCTGCCAAGCCTACAACATCAACAGTGTGACTTGGAAACTGACCACTGATTTCAACTCCTATGCCACAGGCATAAGAATGTTATTTCCTGAAAGAAATCTATTTAATTTGCATTAGAATGAATCAATACTGTCTGCTGCCATCACCTCCCCAAGGAACCTATTCAGTCTGCTTTTCAGTCATGCATTAAATACTTCTGCTTTAATATTTGCACAGTGCAATTTCAAGACAAATTTTACTTTGATTTTTTCCCCCCAAGTTGCATAGAGATTTTAAGATGTTTTAATAGGTCTTCTCAAAAGTAATAATAGAAACACTAACCATCTTCAAACTTTTTTTAAAAAGTCATTTGATCTTATGTAATATTCTTACTATCTAGAATTAATTGTGAAATGTTTATTTGTAAATTTTTAGTAGTTGCAGTAATTTTGCATGAACATCCAAGGAAATTTTGAGTAAATTAATGGAGGTTGGTGCATGCCCATTACAGTACCCCTGCTCACCCTCAGTCCTTCAACCTAAAGCCAATAATTATAGTATGACATGGAAACTGACCACTGATTTCTACTGTACATTTCAACTGTGCATTATTTCTGGACATGATATAGTAGAAAGAGATCATTAACAGTAGGCTTTCTTCTCTTCTGCATTTTAACTTTCACATTTAGTTAAGTGAGGGCTTCTCAATATCACCTCAGATCAACAATAGTGTGCTCGGATAATTATTTTAGAGATTTCAGTAAGATGTGATCCATTTCAGTATGTTAACTTCCATAATTCCCTTGCAGGGGTGATGAGACCCATTGAACATTATCTTTTACACAAAGAAAATACTGCTGGAGCAACGCATTGGGTCAGGCAGCATCTGTGGAGAAAAGTGGACAGATGATGTTTCATGTTTCATGTTGGTACCTTGTTGGGCCCTTCTAATATTATCATCTTGGAATTCTAAATTCAGCAAGCCAGTGAGGCAAAAATTGAGGTTGCTTCTTCTTGAAGTAAATAGCATTAAAATTGCAATGTATCTGAATCCATATGGTACACTTTACAGTCAATGTTCTGGCAGGGATCAGGATTCATGGACCAGGAACTCCTGACTTTCCACTCTCACAAACATCCAAACAGGGAATCAGCCTGTCTGAGATATTCACCAGCTCAGTTGCTTGAGTTAAAATTGCAGCTTGTAAGCTTGGAAACTTACCAGCCAATTAAACTGTTTACAGCAATTTCTTCCATTTAGCTTAAGCCTTCAATGTAACAAATCTTCAAGAGACACACAGCATAAGCATTAAGAAAATGAGATTTTTCATCGATCCACATAGGATATATTGAGATGGTGAAGAAAAGCTTAGATTTAAGGGATTGGTAAATGAGAAGAAAGGTATCAGTCTTGGTTTATTATTGTTACGTGTACTGAGGTACAGTGTTTGTTGGCGTGCTATCCAACTAAATCAGAAATGCAGATGGAATTACGGAACTTAAGGCCTTGGCATTGGGAGACATGGCTGCCACTGGTGGAGTGATTAATATTGGGGATGTGCTGGAGGCCAGGATTTAGCAGTGCAGATATCTCAAAGATGTTTAACTGGAAGGGTTTAGAATGATGGGAATAATGAGATGATGGGGACATTTGAAGGAAGGATTTAAAATAATGATATTGAGGTTTATCTTAACCAGGAACTAGCATAGATCAGTAAGCATAGAGCAACTGTTAGGAGGGTCCAAATGGACAGATGAGTGTATATATTTATATACACACTTATATATGTAAAAACTCTTGACAGTTACAATATATATATATATATGTGCGTGTATATATTTTATATATTTATAATATGTGTGTGTTTAAATATGGATAAATACATATAAATGTATGTATTTATATATATATAACAATACATATATTTACATACAATCATTGCAATCAATGTATCGAATACTTGGAAAAAGTGATCCACCTGCAGGCCCTGTAGCATGGACTCCATATATCGTAACTTGAAAGGCAATGTCTGCATTTATATATAAATTCAGACATTGCCTGTCTCGCTGAGTTACTCCAGCATTTTGTGTCCATCTTCGGTGTAAACTAGCATACGCCGTTCCTTCCTACATAGTGAAGTCGTCAAACATTTGTGACATTAAGAAAGGAAGGAGTTGAATTAGTTTGGGACAATCTGCAAATGGTAATTGTAACAAATTTTTTTTTTGATTGTGCTACCTTAGGGGTTGCATTTACCAAGATTACCGTCAATAAACAACACAATTTTCTGCAGGATCCTACAGTCAAGCCCCAGGAAAGTATTGAGTAAATGTGACAAATACCCTTGAGATTTTATTTTGGATTTTTCAGAATTTGGTAAAGTGCTGGAGAAATAGAGACATCAACAACATTAGTCACTCTGCAATGTCTTAACTGTATCTCACTGCAGACTTCACTTTTCTAATAAAATTGAGGAACCAGCAATCTCAGCTGGGATATCATTTCAAAACAGATTTCTGCAGATTCTGATGTGTTTCTTACAGCAATCACAGCTCTATGTGCTCCAGAGCAAGTAGTGTCAAAGCAAAAAAAAACATAAACTTCAGTGCAGCATTTAGCTATGTTTGAATATTTAGCCCCTTATCATATGTTAATGCTTGATTCTGAGGCAATGCTATTTTTTCTACTGGACATGTATTACACTTTTATTTCTAGATTCCCAGCAAATTTAGTATATCTCAGATGGCCAAAAATACTCTATTGCACATAAGACCGTAAGACCATAAGATAAAAGAGCAGAATTAGGCCATTCAGCTCATCGAGTCTGCTCCACCATTCAATCATGCCTGATTTATTTTTCCACCACAAATCCATTCTCCTGCCTTCTCTCCGTAACCTTTGGGGCCCTTACTAATCAAGAACCGTCGATCTTTGCTTTAAAAAATACCTCAATAACTTGGCCCCTCAAAGATAAATTCCACAGATTCACAACAGCTGGAGGAATATCCATGCATCTATAAAACCACAATGTAAATTGAATATAAGTTTGAAAAAGAAGAGACTAGATAATTGTAAAGTTAATGGTACATTATTTATATTTTTAATCAATGAGCGTCTATGGGAATTATCATGGTATTTAATGGAAGATATAAACTTGAACTTGCCTGCAATTTTTGTGAAAAGAAAAGCATTTGTTTTATAAATTTAAATTAATCTTAATTTCATTTGATTTATAATTCTGTTCATGAGATCATAAGTTCATAAGTTATAGGAGCAGAATTAGGCCATTTGGCCCATCAAGTCTACGCCGCCTTTCAATCATGGCTGACCTATCTCTCCCTCCTAATCCCATTCTCCTGCCTTCTCCCCATAACCTCTGACACCCCATTACCTGATGGGTAAATCAGCTGCACTTAGGAAACACACTGCTCGTGCACGTCCATAATTGTTACATATACCAAGCTAGTCTTCATACAAGAATACCAATGAGGAGATTCTGGTACAAAGGGTTTGCTTGGCACCTCTGGAACTTGTGATGCCTATCCCAATCAGGCAAGTAGATTGAAGGCCTCTTCTGTTGGTTTGTTATGAATGTTCTTTGAGAAATTAGTTCATCCAGTCACAATCTACTTTCTACACCAACCACACAAAACTGTATTCATTTTCACAACCAAGAAAAAGGAAAATGGGGAATTAGTTTATGGGACAGTGCTCTTCCTAGGATAACATTGCAATTGAAGCACCTTTTGAGGCAGTGCGGAAATTGCTGTACCTTTCATCTAGCTTTGTTCCACCCCACACCCGAGTCATCGGTTCATTGTATTGTTAAGGGTTAGACATATTAAGTGATGATAATAGGGTAGAAATTTTAGGGAGTTAAAGTTTTGGAAGAATGTGTATTCATATGCCATCTCAAGATGTTCAAATGGATCCCAAAGCCACCAAATAAATTTTGATGCAGAGTCAATATTGTTCTGTGGGGAAGTGGTACAATCTGAGAACAACAAGCTCCTAAAGCAGCAAGGGCTAGGAAAAAATATGAATTTGAAAGCTTGCATAAGGAGGAAAATACTTCAGTGTGCTTGAAACTAAATATCTGAACGATCGCATTTCTCATTCCAGAGTAAAAGGCTCATATGGATTGGCTTTTAAAAGTAAAGTACAAGGGTCAAGTTGGTACTTTACTCAATTTATTGTGTTGGTGGCCTTTTTGCCTTAGGGTGTAAGTTCATTTTAGCAGGAAGCATGATCAATATAATATTTCTGGTTTTAAGCTGTAACTGATGCTGAATGCTAATTTCACAAAACAAATTTGTGCGAAAAAATTGAAGCCTTGTAGGACAGCTTTAAAATCAAAATAGCATTGTCTTGTAACAAAGCCTTTCTTTGGGAAGCATGATATCACTTGTATTTCACACAATTTAATGGGTCCTTTCAAAATGGTTATATAATTGTAAACTATTCAGAATCCTAATATCACATTAACTGCATTGATAGGGATGACCTGAAATATAAATGGGTGATTACTGTTCCAAATCAAGTGTTCAACTCCAAAAATAAAATCGTACAGATGCTGGAAATCTTTCTGTAAAAAAACAAAATGACAGCAGCACAGCAGGTCCAATAGTATAAGTGGTGAGAGGAGCAATGTTGATGTTTCAGGCTGATGAAGCTTGACAGGGTAAATGTGGAGTTTCATTTTCCAAACGGAATATTATTGTTTATTGCAGTATGGATTGAATAGAGAATGTCATACAGACATTGGTGAGATATCATCTGGAAGAGTGAGTAATGTATTGGTGTCCCTATTTAAGGAGGGATGTAAATGTTTTGGAGATTAGCTGTACAGATACCTGGAATGAAAAAGTTGTCTTACAAAGGACATTTGGTTAGGCTAGGAATGAAACTTCTGGAGTTGAAAAGAGTGAGAGGGGACTTAATTAAAACATATAAGATCCTGAGAGGAGACCCTGGAAGTCTTGATGGGATAAATCAAGAGAGGATGTTTCCTCTTGAGAACATTTGGAACTAGGGGTCATTAGTTAAAAACAAAGGATTGATCATTTAATACAGAAATGAGGCAAACCTTTTGTCTTCTCGGTGTTTTGAGCCTCTGCAACTCTTTTCCTCATCAGATGGTAGAAACTGAGTCTTCGAATATTTTAAAGGCAGAGGTAGATATTCTTTGGTCGGCAAGGGGGTAAAAGGTTACTGTGGGTAGATGGAAATGTGGAGTAGAGGTCACAATCTGTTAAGCTACAATCTTATTAAATGACAGATCAGAACTAAAGGCCTGAGCAGTCTACTCCTGCTCCTAATTGGTACATTCATATATCAATGAGTATATCCACGGTAAAATCAATAGATTTAATATATCAAGGAAATATGTGGATTATGAGATTAGTACTGGAAAATGGTGCTGGGGTAAAGATCAGCCATGATCTTATTGAAAGCTGTATCATCCAAAATTAAATTTATGGCCTACTTTCATTTCTTGTGTTTACCTTTATTCATGACAAAGAGGCAATGAACTCTTCAGAATGCTGAGAGAAAATGTGACCTCTCATTGGAGATCACAGAAATGGCAGAGGATGATATTTTGATTGTGGACTGATGGAAAAAGAAACCTAACGTTGGTTCTGGAAGGCTGGCGTTTAGAGGAAATAGCACAAGCATGATAGAGGGCTTTGTCACCTACAGTGTAGGGAATTTCTTGATTGAGAAGGAATGTGAACATGTTGGAAGCTACAATCAAAAGTGGCATCATTTGAACCAGTATCACGATACGATACGATATGATATGATATGACAGAACTTTATTTATACCAGGAGGGGAAATTGGTCTGCCAACAGTCTTAAAACAAAATATACCTGAAGCATGAAATTAAAGTGATGAGTAGACAGGATTGGGGATGTGCAAAGATTGGGGAGGGGGGGAGGGAAGTCAGTCTACCCCACGACAGAAGGGGGAGGAGTTGTACAGTTTGATAGCCACAGGGAAAAAGTATCTCCTATGGCATTCTGTACTGCATCTTGGTGGAACCAGTCTGTTCAGAGATGGAGTTATTGGAAGTGGAGTCCTTAGAACAGGTAGACTGTGAAAATCAGGTTGGTATTGGACCCCAAGAAAAGGAGTTTGTGGAGGGCCTCCGAGATGGATTATTAGAGCAGCTTGTACTGGAGCCTACCAGGGAGAAGGCAATTCTGGATTTAGTGTTGTGTAATGAACCGGATTTGATAAGGGTCTCAAGGTAAAAGAGCCATTAGGAGGTAGTGATCATAATATGATAAGTTTTAATCTAAAATTTGAGAGAAGAAGGGAAAATCAGAAGTGTCAGCAATACATTTGAACAAAGGGGACTATGGAGGCCTGAGGGAGGAGCTGGCCAGAGTTGACTGGAAAGAGACCCTAGCAGGGAAGATGGTGGAACAACAATGGCAGGTATTTCTGGGAATAATACAGAAGGTACAGGATCAGTTCATTCCAAAGAGGAAGAAAGATTCTAAGGGGAATAAGAGGCACCCGTGGCTGACAAGGGAAGTCAAGAACAATATAAAAATAAAAGAGAAGAAGTATAACATAGCAAAGATTAGCGGGAAGCCAGAGGATTGGGACTATTGTAAAGAGAATCAGCAGATAACTAAAAAGGCAATATGGGGAGAAATGATGAGGTACGAAGGTAAGCTAGCCAAGAATATAAAGGAGGATAGTAAAAGCTTCTTTAGGTATGTGAAAAGGAAAAAAATAGTTAAGACAAATGTGGGTCCCTTGAAGACAGAAGCAGGGGAATTTATTATGGGGAACAAGGAAATGGCAGATAGGTTGAACAGGTACTTTGGATCTGTCTTCACTAAGGAAGACACAAACAATCTTGTTCTAGTGGCCAGAAATCCTAGGGTGACGGAGGAACTGAAGGAAATTCACATTTGGCAGGAAATGGTGTTGGGTAGATTGATGGGACTGAAGGTTGATAAATACCCGGGGCCTGATGGTCTGCATCCCAGGGTACTTAAGGAAGTGGCTCTAGAAATCGTGGATACATTGGTGATCATTTTCCAATGTTCTATAGATTCAGGATCAGTTCCTGTGGATTGGAGGGTAGCTAATGTTATCACACATTTAAGAAAGGAATGGAGAGAGAAAACAGGAAATATTAGACCAGTTTGCCTGACATCAGTGGTGGGGAAGATGCTGGAGTCAATTATAAAAGAAGAAATTGCGGAACATTTGGATAGCATTAACAGGATCGTTTTGAGTCAGCACAGATTTACGGAGGGGAAATCATGCTTGCCTAATCTTCTGGAATTTTTTGAGGATGTAACTGGGAAAATGGATAAGGGAGAGCCAGTAGATGTAGTGTACCTGGACTTTCAGAAAGCCTTTGATAAGGTCCAACATAGGAAATTAGTGGGCAAAATTAGAGCACATGGTATTGGGGGTAGGGTACTGACATGGATAGAAAATTGGTTGACAGACAGGAAACAAAGAGTGGGGATAAATGGGTCCCTTACTGAATGGCAGGCAGTGACTAGTGGGGTACCGCAAGGCTCAGTGCTGGGACCGCAGCTATTTACAATATACATTAATGACTTGGATGAAGGGATTAAAAGTACCATTAGCAAATTTGCAGATGACTCAAAGCTGGGTGGTAGTGTGAAGTGTGAGGAAGATGCTATGAGGATGCAAGGTGACTTGGACAGGTTGTGTGAGTGGGCCGATGCCTGGCAGATGCAGTTTAATGTGGATAAATGTGAGGTTATCCAGTTTGGTGGTAAGAACAGGAAGGCAGATTATTGTCTGAATTATGTCAAATTAGGAAAAGGGGACGTACAATGAGGTTTGGGTGTCCTAGTTCATCAGTCACTGAAAGGGAGCATGCAGGTACAGCAGGCAGTGAAGAAAGCTAATGGAATGTTGACCTTCAGAACAAGAGTTGAGTATAGGAGCAAATAGATCCTTCTGCAGTTGTACCGGGCCCTGGTGAGACCACACCTGGAGTATCGTGCGCAGTTTTGGTCTCTAAATTTGAGGAAGGACATTCTTGCTATTGAGGACGTGCAGCGTAGGTTTACTAGGTTAATTCCCGGAATGGCGGGACTGTCGTATGTTGAAAGGCTGGAGCAATTAGGCTTGTATACACTGGAATTTAGAAGGATGAGAGGGGATTTTATTGAAACATATAAGATTATTAAGGGATTGGACATGCTAGAGGCAGGAAATATGTTCCCGGTGTTGGAAGAGTTCCAAACCAGGGGCAACAGTTTAAGAATAAGGGGTGGGCCATTTAGAACGGAGACGAGGAAAAACTTTTTTACTCAGAGAGTTGTGAAGCTGTGGAACTCTCTGCTTCAGAAGGCAGTGGAGGCCAATTCACAGGATGCTTTCAAGAGAGAGTTAGATAGAGCTCTTCATGATAACGGAGTCAATAGATATGGGGAGAAGGCAGGAACGGGATACTGATTGTGGATGATCAGCCATGATCACGGTGAATGGCGGTGCTGGCTCGAAGGGCTGAATGGCCTACTCCTGCACCTATTGTCTACTGTCTATTGTCTAACATGTCAGGTTTTGATTGGGGATGCAACAGGCTTCTAGATGCAGCAGTCTATTGAACAATATCAGATGACATTTTATTTCAATTAACACATTCTCTGCCTCTATTGTGTTTCTTATGCCATCCCCTTTTACTTGGCACAATATTCCCTTTGTCATTTAGTCTCTCATGTCTCCCACTCTACCAAAAACGTTCCCTTTTGTTCATGCCTCTACTGTCCACTTTCTACACTTCTGCACTTGCTCAGAACTTATTTTCGTTCTGGAGCATCCTAAATGGTAATTGTTTCAGTCCTTGCAGATGCCACTTGATCCATGTGGCATCAAGCTACACCAAACTTAGGCATGAATTATGTTGACAGTATTCATTTGAGTGGGAAGGAACTGCAGATGCTGGTATATACTGACGATAGACGCAAATTGCTGGAGTAACTCAGCGGGTTAGGCAGCATCTCTAGAAAAAAAAAGGATGGGTGATGTTTCGGGTCAGGACCCTTCTTCAGTCTGAGGGTCATGACCCAAAGCATCACTTATCATTTTTTCTCCAGAGGTACTGCCTGACCCGCTGAGTTACTCCAGCATTTTGTGTCTATCCAAGTAGTTTTGAGGTTTGCTGAATGACAAATGTCTTTGGATCTGTCATTATGCTACACTTCTGGAGTTTGCATTGACAGTTTCTCAGTCCAGTCTTCCTGGTATTCCCTATAATTGCCCCAGGGAATAAGCCTCTCAGATCCAACATCAGACAGATCTGGTGCAGATGTAGAGAGATCATTCTTCTGATAGCGGTTTCTCAGCATAGCAAATTGTGAAGAAATATATTTTTCAACAAATAATTTTGCTGTATTTTAACATTGTATTTATTTGTAAATGCTATATTAAGTGCTTATTAAATAAGTTTTAATTTCTGAATAATTCTCAGTTTAAATTATTATCCATCACCTTTAATAATTTTCAAATGAGTCTGACCATTGGAGATAAACAGGCTATCAAATACACAAAAGCTTTCTCAGAATCCCAAACCTCACTCCCAGATTTACTCCTGTCAACGCCCACCATGTACACTGGGGCAGGGCCTTTGTGACAAAGTAGTCGACCAACTACTGAGCTTTTCTCTGCCTCACTGCTTATCTCCTGGCTGTCAGCAAGATAGCCCCTCTACATTTGTCCCAGTGAGGTGTGGGCCAGAAGAAGCTGGGAATTGGGATTCTGGGCAATGAACTGGTCCAGGAATTCCCTGGGTGTGACGCATCAGCACTGAAGTTGACCCGAAATGTTGTTCGATTGCTTGGCCAAGGGTAAAGGTAACTGGCAGGTTATCTATTCCTGATGGCTTCACATTCTAACGGTCTGCAGATATTCATTGGCCTGCACAAGATGTCAGATGAATGTGTGAATCCGTGTCTTCAGGGAGAGGATGGTGAAAACATTAAAAGATAAAAACCTGCACTGGATTGTTCACCTTTGAAGTGTCAGTTCAAGTTTTCAATCCAAATTCCAACTGACTTGCAAAAATCTTATACAACTTGGTTCCATCCTAAGGAAATCAAAGGGAAGGGAAGTAATAGACCTTGGCTGTATCCCCATAGGCAATCTATCACATGCACCAAAATAACCTACCACCCACTGTCTTGCCTTCTTATGAATTGACAATGCTGGCATAGTCAGCCCAGAGCAGAGATCTGTGTTCACAGTCAGGAGAGCCAAAGGGTGAATGACTTGTGAATGTGTGCTGGGAATGTCAAATTTAATCAAGCCTGTGACAGTGTTCGAGCTGACCTGATCTCTAAGTGCAGCACATCAATTAAAGCAGCCATCCTTAACACATTTTTCTAGCCTTTTTAATCCACAGTTTTCAAGCTATATTGTTACATGTTGCAGTTCAAAAAAGTCATTATATTTTCTGCCATGGATAGGACCTCTGCCAAGACCATTAACACAGGGAATGTATTTGAGGACGGTCAAGGAGCGTTCCTGTGAGAGTTTTCCTAATGACAAAGTCACACTAAGTGTGTTTAATTATTTATCGGGGTTACAAAACCTGAAGAGATTGCAAAACTCGGAGAGAATAGGCGGCTTTGTGAATTGGATGTAAAAACACTTTCTGAATCTCAATTGACATTTTACACAAATCAGCAGTGACAAGGGTTTTGAGGTGTGCAGTGTTACTTGAATGTGGACAAATAGAAACTTAAAGGCCCCTAACCCACAATAAATCATTCACAGACATCAGAAGGTAGCATGGGGAAATGATATAAAACCAACGGCAAGGAAAATTATCTTTTCATGAGGGAATATTCTTTGAAAAGAAACCACATTTTTATAGATGAGTGAATGTGTGCTCCTTTATTTAACAGAACATCTGTATCAGAATATCAGACAAGAAGTAGTTTGTAATGCTAGAATTACCGGGAGATAAAAAATGAAGTCTAATATCAAGCAGTAAATAACATGCCCAGTGTAGTTCGAAATTGGATTTGTACAAAATCAATGGAAAGTAATGGGGATTAATGACAAGGGCCGCTGACACTCAGATGCCCTACTTTCAATAACAACGACAGTAAGGAGCAGACAGTCAGGAACAGTAACCTGGACAGATTTGAACACAAAGATGTTATGTTTAAAACTGAGGCAGTGGACACCTGGGAGCAGATAAAGGCCATTGCATGAAAAATGGATAGACCAGAAAAACAATTTAAGGGGAGTTGAAGTCATCGTGCAAAACTCTACAGCAGGCAGATCTGTTGAGAATCCCAGCTAGCTGTTAAGTGCAATGCAACCCACTCTGGGCTTCTGCACCTGCACATGACAAGATAGATTTCACCATTGTGTTGGAGGTCAGGTGTGGGCACATCTGTCCTCCAGTTTTGCCTCAGAATTTACCATTGAGCCTGGAGCATTTGCCTAAATTGCTCAGCTGAGGGGCTGGATCCACTTCATTTCTGGTCCTTCAGCTTTACAATAGCCATAGCTGGCACATCTTACACAGCCCCATTGATTGAATGCAGTCATAGAGTCATAGAGTGATACAGTGCAGAAACAGGCCCTTCGGCCCAACTTCACACACCGGCCAACAAAGTTCCAGCTACACTAGTCCCACTTGCCTGCGCTTGATCCATATCCTTCCAAACCTGCCCTATCCGTGTACCTGTCCAATTGTTTCTTAAACTATGGGATAGTCCCAGCCTCAACTACCTCTTCTGGCAGCTTGTTCCATACATCCACCACCCTTTGTGTGAAAAAGTTACTCCTTGGATTCCTATTAAATCTTTTCACCTTAACCTTGAACCTATGTCGTCTGGTCCTTGATTCCCCTACTCTGGGCAAGAGACTGTGCATCTACCCGATCTATTCCTCTCATCATTTTGTACACCTCTATAGGATCAAACCTTCTTAGTCACCAAGCTTCATTTAAAAGATGGAAGCAACTCAATGGAGCAGGCAGTATCCCTGGAGAATGTGGATAGGCGATGTTTCAGATCGGGACTGATCAGTCTGAAGAAGAATCCCGACCTGAAACATTACCTATCTATGTTCTCCAGAGGTGCTGCCTGATCCACTGAGTTACTCCAGTAATTTGTGTCCTTCTTTGTGAACCATCATTTGCAATTCCTTGTTTCTACAGGCAGACTGAGTTGATGCTAGATTTTTAGGTGAATGAATCACACAGTGAGCATTGGTGTCCCTATATTAGGAGGGATGTAAATGTTTTGGAAACTAGCTGCACTAATAGCTGGAATGAATGGGTTGTCTTACAAAGGAAGCTTCGATGAGCTAGGATTAGATATTCTGCAGATGCAAAGAGTGAGAAGGGACATCATTGAAACATATAAGGTCCTGAGGGGATTTGATGGGATAAATCATGAGAGGATGTTTCCTCTTACGAATATTTGAAACTAGGGCCGATTATTTGGATACAAACAATTGACCATTTAATACAGGAATGAGACAAACCTTTTTCCTCTCAGTGTTCTGAGCCTCTTCCTCATCAGATGGTAGAAACTGAGGCTTTGAATATTTTTAAAGGCAGAGGTAGATATTTTTTGATATGCTTCATGAAACAAAATTCTTTGAATATTTAATGAAGCAGAGTCTGAGTTGGTGCTAGATTGTTACGTAAATGAACCATGCAGGGAACATTTATGGAACCCAGATATCAGAATTTTTCTGACAAATCAAGAATGATGATGAGCTACGATATAGCTATGTAAATCAGGGCAAACTTACTACTCAACCCACAGAATTGGAAGTCACTATCTTTTAAGATGATGCTGGAAAGGTTTGAAATGAGGAGACGTGCTTCATGTTAAACATAGAAACATAGAAACATAGAACATAGGTGCAGGAGTAGGCCATTCGGCCCTTCGAGCCTGCACCGCCATTCAATATGATCATGGCTGATCATCCAGCTCAGTAACCTGTACCTGCCTTCTCTCCATACCCCCTGATCCCTTTAGCCACAAGGGCCTCCTTCTCCCTCTTAAATATAGCCAATGATCTGGCCTCAACTACCTTCTGTGGCAGAGAATTCCACAGACTCACCACTCTCTGTGTGAAGAAATGTTTTCTCATCTCGGTCCTAAAAGACTTCCCCCTAGAACCTTCTATCACCATATGAAACGCACTGTTTACACACTGTTAATAGGTATGCAGCAACAACATGCACGAATGGGACTACTCAGTCAAGCAGTAGTGAGATGTGCAATCTCACACACAGTGCTGAGGGGACTCTAATTTCACAGGTCACAGTCTGCCACATTCTGAAGAGAGTCAGAGTTCATCAACTGTGGCATCCCCAAAGCAACAAATGGAGAAGTCTGCGCCATCTGACAGAATCATTCACTTTCAAAAATGCTTGGAGCCAGATTAAAGACCCAGAGTGATTAACTTCTAACATGCATCAATAGGAGTGAACAGATCCATTTTGATCCTCAAATTGCGATTCCCGAGGGTGGATCACAGAGAAAGGCCGATGATATTCACATCCTCTGACCCTTAGATGCACATGATTCCTTTAACAAACCAATCAAGACTTTGGATGTATATATTAGCCGACAATGACTACATTCTGAAACCATTGTTGAGTCCTACAGGACTAATAGTGAAGCATTGGAAAGATAGAACTGTGCAGGCATGTGACAAGGTGTGACCTGGAATGCAGAGGGATATTAGATCAGTGAGAACTGTGGTGGCCCATTGCATATTGTGGAGACCTTGAGCAGCTTTTCACAGTGCCAAATGACAACAAGGAAGTCCCCAAAACAAATGTTGCTCGGGCCCTGATTTTTTGTTTTATTTTATTTTATTTTAGAGAAACAGCATAGAAACAGGCCCTTCAGCCCACCAAGTCCAAGCCGCCCATTAATCGTCCTTCACACTAGTTCTATGTTACCCCACTTTCCCACTCCCTAGACACTAGAGGTAATTTTGAGAGGCCAATTTACTTACAAACCTTTGGGATATGGGAGGAAATCGGAGCACCCGGAGGCATCCCACGTGGTCACAGGGGGAAATGTACATACTCCATATGGACAGCACTTGCGGTCAAGATTGATCCTGGTTCTCTGGAGGTGTGAGGCAGCAGGTCTACCAGCTGTGCCACTGTGCCATCTCAAAATGAACAGTACTAGGAATGCTAGATGCCTCTTCCCCTCCAGCTCTCCCAGGGAAACATCTAATACAACTGAGAACAGTGAATGTGAAAGATTTTTACTAAAGCAAGAAGCGTTCACTGCTAACGTGGCTATTGCTAATGTCTATATGAGCATTGTGTTGTTTTGTTGAGGATGGAATTGCAAAGTAACAAGGGACTTTCATTTAACATTTGTAAAGCTAATATAGCTCCTGTTAGTAAAAATGTTAAGCAATGTGTAATCAATTCAGACTAGAATGACTGTAACAAGAGCAAGTGTTAAGTCAAGTCTTATGCAGTGGGACCAGAACAATGAAATTCTTACTTGCTGCATCTTTATAGACATATTAACACAACAATGTAACAATTAAATATATAATGAACGATATATATACGATACTTATCAGTTTACTAGGTAACCAGACATTGACAGTGCAACAATAAAAACATAATGCCAATAATTTTCTATATAACATTCAAATTGATGTGGCACCGGTTTCAAGATGAATAAATGTCAAAAATAGCAGACGTGTCTCCACCGACAGCTATTCCTAAGGGTTGCTTGGAAAAACATAAATAAAAGAATATAGGTCTTCAAGAAGTGACATTTTATTGCCTTCTGCCCTCTTCCCTTTGCTGTGACACAGAGGTCTGCCAGCACCCTAGTGTCTTATCATTTGAAGATCTGTTGGGAACTCTAAGCTGGAATTCCATTGCTCAATAACCCCATAGTTGCATCAGTCAAAAGCAGCTGATGAATCATAAACTTGGACAAGATTTACATTGGCCGCCAACAGGTAGTGCACAGATTGAGAAGCAAGAGAGCTTACTGCCCAAAACCTCACCTATCCATGTTCTCCAGAGTTGCTGCCTGACCCACTGAGTTACTCCAGCACTTGGTGTCCATTAATGTCATCTGTGGAATGGTGTTGTTTATTTCAATCCTATGAAAGAAAAACAAGATTATGCACACTATGATATGGACAAGGTAATTTCAAACAGTTAGTAAGGATCAATTGAGCATTGATAGTCTGGATATTTGCACCCACTTGACCACGAAGATTGTGCCATTTCTTGTCACATTAGACATAATGGAGAAGGAAAATTTGAAAGTATATTCAGACCAATATATATCAATGTCATTGGAAGACATTGTGATTAGGTTTGACAGGATAGATGCTGGGAAGCCATTTCCATCCCAGCTAAAGAAGTTACAGCAACTGGTCACAATCCTAGGATCATAAGATGCAGCATTGATGTTTGATTAACAGCATTAATGTATTGAGTGATCTGATCCAACTCCATAATTCCCTGAGAATGGCAATACCAGATGATGGCATGTTAAAGAATGCTTAAGGCATGCTCATCTTCATCGGTGCGGGCGTTGATTGTGAGTCAGGAAGGCATGATGCAGCTTTATAGGACTTTGGTTAGGCAGCATTGGAGCATTGAGTGCAGTTCTGGCCGCCCCATTACAATAAGGATGTGGAGGTTTTGAAGAGGGTGCAGAAGAGGCTTACCAGAATGCTGCTTGGAGGGTATTATTTGAGGAGATTGGAGCAAACTCAGGCTGTTTTCTCATGAACATTAGAGGTTGTGAGGAGACCTGGTAGAAGTATATACAATTATGAGAGGCACAGAAAAGGTAGAAAATTAGAATCTTTTTCCCAGAGTGCAAATGGCAAAGATTAGAGATCATAGCTTCAAAGTGAGAGGGGGGAAGTTTAAAGAAGATATGCAGGGCAAGTTTTTTTTACACAGATTGGTGATGCTTAGAATGCACTAACAATGGTGGTGGTGGAGGCAGATTATGATAGTGACATTTAAGAGGCTTTTAGATAGATACATGCAGATGCAGGGAATGGAGGGATATGGATCATGTGCAGGCAGAAGTTAGTGTAACTTGGCATCATGTTCCACATGGACATTGTGGGCTGAAGGAACTGTTCATGCACTGTTCTGCTCTAGATTGTATGTTTTAGTAGGAAACAGTAAATAAAGATGAGAATTCATCCATTTCTTGTGGTTGCACATAGAAATCACCTCATTATTCCTTATGAGAATCCACTCTCTCCTTAGCTCTCCTTTGTTCTGTTCTCGATATACTTATGGAGTCTCCTAGGATTCTCCTTCATCTTATCTGCCAGAGATATCTCATTCTCTTTTGGTCCTGCCAATTTCCTTCATAATCATACCCTTACACACCCTATACTCCACAAGGGATTATTTGATCTCAGCTACCTCCATTTTTGATTATTGTATATTTATTTGATGTGCATTTGCATTAATGGGCCTGCTAATTTGCAGCAAGTAATGAATTTCATTGTTCCATCCCAGGGCACATGACAATTAAACACTCTTGACTCTCTTGACTCTTGATATATGCCTTCTGTTGTTTGGACCAGACCCTTACTCATCAGGGCCCTGGTGAGACCACACCTGGAGTATTGTGCGCAGTTTTGGCCTCCTAATATCAGGAAGGGCATTCTTGCTATTGAGGGAGTGCAGCATAGGTTCACCAGGCAAATTCCCAGGATGGCGGGACTGACATATGGTGAAAGAATGGATTGACTGGGCTTAGATTCACTGGAATTCATAAGGATGAGAGGGGATCTTATAGAAGCATATAAAACTCTTAAGGGATTGGACAGGCTAGATGCAGGAAAAAATGTTCCCGAAGTTGGGGGAGTCCAGAACCAGGGGTCGCAGTTTAAGAATAAGGGGTAGGCCATTTAGGACTGAGATGAGGAAAAGAAAATTCACCCAGAAAGTTATGAATCTGTAGAATTCTCTGCCACAGAAGGCAGTGGGAGGCCAATTCACTGGATGTATTCAAGAGAGCGTTAGATATAGTTACTAGGGCTAACAGAATCAAGGGATATGGTGAGTAAGCAGGAACAGGGTACTGATTTCGGATGATCAGCCATGATCATATTTAATGGCGGTGCTGGCTCGAAGGGTCGAATGGCCTGTTCCTGCACCTATTTTCTATGTTTCTATGTTCTATGTTTTTACCTTATCAGACAAGGTTCAGTAATCTTGCTGGCTTTACACTTCAGTCTAACAGATACATGCTGGCTCTCAATTCTTTTCAACTCCCATTTGAAAGCCACCCAATTGCTAACAGACGCTCCCAAATAACTTTTGCGTTGTTGTCTGTTGCCACTGAGATTAGCCTTTCCCCAGTTTAGGACTACGACTTGACCACTGGTCCAATCTATTTTTTAAATGGTTTTGGAACTAATAGTCGATGGTCCCTAAGTGCTCCCCTACTGACACATCCATCACAGCCTCATTTACTGAGAGGTAGTTGAATGTAGCCCCTTCTCCAGTTGGGCGATCTACATATTGTTTCAGAAAACCTTCCTGAATACATTTAATAAATTCTGACCTATCTAATTCCTTAGCTCTAAGATAGTCCCATTCATCTTTAGGAGAGTTTAAATCACCTTCTATTAGCCTAAAGTACAATTCCATCGAAGTGACACACAAAGGATGGTGGATGTATGGAACAAAATGCCAGAGGAGTTAGTTGAAGCTGGAACTATCCCAGTTAGACAGGTACATGAATAGGACAGGTTTGGAGGGATATGGACCAAATGCAGGCAGGTGGGATTAGTGTAGCTGGGACATGTTAGCCAGTGTGGGCAAGTTAGGCTGAAGAGCCTGTTTCCACACTGTATCACGATGACTATGACTCTATGATCGCCTCTTTCTTACTTCTAAGTTCTACTCATATGGCCTTGCTGAATATTCCTACCACCAGCAAAAAGGGATGTTGTAAATCTCAGGAATCCCACTTAACAGGGCAGATGATAGCTTTATAAAAACATAGAAACATAGAAAATAGGTGCAAGAGGATGCCATTCGGCCCTTCAAGCCAGCACCGCCATTCATTGTGATCATGGCTGATTGTCCACAATCAATAACCTGTGCCTGCCTTCTCCCCATATCCCTTGACTCCACTAGCTCCTAGAGCTCTATCTAACTCTCTCTTAAATCCATCCAGTGATTTGGCTTCCACTGCCCTCTGTGGCAGAGAATTCCACAGTAATGTCTCATCTGAAAAATGGTGTAGGACCCACCATGATCTAATTTCAAGGCAGTCTTGAAGACTCGTATGGAATCTTCTTATGCTATTGTGTACAGTGGTTCTTCACCCACCCCTGGCATTTCCTGTCCCTGGCTTGACTGTATCAGATTTTCGGCCATCTGCATATCACGTGAACCCTGAGGGCCGGACGATAAAGAGAAAATAAATAAATTGTAATCTGTGGCCTTCGATCCTCTCCCAACACCTTCCACATCCAGACTCTGCAGATGTGATCATGACCCTTTTACCCAGTGGTGCACATCCTCCATTTTCTCTCATGCCACTCCCATTCCTTCCCATCTTCTGGTTGACATATTGAATCAATGAGCTCTGTAATCTAACAACCTAATCACCCCTCCAACCACAGTATCATCACCCTCTGCTTCAGCTGACTCGCTGCCTGTTTGAAATTGATTGAAAGGTACAGCATGGTCGCAGGCCCTTCAGCCCATTGAGTCCAAGCTGACCATTTTCAGCCACTATGTCTGCAGTTGGTTCTCCCCTGGGGAAAATAAGAGGGTAACCATTTATAATGTTCACTGATTGCTCAGTGCACATCATAGAAGTTCGTGCACTGAGCAATACTCATATCTCTTGTTATGGATAACAACATTGTTGGCCAAAACAAAAACATGTAATTCACCTTTCTCCACCCTTGGAAATGGGTATGAAACAACTGACTTCTTTGCTCAATTCTGTTAGACCCAAAACGTCACCCATTCCTTCTCTCCAGAGATGCTGCCTGTCCCCCTGCTGAGTTACTCCAGCACTTGGTGTCTATCTTCTGTTAGACACTTGGCTGTCTGCAGCTCTTGATTCAATGAGTCATCTTATGTAATGAAGATGTAGAAAATAAATATTAGCTAAGGCTCAATATTTGGTGTGAGGGAGTCTCATTCGGTAACTTGGTGACCTGGTATAATTCAATAATTGTAAGCTCACAACCCAAAACAGTTAGAAGAGTGTTATGTGCATTTAGTGAGGGCTTTTCTTGAGAAACAAACAATTGAATTTTATAATCAGTTGTCTTGAAATAGGGCCATGAACCCTCCACTATAAACAGGTTCTTTGCATTTAATACACGGTCACAATTTGAGAAATCCAAATCTTCACATTTCCAATGACATAACAACCCTACTGGGTTAGTTACATTATTTAGTTTCTGACAACATTCTTGCTCACTCTATGTCATGGTTCAATTAAACATTTAGAACCAGTGCTACGCCTTTCCATAGAAATCCACGTTGTCAGACACCTCATCCCCCAGATGCCACTGATATCTTTGACAGGCACTGGGCTGTTTCCATTTTTGGTATCCTAAAATATAGCTACATTTAACACCAAATCCAATTATGCCCTCCTTTGCATGTAATGTCAAACTTGGCCAAAATAGAGTTTCAAAAAGTATCACGATTTTTTAAACCCAGAAATAAGACCGTAGGAGTAGGTTCTTCACTGATGGGCAGCCTTTTGCCAATTGCCCCAGGCTCCCTCATCGACACTGGATGATCAGGCATGACCACAATAATTGCTCTGAAATTGAAGTCATAGAGTCATAGAGTGATACAGTGTGGAAACAGGCCCTTCAGCCCAACTTGCCCACAACGGCCAACAATGTCCCAGCTACACTAATCCCACTTGCCTGCGCTTGGTCCATATCTTTCCAAACCTGTCCTATCTATGTCCTTGTCTAACTGTTTATTAAACGATGAGATAGTCCCAGCCTCAATACTCTGACTGATGAAGGCCAAAATGTCAAAAGCCTTTTTGACCACCTTATCCATCTGCGACTCAACTTTCAAGGAACCGTGCACCTGTACTCCTAGATCCTAAGTCCTGATATTGTGGCAGAGACATGGCATGGTCAGAGTGAAAGGGCAAGAGTTTTACTGACAGAAAATTGGAGAGATCAAACTAGTCGCACCTATCCTGTGCTTTGATGACTGACAGGGTTATATGGGCATGAGGTGGTTCCAATCATCGCCCGGCCAGTGTGCGTTTTCACCCTCTGGGCTACCTACTCCCCTCCTCTCCCTTCTATGTGAAAGCTGGAAGAGAGGAGGGGCAAGACAAAGTCTGGCGAGTAACAGGGTGATACAGGTGAGGGGGGTTCATACTATACATTGTATATATAATACATTTGGAAGACCGCAGGAACATTATTGTGAATGGGAGTGACGTCTAATTTTGAGCCTCCAGCAGTTTTTCTTGGAAATTAGGAGACTTAGTCACGGTGGTGGCTGTTCCTTGGACTCACTCTCCTTCTGCCCTCCCACCTGCTTGGGCACTTCTGCTCAGAGGAGGACATACATCCAGACCCAACTTCCTTTTCTTCTACCAACTTCTACGAATCCCCTGACTAAACATCCCAGTCTCTAAATAATCCTGCCACTTTAGTCATTATTTCACCACAACCTAAATTAAGTTGAAAAGCTATTTATCCTTCAAAATACCTGGCTGGAGTTGTTGCTGCTTTGTAATCATACCTCTTCTATCCATGGCAACAATTTTTTTCTGATCTCGTGGCTGAGCCTTGCTTTAATAATCTCATGAGATCTGATTTTATTTCAAGTGCATTAAGGAAAGTCATTCAGCTCCGTAGAAGAAGATGCAGGGTGGAAATCACACGACTTTGTTCCTGGGTATTTACCTTAAAGCTGGCAGAGGTTAATGGACATTTGCCACTCAACACTAAACCTGATCCTTTGAGATTAACGTTTAATTAGAGATTGAAAGGCAAATGTGAATGTACTCCAGGTTCTGTAATGTAATCGTTTACTTGCAAAATGCAACAATGAAGTGAAGCACACACAAAACTGCAGATACTGGTGTCTTGACCCTTCTTCAGACTGAAACATCGCCTATTATGCTCTCCGCAGATTCTGCCTGACCTGCTGATTTACTCCAGCACTTTGTGCTTTGAATAAAATGAAGCAATGTGGTCTTGTACAATACATCATTTAAAATATATTTTTAACAAACGTTGAGTGGTAAATAGTTCAAGTGCTGTGGCTTGAGAGTGCTGCAGAGAGGGTTGGTTCATTGTTTAGGAGTTCATCCCATTCAGACTCCAGTCAGTCAGTAATGATGGGAAAGTGAATCTTAAAAGCTAAAAATTTGATTGTTTTGTGGTTTGGTTAGGTTTAGTTTATGTTTAGAGGTACAGCATAGAAACTGGCCCTTTGGCCCTTCGAGTCCACACTGACCAGTGATTACCCGACACACTAACACTATCCTACACACTAGGGACATTTTACAATTTTACTGAAGCCAATTAACCTCCAAACCTGTAGTCTTTGGAATGTGGGTGGGAACCAGAGCACCTGAAGAAAATCCACGCAGTTATAAGGAGAACACAAACAAAACCCTTACAGACAGTATCTGTAGTCAGGATCAAACAGGTGTTTATGGTGCTATAAGGCAGCAATTCTACCGCTGTACCACTGTGCCACCTCTGGTTCTCGGGGATGCGCTAAATTAATCTTGGCTGCTGCTATCAAAGGAAACACCCTCCTCAACCACTTCCAATGCTCTCTCCAGTGAGATCTGTCAAGGCATCAGTTTAGCATCCGGCAGCTCACTGATGAATTAAAATGAACCTCCAACCTCAAGGTGATGGGAGCCTGTTGTGTTGCCAGGGGTCTGCATCTGACCGTTGTTCAGATACGGTATGATTACCCTTATGATTGGTAAAAGTAAGAGGTTTCACTTAGATATGAAGAACAAACATAAATCCTTGAAGAAGATGCAAGTAATTATGTAGGTAGAGAAGAGGAACTGCTGTAAGCTATAAGGAATCAGAATGGAACATTAAATAATTATTGATTTGGTAGAAATTGGAAAAGAGATCTGTAAATGCAGAGCTAAGGTAACCTGCAGTTGAGAAGGTTGATGCTGCCAACTATTGGGAAGCCAATCTTTGGTTATTAAATATGAGGCTGCAGAAGGTTTCTGACCAGAAACATCACCTATTCTTTTTCTGCAAAGATGCTACCTGACCCACTGAGTTACTCCAGCATTTTGTGTCTATCGTTTTGAATATTCACCGTCTTTTTACCAACACAGTGAAATGTCGGCATCATCACCATACTGCCCAAGGAGCTCCTTTTGACTGAAAGACACCCGCCATGAAGCAAAGGCCAACTCAGCTCTGTGACCCCTCACCACAGTGTTTAGGAATTCAGATCTGATCTCAAGGGCAGTTTCCTGTGAAGAATTTGACCAGAGGACTTTTGCAGGTGGAGACATGGTGTCCAAAAATGAGAAGCTCCTCCACTTTGATAATGGTGGCCAATTTTCGACTGCCTTTTGGATGACTGTTCATTTTTATCTATGAAGATATTTATTTTGGCCCAAATCTTTTTGGCATAGAATGCCTGATTATTCACTGCAACTACTCCATTTGGGAATGGTTTCTACTATCATGCTACACTTAACTCACCATGTGTCTTTGATATTTTTAATATTGAATTTAAACATGGTTAAAATTGTAAGCAATTAAATTTAACAAGGCATATTTTAAAATAATAACAATTAGAACTAATATCAAAATACATTAATATGTTTTTCAGTTGGGGAAATGTTTAAGTGGATTGCTCATGTACATGATGCAGGTGAACATATACTATGTCCTTTCCTTTTCAATGTTCAAAGTAAGTAGGTGGAATTCTTGTGGATCATGTTATTTGTCAGATAGACACAAAATGCTGGAGTAACTCAGCGGGACAGGCAGCATCTCTAGAGAGAAGGAATGGGTGATGTTTCGGGTCGAGACCCTTCTTCAGACTGGCAGTCTGTCTCTTTGTTCACTTATTCTACCACTATTCAGTTTGTTTGATTATTGATTTTCACATTAATCTTCTGAGAGGGATTCTTTGCGATAACAGTCCCACAGGGAATACTCAAGGCACTAATCCAAAACTCTAGGCTCACTGAAGAAAAAATGAAATATTCTGTTTCAATAGGAAGTTGAAAATTATCCCTGCAGGACAGATGGGGTTAAAATCTCCACACATACCTCGGTGATGCATGGGGGCATCCATATTTGACAAACGCAGGGTCAGAATGGAAACCAATTATGGATGTTGCTCCTCATGCTGTGTCAAATGGCAAGCATTGACTTGGCCTCCTTCAGCAGCTTGGCACTTGCTGCTTTCCAGTGAAGGAGAAATCCATAATGTTAATTGTCTTCTGTTGCTTTAGATCCAGGAATGGACAGCGGCAGTAAGTGAAGATTCTACAAAGAAAAAGACCTAGTAATTGAAGATGCAATGTTTGACTATTGTTCCAAGTAATACTATATGATTTCTGCCAAATTATCTGTCTTCAAAATTCTTAGAAATCAAAATTGATATAGCCTAACAAAAAGCAAACAATTGCAGGACATGATTAATCCTGCCTTTATTACTTCCAAATAGCAGGCACATCATCTTCAGGCTGTCTACACAGATGCATGAATTCTGCCTCAGTATCTTCTCTCATTTACTCACTAAGATAATGGTGAAAGGATGTTAACGTCAATTAAAATAGGTATTTCATTCCCGAAGAAACAAACATTGTGCACAGCAGGATTTTTTCAAGCACGATATCCAGTCTTTGAAATTCTTCTTGATGCTGCATTGATTCCGAATGATATTCATTAGCAGTATTTACTGAATACTGTGTTGAACAGGTTGGAATGTGTTGAAATCTTTACACTACTCTTACCTAGCAAAATATTTATTGTCATTGGGGGCTGGCTCTTCTTCAGAATTTCATTGGGGCTCAAATGCAAAGGAAATCACTTCAGAGGTTGAAATCTAAAATAAAAACAGAAAGTCTGGAAGCCTAAATGGGTCAACTAACATTCATGGAGAGAGAAACAAAATTAATGTTTCAGTTCCATGACCTTTCATTAGAACAGAATCTAAGGTACAATCTCTTCAATCAGTTCCTGAAACATAGCTTTATGTTTCGACGTGGAAATCACTGAACAAACCTAAGTGGGCATAAGAACACTGCATCCTTTCATGTAATACTTAGCAGTATTTACCTTTCAGTTTCCTTGTTCTATGCAAAACATCTGCATGTCAACAAGCGAGTTGTGCAACGGAATTGATTGCTTGCATTTAAACAATCATCGTGATCTTATCAAAGTATACCTTCACCAGTTCAATATGCCATACCGTAATACTGCCAAGTATGGGTGTGACATCGATCTTTACTATGAAGAAATTCACATCATATCTCTGTTTGTGTAGGAAGGAACTGCAGATGCTGGTTTAAACCGAAGATGGACACAAAATGGCTGATGTTGAGACCCAAGGGTCTCAACTCGAAACGTCACCCATTCCTTCTCACCGCCTGTCCCGCTGAGTTATTCCAGCATTTTGTGTCTATCTTCATACCTCTGTTTATTCTTTTTCCCCTTCTTTGACGAGCATTTCCTAGCCTGCTTCATCAACAGCACGTGACATTGGGTTTAATTGCATCCCAAGTGTGTTCCTGAGTCAATTTGAAATGTCAACAGTTGCAACAACACATTGAAGTAAACACAACAGTGAGTGCTCTTTCCAAATAACTGACCTTGTCTTACACCTGAAACATTGTGTTCAACAGATGCTATCAATCCGATCATAGTTC
Source organism: Rhinoraja longicauda (assembly GCF_053455715.1). NCBI lineage: Eukaryota > Metazoa > Chordata > Chondrichthyes > Rajiformes > Arhynchobatidae > Rhinoraja > Rhinoraja longicauda. The sequence continues at coordinate 83,560,306 of NC_135953.1, read as the reverse complement.
ATGTTAAGGGCCAGTCCCACTTAGGCGATTTTGTACAGGAATGCCGGCGACTGTCAATGTCGTAGCAGATCGCCAACATTTTCTTTTACCCGACGACAATAACCACGACAATTACACCGTCTTCGGAAACATCGCAAAATTCCCACGCTGTCAATGCTTCTCAGGCGTCCTAATTTTCGCTGAAATCACTGACAAGTCGGTAAGTACTTGAGAGTTTTGAAATATAACATCTTGCCTGGGTTACTTGAAAACCAAGCTTCATGGTAACAAGGCATAAACTGGATTGACTTCCAATTTACTTTTAAAAGTGGTTAAATGGATTTTTGTGATGAGTGTGGGCATTCTTTTTAAAATGTACGGGAGATGCATATCTGGTTTCTGGGTTGCATATCTGGGTTGGGAGCCTACTTTAAATGTAATCGCTGATGGCCATAAACATCACGAAAATTCCCACGCTTACCTGACCATCAAACTGTCGCCTCCAATGTACCTGTCAAATGTCCTGACGGTAAATAAATTGGTTAAACACAAGTATTTTATGGTATCTTCAAGACTTTACTTAATTTAATATTACGTGCTTCTAAATGCATCTAAGACAACCTAGCAAACCTGGGGACAGCATGCGACAGCGCCCGCAATAAGCAACGATACCTGGTGACAGGCCAGCTGTCGCCGAGAAATTTCACTCCGGTTGATTTCTCAGTGACGCGCTGAGATCCACTACGATTCTTGGAAGACTCCTCACGATCATGCCCACGACACCCCGGCGAACTGTCGGCGACAGCCTAGTCGCTGGCAGTCGCCTTAAAATCGCCTAAGTGGGACAGGCCCTTTATACACACAACATGGAATTTTGGTGTCCATTTTATTTTCTGTTGAATGCACAAATAATTTTGCAATGCACATTGCACACACTTTTTCCCCCTATTCTGCCCATTTCCTTTCCAACCAATCACATTGATCTCTAAAATATTTGCAACATCCAAGCACGGACATTGTGGGTGGAAGGGCATATTCCTGTGCTGCACTATTCTCTTTTCTATGTCGGCTACCTCGTTTGTACTTTGCCTGCGCTGTCTTTGTGACTTGGACTTAACCCCACATACTGCATGTGATGGTTCTTGCCTGGCTGCAGTGAGTTCCATAGCTTTACGTCTGCTTGTCTCTTCTCTGAAGTGAACTCTCTTTCATGGAGGTGCTGTTCCATTACGCTGGACTCCTGGATCAGCAAACAACATGATGTCTGATGAATGAACTCTTCAAATCTGCCAACTTGTTAAGAAAGTATCAAAAGATTCTCCCTGCTGCGGGTTGCCATGAGGAATCTCAGAGGTTAGTTAGCCGTCAATTGTTTCATTTCGAGGGAGGTTGTAACATGCGTATGATGCATCTAATGCATTCTCCAGGGTCTCAATCAAGGGCTATATGTTATGGTACAATACTCTCCCTTGTGATCAGTGAGGTACAATAATATCTTTATTTTTATCTAATCTAGTTTATCTGTCATAGCTACTGTAGCTCAATGTCTCGTGTGAATTCTTCCTTCCATATTTTTATTCTTCAGTTCAGTTACTTGCCTGGAAATCCAACAGCTCAAGTGACTTCACTCAATGCCTCATTCTTTTTCTCAATTTAATCATGTCAGCATACTATCTTAATGCACACATCCATGATGTCTTGTTTGGCAGGGATCATGTCTGGCATTCAATATTCTGATTCAGGTGCAGGATCCACATTGCAAAGTTTCATGATCCAGCATGACCAAGGCTACATCTCTCAATCATTCATTTAGATCCTGGAACATACTTGGTAATTAAAAATAACAAGGATACAGGCCATCTCTGCGTTAGAGTTCCGTTTTTCAGACACCCATAAATCGATTTTGTCCTTGGGTCAGTCTGTCCTTGAAATGGTTTTTGAATCCTCTTTGTAATCTCTTACTGTGACAGATCTCCGAGAAATGTCTCTTTTGGGGGTCAGCATTTGGTGCAAGAATGAGTGATGCTGCCTACCCATCAAAGGTAACTGAATGCAATTGTATTCTCCATTCTATAAATGTCATCCAGGGAGAAAATGCTGATGTGAGTTTGTCTATCCTGTCAGTGGATTTGGAGGATTTTGCATGGGCAGATTGGTGCTGCCTCTCCAGTGCAGCTGTTCAGTGCTTTAAGGTATTTGCTGTAGATGGAGTATGAGCCAGCCAGCACCCAATGTTACAGGAGGCTGGGGACCACTTCTCACAGCAGATTACAGGCCTTGATCAGTATCTGTCTTTACTGAGAAGTTGACAACTCCTTCACATCCTGATATCTGGTGACAATGACAATTGCTTGACCTTGTATGATCAATACGAGGGAAGTGGCCCAGGTTTTCCTGAGTATTGTTGTGGACCTTTATTTGGTGCCTTGGGACCAGTGTGCAAAGGGGCCCTGCCTGGTATAGGACCTTTGGTTTGCTGTCATCCTGATTAAACTATTGATGTTTCACACAATGTCCCTCAATGAGATGCAGCTTGCTGAACACCCTGGGAAAATGTGACCATAGACTGAGAGTCCTTCTTCTCTCTTCCTTATCCCTCTTCTGTTACCTTGTCAGGAACCTAGGTACCTGGGTGCCCATTTTCCCATATGATACCATGCTGCCCTTTGTGAAGGCCTCCTACCTGCACCGTGCTTCATGAACACAGGAAGGCATTGGAAGCAGATGTTGGATAAAGTGCCTTTAGAATTTCTCTGCGAAAATAGTTTCAGGTAAAGTTGCAGTTAGAACGAGTCTCATTCTGCAATAGAGATACACATGCAAAATGGAAATTCAATGTGCTATAAAGTTAGTATAAAATTTTGGAAGGCAAGCATAAGTAAGGCAAAAGTAAAAGGAAATCTGAAGATATTTTCTCTGACAAATTTGAGCAAGCACCTGTGAAGTATCTATGGTTCTGAGACCTTGTTCACCAACTGTGCACTAGGCTTATTAGGCTTATTAAGGGTGTGATCAATTATTTAAGGACTATCAGCATGATGTCTTTGGGGTAACAGAACTGCATGCCATACACCCAATGCCTGTGTAAATCAGGAGCTTCTTGCAAGACACTGAGTACAAGGCAATTGAATTGCTCTTGCTGATTGCTTTGTGTTGCACCTTTATGCAAGTAATTCTTTGTTCTTTTAATATAAACCTGTTCTATTTCTTGACCTTTTGCAGGAGCAATCTGAGAGCTTAAAGATGCTTTTCACGGGAGAGATTAAGATGTTGAGACAAAGAATAGGCCGTAAACATATTGAATGGCGGAGCAAGCTGAAAGGATGGAATAGCCTATTCCTACTTAGTTTCAGTTTGCTACATTTATCGATGGACATTTCATACTGTACTGCTCCGTGTAATAGTTTCTTTGCCCATGTTAATGTCACAAAGTGATTTACGCTTATGGACGGCTTGATTGTTTAGTCTTTTCATTGACTGGATTAGCAAAGCAACAATAATAGCTTTTCACTGTATCTTGGTACACGTGAGGATAATAAACAAAACTAGACCGTGTTTGTTGGGAGGGTTCAGCAAACCATGAGTAACCGCATACACCCCAGCTGACCATGCCAGAATATATATATATATATATATTAGTTTAGTTTAGTCAGTGAAAACATTTGATATCCTGGTGCTTAAAGTACATGTCACTCAACCATTGAATCTTACCAGGCAGCACCAGATTTGTCTCATTTCTCCTGAATAGCAGAAAATTTAAATACTTGGCATAGTGCAAGTCTCTTGTTTATCTGCCTCAACCATACACCACATGAACTTTGGCCCGTGCAAATCTTGCTGTGCAGATGGCAGGAGAAAACAAATAGTACCGATTCCAAATAAATCCCACCTATCCTTTCCTCCTTAAGGAAAGTAGCACAAGTGTTAAAGCAAACCTGAGAATGATACTGAAACCTGAAAGCTGCCTGTTGAATGATTAAATAATCAGTTCACAGCAAGCCAACAGTTCCTACGATTGACAACCCACTACTGGAATATTTAACACAAGTCAAAAGGCACAAAGGAAATTGGGCATGCCTATGGAAAGGGCTAGCAGTGTCATATGCGGCCTAATTCAACATGCACAATGCTCACAAATTGTTTGCCAGGCACCCCAGCCTTTGGCATTAAAGCACTACAGCTACTGCACTGGATCCAATGTGATGTTTGGAGGCCATGAGCAGAAGACGCCTCCCAGTAGAAAGCAGAAAAGCAGAAAGCAGAAAAACAGGTTGCGAAGAATCTGGGTGACGGACTCTGGGTCGGTGCTGCAGAGGCGTCAGGAATAGACCTGCAGTTGGCTGGTCGGTGGGGTTTACGGGTGATGGGGGCGCTGGGTGATGGGGTGCCGGGTGATGGGGGCGCTGGGTGATGGGGTACTGGGTGATAGGGGTGCCGGGTAATGGGGCGCCGGGTGATGGGGGCACCGGGTAATGGGGGCGCCGGGTAATGGGGGCGCCAGTTGATGGGGCGCCGGTTGATGGGGGCGCCGATTGATGGGGCGGCGGGCGATGAGGCACCGGTTGAGGGGGCACCGGGTGATGGGGACGCCGGGTGATGGGGCGCCGGGTGATGGGGGTGCCAGGTGATGGGGGCTCCGGTTGATGGGGGCGCCAGGTGATGGGGCACCGGGTGATGGGGGCACCGGGTGATGGAGGCGCCAGGTGATGGGACGCCAGGTGATGGGGGTGCCGGGTGATGGGGCGCCGGGTGATGGGGCGCCGGGTGATGGGGGCGCCAGGTGAAGGGACGCCGGGTGATGGGGCGCCGGGTGATGGGGGCGCCAGGTGATGGGGGAGCCAGGTGATGGGGGTGCCGGGTGATGGGGGCGCCAGGTGATGGGGGTGCCGGGTGATGGGGGCGCCAGGTGATGGGGCACCAGTTGATGGGGCACCGGGTGATGGGGGCGCTGGTTGATGAGGGCGGTTGATGAGACTAACTACAGTCTCAATGGTTGTAATTACCTACTTAGCTCTAACATTTTGTGAGTAGATGGATAATTTTTGCAGAATTACTTATTTACAATGGGAGTAAATTTGTATTTGAATATTCCAAAACCTTTGCTCGGAAAAATTAATTGTCATGGATGATCAAGTAGCTTTTGGGGACAGAAGACAGACCCCCCAAAATATACCTCTTTTGTACAGCATCAAGGTGTGGCATCCTGGGTACAAAAGGCAGAATGTTAAGTGACAAGACAGACTGTGCAGTGAGTGGCAGGGATATGCTTTTTAATGATATGTTAATACATGAGATGAAGGCCAACATGCCATTAGCTGTCTTCAATGCCTGCTGTACCTGCATGCTTACATCTGGAATGTGTTGCCAGAGAAAATGGTGGTACCAGGTGAAATGGCATAATTTTAGAAGCATTGAAACAGACATTTAAATAGGCAAGACATAAAAGTATATGGTCCTAATGCCAGTAAATGGCTTTCGTGTTGACGAGAGAAAAGGTTGGCATGGATGAGATGAGCCAAAGACCCTGTTTGTATACTGTGACTCCATGACTGTGGCCAAGGTGTTTGTTGTAGATTCTCAACATAGTCAATTGGACTAGAGATGACAAATGAGCAAACAGTGTCCTTTTTATGTAGGCAATAACTCCTTAAAATTATTTATTTCAGGTCTCAATACATAAAGGTATAGGTCTAGAAGGTCCATCAACTGGCACTAATTACATTAAGCCTGTCCTATGACTAAAGATAGATATTCATTGTGCTCACATGATGTCTGCATAACATGCATGATATGTATTACAAGGTAGAAATGAATGAATGACTGAATAAGTTTATTGGCCAAGCATGTGCATAGACAAGGAATGAGCCTTGGTGCTCCACTCACAAATGACAACACAAACATTCAGTTAACAATTAAGAATAAAGCATAAACACATGAAAACAATAAGGATACAACATGGAGACAATCCTTTTCCAAAAGTATTAAAATGCACAATATGTTAATTTCTTACCTTTGCAATAAGAAGGGTGGTGTCAGGATAGTGGAGGTACTTTTAGTGGTTGATTTTAATTTTGGGATAAGTTTGCTTCCGTTGGCCCAGCTATCTGACTCCAAGATGAGATGGATTACCAGCTGTGTAGGAAGGAACTGCAGATGCTGATTTACACCGAAGATAGACACAAAATGCTGGAGTAACTCAACGGGACAGGCAGCATCTCCGGAGAGAAGGAATGGGTGACGTTTCGGGTCAAGACCCTTCTTCAGACTGAGAGTAAGGGGAGAGGGAGACACAGAAATAAGGAAGGGTAAAGTGTGTGAAAACAAGACATTAAAAGAGATGAGAATTAAGAAACATGTAGAATACGTCATTGTTAGCTATAAGAAGATGACAACGAAGCATACAGAGATAAAAAGAGATAAAATTTAAATATCGGTTCAATTGGTAAAACATTCACACTGCAGTTAGACAGTTAGGATCACAAGCCACATTCCAGTGGTTGAGCAAATAACCTGGGCAGAATTCCACAGTCTATGATCTCATCCTTTTCTTTTGTTAATGGTGCCTCTCTTGAATACTGGTGTACATTGCCCAGTCCATCACAGGTACTAACCTTTCCACCTTTGAAGGGATTCATAGGAGGCATTGCCTCAAAAAGGCAGCCTGCTTCATCAAGGACCCACACTGCCCTGGCCATGGGCTCATTTCACACCTGTCATTGGGTAGAAGGTATAGGCGTCTGTAAACTGTGAAGTCCAGGTTCAAGAACAACTTCTTCCCACCGACCATCAGGCTACTGAACACTATGAAACCCAAGTAAACTGAACTGCTTTGGATACACTAGGGACTTTGGGGTCTGTTTTGGGTTTTTTTTGCACCATATTTTTTATTATTTATTGAACTTTTTTTTTTGTGTGTTTATGAAATTGCCTATTGAGTACTGTGTTTATAAATGTGTGGTGTGCTGTGTTGCGAATAAGAATTTCATTGTTCCATTATGGTACATTTGACAATAAAATACTCTTGACACTTACCTGGAAAATAGCACACCCAAGTAACATGAGAATAACTATAGTTCATTCAATCATTTCAGCCCTTTTCTTTTCTTTAATGACATACTGATGGCTCATATAAACACCGTTAAAGTGTCTACGTGCTAATCATTACTTATGGCTGGTAATGAAACTGGATCTGAAATCTATTTAAATCTTCAGGTTTTACATTATAACTTTGCACCCTCAAACTCCTGTCAGCGTGTGCATGTACCTGAGTAAAATCTACGATGCCAGTTCATGAGTTATGACCGAGAGATGGCTCTAAACCAGAGTTAAAACACATCCGAAACCAGCCTCCATGCACACTTGAATGCATGTGATCAGCTTCACGCATGAAGCAAAATATGAAAGCAGACTGTCCTCATTGATTTGGACCCCCCTCCAGCTGACCACACACAATCTTTATGCCGACAGTCAACGTGAATGGATTTGTGGCGTTGCCTTGCCGTTTGGTGGCTGCCCAGAAAATGGCTTGCAGACAGGGAGTAAAGAGAAATTATGTTTTGTTGACAAACTGAGGAAAGGTTTTAGACTGGTTGGCACGTATTTGGATTTCTAATGTAAACTGAATTTGATGCAAAGTGCCAATAAAATGTTTTTCTTCTATTTGAATTTCATTCAAATAGAACCAAACCCACATTTGGAGCCATAATGGCTCCAAATGTGGGAGTCAAGACCTTGACATTCATAAATTGTGATGCAATGCCTGCACCACTCTTTGGGCAGAGATGTATGATGGTATGATATAATCATTAACAAAATTGAATTATCACAATTATAACAAGCATATTAGCATAGAATTTCACCCTTGGTTGCCAGAGTTGGAAATATGTGTGAATATTGATCACTGCTTGTGCTCAACTCAGCATATAATCTCTGCTTGCTGGAGTTTAAAAGGTTGAGGGGGGATCTCATTGAAACTTACAGAACAATGAAAGGCGTATATTGAGTGGATGTGGAGAGGATGTTTCCACTGGTGGGAGAGACTAGGGCCAGAGGTCATAGCTTCAGAATTACAGGTCACGCTTTTAGAAAGGAGGTGAGGAGGAACTTCTTCAGTCAGTGGGTAGTTAATCTGTTGAACTCTTTGCCACAGAAGGCAGTGGAGGTCAAGTCAAGTATTTTTAAGGGGGAGATAGCCAAATTCTTGATTAGAATGGGTGTCAAGGGTCATGGGGAGAAGGCAGGAAAATAAGATTAGATAGAAAAATAGGCAAATAGATGCAGGAGTAGGCCATTCGGCCCTTCGAGCCAGCACCACCATTCAATATGATCATTCTGGTCATCTAAAATCAGGACCCTGCTCCTGCTTTTTCCCCATATCCCTTAATTCCTTTAGCCCTAAGAGCTAAATTGAACTCACTCTTGAAAACATCCAGTGAATTGGCCTCCACTGCCTTCTGTGGCAGAGAATTCCACAGATTCATATTCTTTCGGTGAAGAAGTTTTTCCTCATCTCAGTCCTAAATGGCCTACTCCTTATACTTAAACTGTGACCTCTGGTTCTGGATTCCCCTAACATCGGGATCATTTTTCCTGCATCTAGCCTGTCCAATCCTTTAAGAACTTTATATGTTTCTATAAGATCCCCTCTTATCCTTCTAAATTCCAGTGAATACATGCCCAGTCGACCCATTCTTTCATCATATGTCAGTCCCGGCATCCCAGGAATATGTGGTAAACCTACGCTGCACTCCCCCAATAGCAATAATGTCCTTCCTCAAATTAGGAAACCAAAATTGCACACAATACTCCAGGTGCAGTCTCACCAGGGCCCTGTACAACTGCAGTAGGACATCATTGCTCCTAAACTAAAAATCCTCTTGCAATGAAGGCCAACATGGAGGAGGATTAGGATCATGGATTAGGAGGCAGAGATCAGCCATGATTGAATGGCGGAGTGAACTCGATGGGCCAAATGGACTAATTCTGCTCCTATAACTTGTGAGCTTGTGAACTTTCACATTCAGACCCATTGGCTAGAAAATGATGAAAGTACAACTGGCAGCTAAGACATGCATACCATTTGGTAGTGACGACGGGAGATGAATTTCTCCCCATTCTCCCTGTCAGATTCAAGAGCATAATAGAAGCATAAGCTTTTCTTCCACAGTTAGAACTGAAATACTCCAGTGCTCTAACTTTTTCATCGTCATGCGAAAACACTATATTTTTCAATGCGGTTTAAAGATGCTCATCTTGCTCATGTTGTCATGATCGTCTGGCTGCTTGATACATAAAATATGAAATCCATGTCCTCCGTAAGTCTCAGGGAGATATCTAGTTCCCTCAAACTGAACATCAGCCCAAGCATGAGTTCAGTGAGATAAGGTGAGGATACATCTTAAAATTATAAACAATTATGAAAAGCGATGAAACATTTTGCAATAAAGAGTGACTGGTTTGCAGTAAATAATGAAGATCAGTAACATATTTGGTTAATCTCAGTTAAATTCAAACTACGAATGAGTTACATTAGTTCACAAGCAATATATGAGTATTATCTGTATTATTAATTATTAGTGGATCTTCAGTGAATTTTCAGATACCATGCGTCCTTCATGGGATCAAAGATTGCCTATACTTGACGCATTCTCCCGCTTTCCTGACCCTGTTCTTCAGTTGCTTCAGTTACACAGAACTTCCTGCACATCGACAGCTGATGCAAAATCATGAACCAAGATAAGGACAAACAATGAATCCAAAATTAAGTTGAATAATGTACAGTCTGCTTTGTCAGGTATCACCTGACCAGACCTCACACAAACAGTTTTTACATGATCAGAACAAGACCTCATCACATGACCAAGCATCGGAAGGTTTACAACGTTGCCCAAAGATAATGCAGTAAAGCCAAGGATTGGGAAAATCTCAGAATTCTTCAAAGGAGGACCAAGACATTGATAAGGAAAGTGAAATTAAACAGGAGAACAGACAAAATTAAGGAGACGAGACTTAAGATAGACACAAAATGCTGGAGTAACTCAGCAGGACAGACAGCATTTCTGGATAGGAGGAATGGGTGACGTTTCGGGTTGAGACCCTTCTTCAGACTGAGAGTAAAGGGAGAGGGAGACACAGAAATAAGGAAGGGTCAAATGTGTGAAAACAAGACATTAAAAGAGATGAGGTTCAAGGAAAATGTAGAATAGATCACTGTTAGCTCGGAAAAGATGATAGCAAAGCAAATAGAGATAAAATATAATAGCGGGCAGTCCCAGGACGGAAAGGTTGGTGTGGGAATTGGAGTGGGAGTTAAAGTATTTGGCAACCAGCAGATCAGGTAGATTTAGGTGGACTGAGCGTAGATGCTCAGCAAAACGATCGCCGAGCTGGCACTTGGTCTTGCCGATATATAGGAGACCACACCTGGAACAGCAGATATAGTAGATGAGGTTGGAGGAGGTGCAAGTGAACCTATACCTCACCTGAAAAGCCTGTCGGGGACCATGGACACTTTAACTCCCCTTCCCATTCCCACACTGACCTTTCTGTCCTCGACATCCTCCGTTGTCAGAGTGTCAAATTGGAGGAACAGCAACTCATATTTTGCTTGGGCAGCTTACACCCCAATGGTATGAATATTGACTTCTCTAACCAAGTAACCCTTGCTTTCCCTCTCTCTCCATCCCTCTACCTTCCCAGTTCTCCGACAAGCCTGAATGTCCCCAATTACATTTTATTCTGTTTGCTTTGTTGTCATCTTCTTCTAGCTAACAATGTTTCCAAATACACAGGACAAGATGTTAGAAATCCAAAGTGCCAAAGGATCTATTCTACATTTTTCCTGATCTCATCTCTTTGGTGTCTCATTTTCACGCACTTTATCCATCATTATCTCTGTGTCTCCTTCTCCCTGACTCTCAGTCTGAAGAAGGGTCTCGACCCAAAACTTCACCCATTTCTTCTATCCAGAGATGCTGCCTGTCCCGCTGAGTTACTCCAGCATTTTGTGTCTATCTTCGGTGTAGACCAGCATCGGCAGTTCCTTCCAACACAAGAGACTTTAAATGTTGGAATCTAGAACTTAAAAATCAAGAGCAAAAAAAAAGAAACATAGATTAGATAACCATTTGGTGGTGTCTACACATCCTGTGCTCCTTTCCCACTCCCATTGTCCACTCGGGATTTCTCTCCTTATGTTTACCTTTTCCCTTTTCATTTGCTCATCAGCTACCCACTTTCCCACATAGGTTTTGTCTTCTTTGGCCTACCCTTCTGACTGACCTCTCCATCTACATCCATTTGCATTTTATTTTCCTTATTTATTTCTGCGAATCACCCACCTTCCTCTGAACTCCTCCCTCAACCTAACCACCACCCAACTCACTCCATCTGCTCATTTTCCTCTGTCCTCACCAGTTCCAACTATCACTTACCTCCCTCTCACCTCTTTATACTGGCTACCTTCTCTCTGCACTCTCTGCCCTGATGGAGGGTCTCAACGTCCCTTTGTCTCCATAGATGCTGCTTGATCTTTTGAGTTTCTCCAGCAGTTTGTACTTTGGTTAAGAAAAGTTTATTTGGGTTCTAAACAGGCTGAGACACGACGGGAAAAAAACAGTTAACAACTATTTTATGTCTGTCTTCACAGAAGAAAGCACACAAATCATAATAGATTATAAGTCTAGTGTGAGTGAGAAACTTAAAGAATATTAACATGCATAAACAACTAGAGAGGTTCATGGGACTAAAAGTCAATTAGTTTCAAAGACCCAATGATATGCAAGCTTGGGTTTAGTAGGAAGTGGCTGTGGAGATAATAGATGCACTGTTATCATCTTCCAAAATTCGATAATTTCTAAATTGATTCCACTAATAGGAGAGATATAGCTGTAACCTTCTAATTTAAAAAACAAGGGAAAGATAAGGCAGGAACTATTAGGCTGGCATCAGCAGTAAACAAAGTGCTGGAATCTATTAATAAGGAAGAGATAATAGTGCATTTAGAAAATAATAACAGGATGGTGGAGTGACAATGCAGAATTGTGAAAAGGAAATGTTTTTTAGAAATCTTTTGGAATTTTCTGAGGTTGTAGCTTGCAGACTAGTTAAGGATAAATAAGCTGAAATACTGAATTTGGACTATCAGAAGATATTTTATAAAATACTCTGCAAGCAGAGGTTATTAAACAAAATTAGGGCTCTTCTTAATGTACTAATGTGGAAAAAGGATTTATTAATGGACAGAAAACATGGAGTAGAATAAATAAATCAAATGACAGAGTACTGGGAAATCGTGAATGGTTTCTTCTGAATTATCATGTTTAATTTTGCATGTTTGAGCAAGTGTATTTCCTCTCCTAACCCTGTTGTTACTTCTGCTATGAAAGTTCACACTTCTGATTTTCTGCATTATTCTTTATTCTTTCCCAAGTGACTCATACTCCATTCTACATTCTAGGCTTGCACAAACAAGTTAAATAATCAGATTATCAGCACTAAAGTAACTTTCCACCAAATGACTCCACTGTCAACCTAAAGGAGATCTCACAAAATGAGATCGAGATCGAATTGTTTACTTTACACTGAGTTAGCACATAAGAGTGAAAAACTCAAAAACTATTTGTGATACCTTCGATTTGTACCAGCATCTGCAGTTATTTTCCTACACAACTCAAAAACTATGATGATTCTGCTGTGATAATCTGAAGAAATGACAGACAAATCAAGGATTAACAAGGAAAAAGTGCTCATATTGTTCGAATATGTAGAAGCAAAGGTTGCAGAAGGAGTCTGCCACAGACACATTGTGGATTAATGTTACTTTGGACAGATGCAATGCCAAATTAAACAGTTTTGTGCATTGTATGGAAAGCAATAATTCAAACATGAGATAGTTTCTCTCACTGCTTCCTTTGTCAATAGCACTGCAGCAACAACAATAGCAGCAAGTGGTGACCTAAATACTGCCTTTGGACATTCCACCAGAGACTGCTCTGTTCCATGCTTGTTGCCATATAAATTTTGGACAAATATAAAAGACTGTGCTTCACCAGGAACCTGTGACAAAACACTTGACCAACATTTGATTTCCCAGTCGGCCCTGGGAATGCAAAATAAACATGTACATGGCTGAGAGAAAAAGAAATTGCAGTTCCCTGTTTATCATTTAGTATGTCGGCTAACAAAATATTCTATTCCACAATGAAAATGCTTCTGGGGCTCTTCAAGGGAATGAAAGGAAATTACTGTGTGATTACGGACTTGAGACATTAAAGTGGTGAATAACATATTCCTGAAGGTGTAGATGTCCTTGCCTTCGAATATTTCAAGAGATATTTATACCCTGACCTTTACCAGACATATTAGGATCAAAGGGATAAGTCTATGGAGGTCCACTGCCAGGGTGGGAATAGAGTTTGTGCAGGTTGGTTCAAGAATCTGCTCGCTATAGGAAAGTAACTGTTTCTCAACCCGGTGGTGTGGGACTTCAGGCTATTGAATCTCCTGCCAAACTGTAGCATCGACAAACCAGTATGCCCCAGATGCTGAGGATCCTTGATGATAAACGCCGCCATCTTGAGGCAGCATGCAGATGCTTTTGATGGTGGCGCGGATGTCCCAGTGATAGATTGGGCTGTGTCTACCACTCTCCGCAGTTTGCATTCCTGTGCAATATCGTTCCATGATGCTACAATAAGATAATTATCCTAATTATTTTGTCTATGTTGTTTATATCAGTAAGTAATGCAGTAGATGCCCCATAAACCATACCTACAAACCTAAAATAGTATGATTGTAAGTTCATATTACATCAAATCTTTGTACAATTTGGATTTTCTTTTTCCCAACAACATTCCATTGCACTGAACTTCACGTGAACTTCCAAATTCTTAAACTACGTCGCAATAACATGATGATCACAGCCATGGATGTTATTTTATAAAATCAATCCCAGCCAATATATTCTTGAAAATAGGTAATGGCCAGGAAACACTTTTTTTTAAGAAAGAAGTTATAGAGAAAATAAGAAATTATAAATTGGTTATCCCGACATAGTGCCACGTCTTTGGCTTTTAGAAAACTGTTTAGACTTTAGACTTTAGAGATACAGCACAGAAACAGGCCCTTCGGCCCAGCGAGTCCATGCTGATCAGCGATCACTCCATACACTGACTCTATCCTACACACTAGGGATAATTTACAATTTTACCAAAGCCAATTAACCTACAAACCATCTTTTGGATGTGGGAGGAAACCAGAGCACCCAGAGAAAACCCATGTAGTCACAGGGAGAATGTACAGACTCCATACAGACAGCACATGTAGTCAGGATTGAACCCAGGTCTCTGGTGCTGTATGGGAGTAGCTCCACTGCTGTGCCACTGTGCTGCCCTGTGGATAAATTCCATGAGAAGTGTGCAAAATAAAAACAAATGGGATTGGTGATAATCTGCTGTCAGGGAAACAAAAAGTGGAAATTTTCCCAATGGTGGGTAGTGATTAGTGGAGTACTGCAGGCTTCTGTGCTAAGACCCCAGCTGCTCACAATACACATTGATGATTTAGAGGTGGAAACTAAATATTGTGTGAATGTTTGTGGACAACACAAAGCTGGGTGGAAGTGCGAACTGTGAGGAGGATGCAGAAAGTCTCCAAATAACTTTGGCTATGGAATAGGCAAACTCATCAGAGGTGCATTATACAGAGGATAAGTGTGAGGTTATCCGCTTCAGTGGTGAAATCAGGAAGGTAGATTATTATTTGATCAGGTAAGAAGGAAGTTGTAATGTAAGGGATAAAAAAAGGTGCAGCAAGACTTGGGTGGCCCTGTGTACGAGACAATGAAAACAAATGTGCAGGCCCCACAGGTAGTTCAGAAACAATGACTATGTTGTCTGAAGAAGATCACCCATTCCTTCTCTCCTGAGATGCTGCCTGACCCGCTGAGTTACTCCAGCATTTTGTGATACCTTCGAATGAATCAGCATCTGCAGTTATTTTCCTACACATGTTGTCTTTCATGGTGAGTGGAGGAACAGGAATGCCATTCAGGGCATTGGTAAAACAACAGTTGTGTGCAGTTTAGGGCTGTCCTTATCCGAGAAAGCATATATTTACTAAGGAGGGATGTAATGGAGATTTACCTAATTGATTCCCAAGATCACAGGACTCATGACTGAAGGGAGATTGGGATAATTGAATTTATATTAATTGGGATTGAGATGAATGAGTCATTGAAAGGCATAAACTCCTGACAGTACTGGACTAATTGCAGCAAGGATATTCCTGATAGTGATCAAGTCCAGAGTCAGGAGTTACACGATAACAATGGAACCCTTAGGGCTGAGAATAGGAGAAATGTCTTCACCAGCAGAGTGGTAAACCTATACAGTTCTCTAGTGCAGAAAGGAGTTACATCAAAATCATTAAATATTAAAGGAAAGTACTAATGGTTAAAAAGATCAAGGGATATAGGGAGTAAAGAACAATGCCCTGATTTTGCAAGATCAGACACAATCATATTGAATGGAGGTACAGGTGTGATAGGCTGAACTGTTTGTTCCTGCTCCTAATTTCTATGTTTCCACTCTAACTCTGAATTCCTGATGAGGAAGTTTTTTTTTAGTCAGAGGGTGGTGAATCTGTGGAAATCATTGCCAAATACAGCTGTGGAGGCTGTCATTGGGTAATTTTGAGGCAGAGATTGATAGATTCTTGATTAGTAAGGGTGTCAACGGTTATGGGGAGAAGGTAAGAGAATGGGGTTGAGAGGGAAAGATAAATTAACCATGATAGAATGGCGGAGTAGACTTGATTTTTTAATTTTTTTTTTAGATTTTAGAGATACAACGCGGAAGCAGGCCCTTTGGCCCACCGGGTCCGTGCCGCCCAGTGATCCCCGCACATTAACACTATCCTACACCCTAGGGACAATTTTTACATTTGCCCAGCCAATTAACCTACATACCTGTACGTCTTTGGAGTGTGGGAGGAAACCGAAGATCTCGGAGAAAAAACACGCAGGTCACGGGGAGAACGTACAAACTCCGTACAGATGGTGCCCGTAGTCAGGATCGAACCTGTCTCCGGCGCTGCATTCGCTGTAAGGCAGCAACTCTACCGCTGTGCCACCGTGCCAAGTGGCCTAATTCTGCTCCTATGACTTATGAACTTATTCCTGTTCCACATGTTCCATGCAAGGAACTTGGTGCCACATACAGATAGCACGCAAAAAAGGTTTTTGTTTTATTTATAATGAAACTGGTAGGGTGGGAGCATCTCCAAGTAATTTCATGACACATGGGACAACAATTCCTTTAAACCCATTTTGGGGCCTTTGTGTCTTCCTGATAGCTCAAAGGTAGCTTCACTTTGGATCACAGGCCTCATTATTTGAGTTGGCAGCCTGCAGCTGTCAGAACTTGACAAATGGCTCAGCTATTTAAAAAAAAGGATGAACTCAAGCTGCTTGCCTGGATCGAGTGAGTGCCTGCAACTCTCTGTGGGAGAGCTCAACACAGGCACCATGGAATCAGGAGGAAATATGGAGTAGAAATTCATCCTCTGCTGCACATGCTTAAAACATGATGCACTTTTGTACGTGATCAGAACTCCTCTAAAATTTAGACACGAGGAGTTGCAGATGTTGGAATCTTGAGGAAAACACAAAGTGCTGGAGGAACTCAGCGAGTCAGGTAAAGCTTATGGAGTTAATGGGCAAATGACATTTCGGGTCAGGATCCCTCCTCAAACTGATTGGAGTGGGGGGAGAAAGTTGAAGGAGAGGTGGAGTGGGACAAAGAAAATGATAGGTGGATACAGGTGAGTGGGTGATTGGCAGATAGATGGAGTAAATGACAAAAGCTTGAGATGAAAAGGAGACAAACGGGAGTTAGATAAAGTGAAAAGGAAAACCAGAAGGAACGATATAGGGATATTCACGTATATCCCTCCCCCTGGCTTTACATTTCACTCTTCCTCTATCCTTATCTGACGCCCATTGTCTGCCTTTCACCTCTATCCTTTGTCACTTACTCTACCTATCGACCAATCAAAATCCCCTCATCTGTATCCACCCGGCATTTGCCAGACTTTATCCCATTCTCACCTCCCCTTTTTAGGTTTCTCCCCCCTACTACAATCAATCTCAAAAAAGGTCCTGACCCGAAACATGCCCGATCTATTTCCTCCACTAATGTTGCCTGATCTGCTGAGTTACTCCAGTACTTTGTGTTTTCTTCCGAAATTTAGTTCCAACAGGGTCACACTACCTATTCTTTGTTAATTACTTTAATGTGAAGAAAACTTCTAATCATGAGGCAACCGAGGAGGAGCCTACATGTGATGTCTACAAAGTCAATAGACAATAGGCAATAGACAATAGACAATAGGTGCAGGAGGAGGCCATTCGGCCCTTCGAGCCAGCACCGCCATTCAATGTGATCATGGCTGATCATTCTCAATCAGTACCCCGTTCCTGCCTTCTCCCCATACACCCTGACTCCGCTATCCTTAAGACCTCTATCCAGCTCACTCTTGAATGCATTCAGAGAATTGGCCTCCAGGAAAAGTCATGCAGGAAAAGGTGATGGCAGCAGAAGATGCCACAGGCCTATTGTTAAAGTCATTTGCCAGAATGTCTCTTCTCTTTTAATCAAGACCTCACTTAGCTTGAGATGCAAAGAGCCCTCTTTAGTCGGATCCAGCTGGAGGCACGATCCCATCGTCCCAGGGGTAACCGTGGAGGGGTGAGAATGCAATCCATCCCTGCTGGAATGCATTCAGATCCAGAAAGAGGTACAGCGATCCTTGTCAAAGCTCATGCCCACACAGCTCCATAACATAGGACCCAGTGCTCTCCGAGCTGTTCCAAGAGGCACCCACTGGGACCAGTCCCAACGGTTGCTGGAAGATTGTCAGTTGGAAGGGCACTCTGGTCTGTAAAAAGCTGGTTTGATTTAATAGACAATAGACAATAGACAATAGGTGCAGGAGGAGGCCATTCGGCCCTTCGAGCTTGCACCGCCATTCAATGTGATCATGGCTGATCATTCTCAATCAGTACCCCATTCCTGCCTTCTCCCCATACCCCCTGACTCCGCTATCCTTAAGAGCTCTATCTAGCTCTCTCTAGATTTCCAGTGGAAGTAACTGGCACACTGGCACACTGGAAGATCTAGGAATGTACGCTGAGCAATACAGTGAAGCATATTATAGCCACTCCAAAAACTGTTTGGGAAAAGGCCTCTATTTCATTTTTTTCTGCCATCGCACACTAAATGGCTGAAAACTGTGTAAAAACCTTATGGACTGTTTGCTCTGAGAATGCATGGAAAGGTAAACTTTCCATAAAATGTAAAGAATACCAAAAATGCCAACATAATAATTTTTTGTATGTATTCTGCGCAAGTTTTATGGTTATGTTTAGTTTTTTTTAGTTTAGAGATACTGCGTGGAGAACAAAGGGGAACCTGGTACTTTGTAACTTTGTTGGGCCCTTTATGGGCGACTATTTGTGTACCTTGGGGATGCAAGCAAAGAATTTCACTGTGACAATAAAGTATTCAATTCAATTCAGCTAGTTAACCTATTTATCATTGCAACCAGTTATCTTATTTATCATTCCAACTCAGTAAAATGTTACAATCGTGGGGAGCACATGTATTTATCTTCGTCTTCCTGGGCTGTTCCTTGTGATTGACAAAAACATTTTCACTCTGAGTTTTGAACTGTGCAATGGGGCCAATGTGGGCATTGTCAGTCTCTTTCACTGATGGGACAGGAGGCATCTGATGGGCTGGGGAGTGTATTAGTTTTTAAGATAATACACTCCTCCTGATTACACTTCGCACGCATGGCCCATGGTTCTAACTCCTGTCACAAAGGCTACTTCTCCAAGTCGAGTGGTTGTGGGCCAGAGATTCCATGCAGTCGATGAGAAATGTTGTGTCTGTAGAAGGGTCTCAACCCGAAACGTCACCCATTCCTTCTCTCCAGAGATGCTGCCTGTGCCGCTGAGTTACTCCAGCATTTTGTGTCTACCTTCAATGAGAATATTGCTTTCTTTTAAGAGAGCTTTGAGTCCATCCTTGAATCATTTCCTCTGTCTACCTGCCATGGCATGGCATGGAACAGAATCTGGGGGTCCGGTTCAATTTAGTTTAGTTTAGTTTAGAGATACAGCGCGGAAACGGGCCCTTCGGCCCATCAAGTCTGCGCCAACTAGCGATCCACACTAACACTATCCTACACACACTGATGATAATTTACAATTATACCAAGCAAATTAACCGACAAACCTGTACGTCTTTAGAGTGTGGGAGGAAACCGGAGACCCCAGAGAAAACCCACGCAGGTCATGGGGAGAATATACAAACTCCATACAGACAAGTACCCTTAGTCGGGATCAAATCCAGGTCCCTGGCGCTGTAAGGCAGCAACTCTACCACTGCACCACCTGGTGTTGGGCAACACCAGTCTGGTGTTGGGCAAATGAATAACACTGCCTGATCAACGGCTGACTTGGTGTAATCAGAGTCTCGCTGTTGGAAATAGTGACTGGGGGAAACCAAAACCTCAATACTGGAACATCTCTTATCTGCAGGCCAAAAATAAGATGTTTGTATGCAAGTGTAGATACACGTCAATGTCATTATTCTTCACCTGTGCTGACACTGAAATTTCGAAAGCAGTTTTCCGTCCTTTTCTTTTACTAAAATCCTCCAGAACTATCTGAACTTCCATATTAGTAGCTGCTTCCTACTGGGATGTGAGATTATTTTGTTTATCAAGTTACCCACAAACTCCATGGCTGGAAAAATGAACTCGATACTCCGCAGGAAAGCTGATGCAATTTGAAGATTGAATCTTTCACAATCTTACCTTACACACAGTAGTTGCAAAGTGGTGCAGCTGGAGGAGCAGCTGCCTCACAGCCTCAGAGATCTGGGTTCGATCCTGACCTTAGGTGCTGTCTGTGTGAAGTTTGCATGTTCTTCCTGTGACCAAGTCATTTTCTCTATGTGCTCTGGTTTCCTCCCACATCCCTAAGATGTGCGATTAAATGTTGGTTAATTCACCTCTGTAAATTGTCCCTAGTGTGTAGGGGGTGGAGGATAAAGTGGGATAACATAGAGCTAGTGTGAACAAGTGATCGATGGTCAGTGTGGACTCGGTGGGTTGAAGGGCCTATTTTCATGTTCTATGTAATCCAAACTAAACTTGAGACACTCACCATGAATGCCCATAATCTTATTTAATAGCATGGACCCTCAAATAAGTCTTTTAATTTCTGCAGCATATCTGGTGTGCAATTTATATCTGAAACAGGTGAAATGACCCCTTGTTGCTCTATCCCTACCCCTACTGGCTGCACATTTGTGACTGAAGATTTTAGCATGAGATGACCTCCTCCTGTGAACTCTTGCTTAAATGAAGAACAGTGTCAGGTCTGAACAGACGTTTGCTGGAGTCTGTTCACATGAGACCATTGAACCTCTTTAAGCATCGCAATCAAGAACTGGGATATCAATTTCCTCCGCAACCTCCTCCCTCTGGGGGTTTGTGCTCTTAATAGGAGACTCTTTTACCCATTCCTTCTCTCCCGAGATGCTGCCTGACCTGCTGAGTTACTCCAGCATTTTGTGAATAAATACCTTCGATTTGTACCAGCATCTGCAGTTATTTTCTTACACTAATAGGAGACTCTGTTCACTTTTGGAGTATATCCACCTGTTCATCTCCCAGAAAAAAGGGATTCAAAGTGGCAATGGATAAATGGAAGGCCTATCTACAGGCATTGCAGCATTTTTACTCTTTATTGTTAACAACTACTGACTGCATCTCTTTGAAGTGTTAGGCTACCATTAAAATCCAATTTCCTGTACCCCCCTCCACCATTCCCTCTTTGAAACGGGAATGTGGCTACTGTACATTGTGGGTGATATGAGCTGAACGTTTGACACCACATAATGAACAACAGCACCGACTGTGCATTGCCCAAGCACTGGGCAAAACCAGTAAACCCAACGCATGATCCAACTCTGCTTAAATATGAATTTATATATCATTATTCAATGTGCTTTTCTAAATTGTCACACTTCATTTCATGTTTTAGAAATAGATGGAGGATTTCTACTTATAATATTTCTCAAGGTTCAAAGATACCCTGGCCCTTATGGTAAATTAATTGGAATTTTAATTTACATACTTCACATTTCACTTGAAGTAATCATTACTGCATGAGTTCTCCCAGGATATAATTATTAAGACGGAAGATGGGGCATTATCACTGACTTTCATTATATCTTCACAATTATTTTCAGGTTGGATCTGAGACACAGAAGTAGACATCGTGTTGCATGTCTATTTATTAAATTATTTCCCTTACACTTGTGGGTGGGGTGAAATTCCTCCTTCAACAGATATTTAGGATAACATCTTATTTTCTCACAAAACAAATGTCAAAGATGTACCAGTGCTTGACATTGAAATATATGATTTTGGATTCTGATTTTATTAATGGGTTATTAACTATAAAGACACATCCAAGTTTCCTCTCATCCAAGTTTCCTACTCAAAACAGTGGCAATGCTTTATGCTGCAAAGGACATTTTTGGTACATAGAGCTGAAACGTTAAGACAGAGCTTGCAGATTGTGTAAAATAAAAAAAAAATCAAATGAACCAAAAACCAAATAAACAGAGGTAGAATATTTTATTGGAAACTAATTTAAATTTATGCCCTGTTGTGTTAAAACAATCTTAAAAATGCACATTTCTAATTTAAGGATAATATTGCTAGTCCAAGTGACTGAACTGAATGTTAGCAAAGCACTATTTACCATGCGTTAAATGCTACAAAGTTGCCATTCACTACGAGCCAAGCACAACCTCACATCTTTCCACACATATCAGTAGTTCTTAAACTCCGAGAGGTTTTGCCTGTTGCCAAGTTTTGATTTTCTAAATTAAGACACATAGTTCTTGGTTCCAGAGGTCTTTAAATAACATCCTTGTGAAACTGATTGAGTAGTTTACCTTCCAAACCAAGAGGATGTTCATACATCAAGTAGTTTGTTTATGGCTTGAGAGAATGTTGGCAGGTAACCAAGTGACGTTGAGAGTAACCGCTGGAGCTGAAATGTCACAGGCAGCACTTTTTCCCCTACTCTTGCGGGACCTAAAAGAGTAGTTTCTTTGTGGGATTTGTACTGTATAACATTGGTACATGCCATGTCAAGAGAGCCTTTCTAATAAGAGGCTAATAAGTTGGAATTTAACACTTTGGAGAGATGCAGCAAAATTATAGTGTAAAGTGAGGTACTCTCAATGGTTCAAGGGTTTGTGTTCTTGATGTCCCTTATTGAATAAATCTTAATCTTTAGTTTCAAAATTGCCATTTTAATTTTATACATATTTACTTAAAAAAATTCTTTTTCAAATTATAGTTTTCCTGCTTAAAGTTGTGAGGGGACTTATTTTTCTTCTGAAGTGTTTTTTGAAAATGTATTGAACTTTGTTTTGGTTATTGTGCTATCAATGAATACTTCATTTGCAGACCTGTTATACAGTTGCAAGCAAGAATTTCATTGTTCTGTTTTTGGTATATGTGACAATTAAATACTCTGGCCTTGACAGACAGTAGGTATGGAAAGGAGACTGAAGGAAGGACTGTGATAATGACAGCAAATCAGATCCTTTGGATGATTTTCAGTCTATTGGTATCGATTGCCACGATAAACAGACAGGAAGTTACCAATGCTTAATATTGCTATTTCTATTATATCCATTCTCGTTCAATGCCAGGATCTTCTGTTCATCTCCTCAGACCTACTTTTTACAGTATTCTGTGCCCCGGGTGTACCTAAGTCAGCAGAAAGAAGGCATTGCTAAAAATAATTAGACAAACTCCAATCATTGATAATGCTCGGTTTCAAGCCCTTGGCTAGAGTTGAAATCATGATGATAGGGCAGAATTAATGGCAAAGCAAAAATTCTCCCAAGGGCTGCCGCCCACTCTTAATGGAGAATTCTCATTTGTTGCAAATAAGGTAAAAGTTTCATGGAATCAGGAGTGTGAAGGCACGTGCACTCACCTTCTAATATTATCACTAGAGTATAAAATGCCTGACAGAAGCTAAAAGCGGGGTTTGCAGTACCCTTACACAAATGCCATGTGAAGGACCCACACAGGCATCCTCCCTTTCTATACAATTATCATGAAAAGCACGGACACCTTTTTTAGAAGAGCACGATTTACAAACATTGTGACACAAAGAAACGCTGAAAGCTGTGCTCTGAACCAAATCCCAATGAATTTTCAGTATTTTTATAATTAGTTGCATGGATGCTCTGGGTCCATGCTGCTTGGAAGAGTGGAGTCTTGACTTTTTGCTTGAATACTGGCAGCAAGAATGCTCTGATGAAGAGGCAGATTATCCATAAAGAGATAGGTCTCTGTAACTTTGCTTAGAAATTGTGAATGTTGTTGGTGGGACAGAGTATGGGGACAATTGCTGATACCCAGGCTGATATTACTTTTTCCATTGCTAGGAGCTTGATTGGAGCGGATACCATTCTGCGGCCATAATTTTGCAGACGTATGGTGGAAGCATTCTTTGCAGGTGGACTGGGGGCAGCCTGGGAGGATTTCCTACCATTGTTATTCCTACATATGATCCTACTGACTATTTGGTCCCCTTGCAGTTCTGTCAGTGAATCGAAAAGATCAATTGAATGTCTTTTGCAATTCATAAAATCATGTGATAGGAGCAGAATTAGGCCGTTCGGCTCATCAAGTCTACTCTGCCATTCAATCATGGCTGATCTATCTCCCCCTCCTAACCCCATTCTCCTGCCTTCTCCCCTTAACCTCTGACACCTGTGGTGTGCATAGTAGGAGTAGTCACCTCACAAGCTTTGCCAGAAAAGCCTAAACATAAACAGATATTCTGACATACATAGTCAGATTTTGGCCGCTGAGGACTTGACACCTAATTTATTGGAGCCTGCCACTGACAAGTTTTCACAGTCTCACAGCTCAGACTGAATGTGCCAAGGTGCTGGAATTCACACAGCTAAGTGATACTCAATGTTGTGGTTTCCCACGGATTTCATGAAACCTTTGCAGGAATGCCCAGCAACTGGCTCGGGGAGAGAAAAAATGCTGAGCTTGCTTTCCCTTCCAGCCTTTCTACATGATCCACCTCCTATGTGGTATTTTGTCTTAAAAATGTCATGAAATTAAAATAAATAAGTACTTCTGATATGGAATTGAGAGTGGCTGATTCTTACAGCAAGATATTTATTTTAACTAGGAATCAAAACCAAGGACCCTCCAGTAAAATAAAAGCAACAGAAAGTTTTCCAAAGTTGGCATCCAAACTAATGGATGTTTTGGTGGTTTGAAACCAATTATCCCTATGGCAGGATTTTGCTACAGTCACTGTGTTTTGATACAACCATCTTTGGCTGCTTCGGCAGTAACTTTCCCTTTGGCAGTGCTTTCCACTGTTGGCTCCAAGTTTCTAGTTTTAATCCCAATTCCACAAGCAGCAATTCTTGATGGAAAATGCAAATGTTGAATGCAGCAGTTTGCAAGAATATTTTAAAGATCTTGGCTCTGAAATCACTGACATATCATATCTGGGATAGATGTCTAATGCAAGGTGAGTTAGTAGACCATGAAATGGAATGGAATATTAATATTGTACCTTTGGTGCAGCGATCAGCTTCACCTAAGCCGTGTTGTGGTTGACGAACAACTGGCTCGGACATTCATCTTCAGCAAGGTAACGACCAATCCTAAATTTGCAACTGCTTCCACCTCCTGAGTCCTCACCAAGAAATAAACACAGGCAAAATATAGGTTAGCAGTACTTGGGAATTTTTGATTAGTGTCAAAAAACAACCATAACTATATGACCTATAAGACATGTACAAAACTGAAGCAAAATATACCACACATCAGGCACAGTGGCAGAGAGGTAGACTTGCTGCCTCACAGCGCCAGAGATCCGGGTTCAATCCTGACTAGGGGTGTAGTCTGTACGAAGTTTGTACGTTCTCCCTGAGACTGCGTGGGTTTTCTCCGGATGCTCCAATTTCCTCCCACATTCCAAAGACGTGCAGGTTTGTAGGTTAAGTGGCTTTTGTAATTGTCTCTGGTGTGTAGGATAGAACAAGTTTATGGGTAATCGATGGTATACGCGGAGCTCGTGAACTGAAGGGCCTGTTTCCACGCTGGTGAGAATTAAGTTCCACCCTTCATATCTAAACTAAACTAAAATCTTTGAAACACACACACATTGCTTTTGAGGATTAATTTCCAGCCTGCTGCTGTTGTGAGGTTTGAAAGGGATAAAGCTAATTTGTTCAATGTGAAAAAAATTAAAATCATATAATATTAGTTAAAAAGTATCAAATGGGCGATTTCCTCTTCCTTTTAATTTAATATTGTAATTAGAATATTTAACACTGAGGAAGGTTCCTCTTTGATTCCTAAATTAACACTTCTATCTGACTTACGCTATACAGAGAGCAAAATAAACTAAACAAGTCTTATCATTGCACAGCAGGGCTAAAACACAATGCTGAGTAAATTGCAACTTAATTCTCACTGGCCTGGGGCTGCAAGAAATGGGCTGAGTGCAGAAATGCATTAGTGACACTAATTTATTTAACTATATTAGCAATAACATGATAAATACCATGACAAGGTTAAGTAGTGGTGATTATGGTTGGAATAAACTAATACTTAAATCAATGAATATAATCTAAATCATCATCAGTGAAGGAGTAATTTAATTGTGTTGCAGAATCTCTGTGGGAGCGGAGCGGAGCTCCTGTGAGTGCAATGCCAGAACAGGTTCCCTGGTCACTCTGGCGAGCCCCAGTGGCAAGGTATCCTTCACAGCTTTTGTCTTCTTCCTCTGGTCATTTCTCTTTCTAATTTTAGCATGTAAAGTGCCAGATGCTTTTCTGAAGATTTGTTTTGTGGGCGTCCTTGAATGATGTAAAACAAAGAGGGAATTAAGGAAATAGGTAACTGAGCTCCTCCATCACATTATCATTTTATTCAGGGACTTCTGCACTGCTAGAACTACAATAAAATCATTTGCAACACAAACATCCCACTTTTGAGTTGGATTTCAAGCTGCCACAGCCTAAAATTAAATGTAATGTTGTTGGTAACCTGGCAACATCATGATTTATTACTCCATGAATGTTCAATAGAACCTTTAAAAAGTCTGCTTGTTAGCCTAAGTACATTTGCTCAGCCACCGTTAACTCCTGGTAAGTATGATTTATTTGAAAACATCCGTTCAATTTGGATTGTTATACGGTTCCGTGATCCAACCCTAAACAGTCTTTTGGAATCACCATATTATTGTATGCTTCACCTTTAGACTGGTTAGGGATAAGGGGAACGAGAGATATAGACAGTGATGTGGAGAGATAAAGAACAATGAATGAAAGATATGCAAAAAAGTAATGATAATAAAGGAAACAGGCCATTGTTAGCTGTTTGTAGGGTGAAAATGAGAAGCTAGTGCAACTTGGGTGGGGGAGGGATAGAGAGAGGGAATGCCAGGGCTTCTTGAAGTGAGTAAAACAATATTCGTACCACTGGGCTGTAAGCTGCCCAAGCGAAATATGAGATGCTGTTCCTCCAATTTGCGTTTGGCTTCACTCTGACAATGGAGGAGACCTAGGACACAAAGGTCTGTGGAGGAATGGGAAGGAGAATTAAAGTGTCCAGCAACCGGGAGATCAGGTAGGTTCAGGTGGGCTGAGTGAAGGTGTTCCGTTAAATGATCGCCCAGTCTGCGTTTGGTCTCGCCGATGTATAAGAGTCCACATCTTGATCAACGGATACAGTAGATGAGGTTGGAGGTGCAATTGAACCTCTGCCAAACCTGAAAGGACAGTTGGGGTCCCTGGACAGAGTTGAGGGAGGAGGTATAGTGACAGGTGTTGCATCTTCTGGGTGGGAAGGTACTAGGGGAAGGGGTGGTTTGGGTGGGAAGGGATGCGTTAACCAGGGAGTTGTGGAGGAAACAGTCTCTGTGGAAGGCGGAAAGGGGTGGTGATGGGAAAATGTGACTAGGGTGGGATCCTGTTGGAGGTGGCAGAAATTCCAGAGGATTATGTTTCATATGTGATGGCTGATGGGGTGGAAGGTAAGGACTAGTGGGACTCTGTCTCTGTTGTGAGGGGGAGCAAGGGCGGAGCTGCAGGGTACCGAGGATACACGAGTGAGGGCCTCATCTATGATGGGAGAGGGGAAACCCCATTCCCTAAAGAATGAGGACATCTCGGATGTCCTAGTATGGAACACCTCATCTTGGGTGCAGATGCGGAGTAAACAGAGGAATTGGGAGTAGGGGATAGAGTCTTTGCAGGAAGTAGGGTGGGAAGAAGTGTAGTCGAGATAGTTGTGGGAGTCAGTGGGTTTGTAATAGACTTCAGTCAATAGTCTATTTCCTGTGATGGAGACTGTGAGATCAAGAAAGGGGAGGGAGGTGTTGGAGTGGTCCAAGTAAATTTGAGTGCAGGATGAAAATTGGTGGTGATGTTGATAAAGTCCAGGAGTTCTGCATGGGTGCAGGAGGTAGCACCGATGCAGTCATCAATGTAACGGAGATAGAGTTCGGGGATAGGACCAGTGTATGGCTGGAACAGGGATTGTTCAACGTACCCTACAAAGAGGCAGGTATAGCTGGGGCCCATGCGGGTGCCCATAGCTAAGCCTTGGAATTGGAGGAAGTGGGAGGAGTCAAAGGAGAAGTTGTTGAGGGTGAGGACCAGCCCCGCTAGGCAGAGTAGTGTGTTAGTAGAGGGAAATTGGATGGCTCTGCTGTCGAGGAAGAAACGGAGGACTTTAAGGCCTTCCTGGTGGGGGATGGAGGTGTATATTGACTGAACGTCCATTGTAAAGATGAGGGAGTGGGGGCTCAGTAAGCAGAAGCCATTAAAGAGATGAAGGGCATGTGAGGTATCTTGGACATAGGTCAGGAGAGATTGGACCAGGGGAGATTGTGTTTGTGGATTTTGCGGAGAAGGCAAAACCGGGCTGTGCAGGGTTGAAAAACGATAAGGTTGGAGGCTGTGGAAGGCAAACAGCCAGAAGTGATGAAATCAGAAATGGTGTGTGAGATTAAGGCCTGGTGCTGATCTGTGGGATCATGGTCCAAGGATAAGTAGGAGGTGTCTGAGAGTTGTCGCCTGGCCTCAGCCCGCTAGAGGTCAGCGCGGCAGACTACCACGGTACCTCCCTTATCGGCGTGTTTGATTGTAATGTCAGGCTTGCTGCAGAGTGAGCGGAGGGCAGTACATTCAGAGAGGGTGAGGTTAGAGTAGGTAAGGGAAGTGGAAAAGTTGAGATGGTTGTTATCATGCCAGCAGTTAGAAATAAAGAGGTCTAGAGATGGTAGAAGGCCGTTCTGGGTAGTCCAAGAGGAGGGGGACCGGTGGAGACGGGAGAAGCGGTCATCACTGAGTGGTGAGGACTCCTTCCCATAAAAAAAGCCACGGAGGCGGAGGTGACGGAAGAAAAGCTTGATATATCCTGCTACATATATCCTATGTTTCTATGTTTCTATATCCTGCTACAGCTGATGTTAATTCAGGATGATTTCTATTGTGAGATACCATGCATTTCATCACTATAGCCTTCAAAACTTTTCCTGAATAAGCCGTGAGACAAGTTCACAAGTTATAGGAGTAGAATTAGGCCATTTGGCCCATTAAGTCTACTCCGCCATTCAATCATGGCTGATCTCTGCCTCCTAATCCCATTTCCCGGCCTTCTCCCCATAATCCTTGACACCAGTTCTAATCAGGAATTTGTCTATCTCTGCCTTAAAAATATCCACTGACTTGGCCTTCAATGAGTTCAACAGATTAACTATACTCTGACTAAAGAAGTTCCTCCTCACCTCCTTTCTAAAAGAGTGCTCTTTAATTCTGAGCCTATGACCTCTAGTCCTTGACTCTCCCACCAGTGGAAACATCCTTTCCACATCCACTCTATCTATGTCTTTCATTATTTTCTAAGTTTCAATGAGGTCCCCCTCAACCTTCTAAACTCCAGCGAGGAGACGGATCATGCTCCTTACTAGATACCCTATCCCATAATAGAACAATATGATACTGTGTCAAGCTCCATCCCGAATTACTTGGAATCAATCAGAACTGTGATCTTAAATACCTATTATTTCAAATGTGGTTGCTTATAATACATATAAAATGCAGTATAAAGTAAGTTCTGTGTCATCTATATTGATTGCAAAATTTTGCAGTTCATCTTTTGCACTTCCTGAGCAGAAAGTTGCCCTATCTTTGAACACAATGATATAATCATTAACTGTATCATTTTCTGCAGGTGTGTTTTTATTCTCCATTATCTAAAATAATTATGGTTTGATATGTTTTTCTAATTTCTGAACTGTCTTTATAAAATGGGATATCTTTAGCATACTGCAGAATTACTAAGGAGAGACAAGAGACTGCAGATGCTGGAATATTGAGCAAAAAACATACTGCTGGCATTTTTGCTGAATTATGGAATCATGTGGCACGGTAGCGCAGCGGTAGAGTTGCTGCTTTACAGCGAATGCAGCGCCGGAGACTCAGGTTAGATCCTGACTACGGGTGCTGCACTGTAAGGAGTTTGTACGTTCTCCCCGTGACCTGCGTGGGTTTTCTACGAGATCTTCGGTTTCCTTCCACACTCCAAAGACGTACAGGTATGTAGGTTAATTGGCTGGGTAAATGTAAAAATTGTCCCTAGTGGGTGTAGGATAGTGTTAATGTACGGGGATCGCTGGGCGGCACGGACTTGGAGGGCCGAAAAGGCCTGTTTCCGGCTGTATATATATGATATGATATGATATGATATATGATATGATATGATAAAGGCTTCATGAATTACCAAAGCAAACCGGAGTGCATATGCACTGCAATTCAATGTTCTCTCCAAATATTCCTTCAAAATCCAAAAAGTAATTCAAGTTTTTCGATACACAATGAATAAAATATTGCTGTGTATGAATTAATGCTGAGAGCACTAAAGGCCTGTTGGCCATAGTTTTAAAACAAAAACTGAAGCAAAATTGGAGATACAAGGAACTGCAGATGCTGGTTTACAAAGAAAAGACACAAAGTCTAGGAGTAACTCAGTGAGTCAGGCAGCATCTCCTGATAACATGGTTAGGTGATGTTTCGGATCTGAAGAAGAGTCCCTACCTAAAACGTCACAAATTCATGTTCTCCAGAGATGCTGCCTGACCCGCTGAGTTATTCCAGCACTCTCTGTCTTTTTTTAAAGCAAGGCTGGCTCAGCACCAATAAATCATTGATTAAACTGTCCTGAACCACCATCAGGACGTACAATGCACAGACTACCAGAAGCTTGAATAGGAAACATCAAAGTGGGATTTGTAATCAAAGGCGCTCATCACTAACCCCAATGATAGCTTATCTTAGTCATTCTTTTATAGGCTTTTGGGGACAAAAGCAGCCTTGCCAGCATCACCAGACTGAAGAAGGGTCGATATGAAACATCACCCATTCCTTCTCTCCAGAGATGTTGGCTGGCCTGCTGAGTTACTCCAGCAGTTTGTGTCTATCTTCGATTCAAACCAGCATCTGCAGTTCCTTCCTACTCATCTACATTGCTTATAGGTTAACCTGTAAATCTTTGTGAAGTCATATTACAGGAGTTCAGGGAATAACCCACACAAAAGTTCTATCTACACCCAGTATTTGTAGAAATGATTTTTCTCAGCTCAGAGCCTGTTTCAAAACTTGATTTTAGTTTAGAGTTTAGAGATACAGCGCGGAAATAGGCCCTTTGGCCCAACGAGTCCGCGCCGGCCAGCAATCACCCCGTACACTGGCACTATCCCACACACTAGGAACAGTTTACAATTTTTACCAAAGCCAATTAACCTACAAACCAGTATGTCTTTGGAGCGTAGGAGACAACCAGAACACCCGGAGAAAACCCATGTGGTTACGGGGATAAAGTACAAACTCTGTACAGATAGCACCCGTAGTTATGATCAAACCTAGGTCCCTGGCAACAACTCTACCGCTGTGCCACCATGCCACCCTAAGGAGTACATTAAAGAAACCTCCTTAGCTCACCATAGCATGCTGAGATAGAAAGCTTGCTCCATGTTGATTTATCGCAAGTTACGGCAGACTTTCCAAAGACATTTAATGACATAATTGTGAATCAACGTAGTAGCACACACAAAATGGAATGGGGGGGTAGTAAGTATTCTGACAAACTTTGTTATTTATTATTAGTTATATATATTCAAGAATTTTATTCCTGCAGACAGGAAGCAAAGAGTAGGAATAAACGGGTCCTTTTCAGAATGGCAGGCAGTGACTAGTGGGGTACCGCAAGGATCAGTGCTGGGACCCCAGCTATTTACAATATATATTAATGATTTGGACGAGGGAATGGAATGCAACATCTCCAAGTTTGCAGATCACATGAAGCTGGGGGGCAGTGTTAGCTGTGAGGAGGATGCTAGGAGGCTGCAAGGTGACTTGGATAGGTTAGGTGAGTGGGCAAATGCATGGCAGATGCAGTACAATGTGGATAAATGTGAGGTTATCCACTTTGGTGGCAAGAACAGGAAAGCAGACTATTATCTGAATGGTGGCCGATTAGGAAAAGGGGAGATGCAACGAGACCTGGGTGTTGTGGTACACCAGTCATTGAAAGTAGGCATGCAGGTGCAGCAGGCAGTGAAGAAAGCGAATGGTATGTTGGCATTCATAGCGAGGGGATTTGAGTATAGGAGCAGGGAGGTTCTGCTGCAGTTGTACAGGGCATTGGTGAGACCACACCTGGAATATTGCGTACAGTTTTGGTCTCCTAATCTGAGGAAAGACATTCTTGCCATAGAGGGAGTACAGAGAAGGTTCACCAGATTGATTCCTGGGATGGCAGGACTTTCATATGAAGAAAGACTGGATAGACTCGGCTTGTACTCGCTGGAATTTAGAAGATTGAGGGGGGATCTTATAGAAACTTACAAAATTCTTAAGGAGTTGGACAGGCTAGATGCAGGAAGATTGTTCCCGATGTTGGGGAAGTCCAGAACAAGGGGTCACAGTTTAAGGATAAGGGGGAAGTCTTTTAGGACCGAGATGAGAATGTTTTTTTTCACACAGAGAGTGGTGAATCTGTGGAATTCTCTGCCACAGAAGGTAGTTGAGGCCAGTTCGTTGACTATATTTAAGAGGGAGTTAGATGTGGCCCTTGTGGCTAAAGGGATCAGGGGGTATGGAGAGAAGGCAGGTACAGGATACTGAGTTGGATGATCAGCCATGATCATATTGAATGGTGGTGCAGGATCGAAGGACCGAATGGCCTACTCCTGCACCTATTTTCTATGTTTCTATGTTTCTATGTTTAATGGTCTGAGCTGCAGTGATTTCAGAATTGATTAAATTGAATGCTCCAAGTAACTTCTATTTAACAAGATATAACAAACTGTTCAATATCTATTTAATCTACAAATGTAATGCTGATAATTTCCTATAAATGAGAGAAAATTTAAATGGCATATTCCATTACTAAAGCATAGTTTGGATGTTGTGTAAACATTTCACATTTATAACCATTTTAAGATATCATAACAATAGTTTTGGCACAATAATATTGAGATTAAATAGTACTAGGTGCCACATAAAGAAATATGATAGAATTATCAATCAATAAAGCAGAAGAATTCCTCCCTTAATATAATCAACAATAATACTGTTTTGCCTTATGCCAAATATTGTGAGTCCCTGCCAAATAGTGGGCTCATACTTAATCATCTGGAATTTGGCCAGCACTTGGTAATTATCTTGGAAGCCATCAATATACTACAGCATTGCAAGGTGTTATATTCACACTGCTGTTGTAGATTTGGAACAAATGGATCAAACTTAGATATGACCATTAATCCTAATGCTCCTGGTTAACTTTCTATTTATGCACCATAATCTAAGCATGAGATTCGATAGCAATCCTCATACAAAAACCTATTATCAGCATGCAACATTGTGGAGGCACAGCCAATAACTACTTCAAATATAAGTACATGTTGGTACATCCCAGTGCTAATTGACATCAGGGAATCTATATACTAAAACTCTCATTTGTTTGTTTGTTTGTTCCTGAACTACAGCCAAAACAGTACACGATAACACGTCAATTTTAGGCCCAGCTTACTCACCGTCATCCCCTTGGTGCTAATGGAAGAAGTTTCATTGAAATCGGTGTTATATTTATAAAGTTATTCACATTTTAAAGTTTAAAACTATCTCCTAGGGAGGGAGGGGGGAGGGAAGGAGGGAGGGTGGTAGGAGGATGGAGGATGGGAGGTGGATGGAGGGAGGGGGGAGGAAGGAGGATAAGGGGGATTGAGGGGGATGGAGTGGGGGGGTGAGGAAGGTGGGAGGGGAAGGGGGGAGGGGATGGGAGGGGGAGGGGGGATGGGAGGGGAAGGAGAGGGGGGAGTGGGGAGTAGGGGGGAGGGGGAGGGTAGGAGAGGGGAGGGCAGGAGAGGGGAAGGGGGAGTGGGGGGGAGGGGGAGGGGGGGAGGAGAGGTTTGGGCCCAACGGGTCCACTTGGTCTAGTCTATATACTAAAACGCTTGTTTGTTTGTTTGTTTGTTTGTTTGTTCCAAACTACAGCCAAAACAGTACATGATAGCACGACAATTTTAGGCCCAGCTTACTCACCGTCATCCCTTTGGTGCTAATGGAGGAAGTTTAATTGAAATCGGTGTTATATTTTAAAAGTTATTCATGTTTTAAAGTTTAAATCTATCTCCTAGGGAGGGAGGGAAGGAGGTGGGAGGATAAGGAGGGTTGAGGGGGATGGAATGGGGGGGAGGGGGAGGGGTTTGGAGCGGGAGGGGAGGGGGAGGGGAGGAGGGAGGGGGGGGAGGGGGAGGTGGGAGGGGGATGGGGTAAGGGGGAGGGTGGGGAGAGGGGAGAGGGGGAAGGGGGAGGGAGGGAAGGGGTGGAGGGGGTGATGGGGGAGGGGGAGGGAGGGAGCGGGGAGGGAGGAGGGGGGAGGAGAGGGTGCTGCACCAACGCAGGAGAGGT
Organism: Rhinoraja longicauda; assembly: GCF_053455715.1. Taxonomy (NCBI): domain Eukaryota; kingdom Metazoa; phylum Chordata; class Chondrichthyes; order Rajiformes; family Arhynchobatidae; genus Rhinoraja; species Rhinoraja longicauda. The sequence continues at coordinate 83,526,203 of NC_135953.1, read as the reverse complement.
TTGGGCCCAACAGGTCTACTTGGTCTAGTAGTCCCTAAGGATGTCTACTAAACCATGGCATTGCAGAAATTGGTGCATGTTGCTGTGCTAATGGAAGCAGTTACAAGTAAAAATGCAGGGGAAGAGGGGAGCACACACATATGCACAGGTAGACGCACATATGAACATGCATAAGTACACTTTGGCTTTGCATCAAACTTGAAAATGCATGTTTGTGCATATATGTAAACACTTTTGCATACTTAAGTACACATACAGAGTATATACACACAGATGTCAATATTTATATTTTCTTTATGATATAGAACAACTAGTCTATGCTGGTTGATAGAAAATCTTATTTCTCACTAATTTCCCTGCAACATTTATGCACATACAAGCATGTACAATTATATGCAATAAACATGCAAACACACAACACACAACACATAAACATATACATGGGCACCCACCCGTCCATAGTGAGGTAGAAGTGGTGAAATGGTGGATTACTCTTCTTAGGTTGGCAGGCTGTGACAAGTGGGTACAACAGTGTCCAAGACTTGGCCCCAGACTATTCACAATCTGTATTGACAATTTGGATGAGGGGACCAAATGTACTTGTGCACAAAGACTTAGGTAGACAAACTGAGGAAGTGGGCAAGAACATAATGGGTGGCACAGTGGCCAAGTTGGTAGCTACTGCCTCTCAGCGCCAGAGACCCGGGTTCGATCTTGAAATAATTGGAATAAATAATTGGGGTGGCACAGTGGCACAATGGTAGAGCTGCTGAACTATTGTATTGAATTATTGTACACAGTATTAAAGTATTGCATACAATTGTAGTATCCTTACCTGAAAAGGGTTATATTTAGTACTGAAGGATTGCTGCAAGAATTCATCAGACTGGTGATAACAGGTCTGCCATAGGAGGACAGATTGAATAGGCCAGGTCTCTGTTCTTTGGAGTACAAAAGAATGAGAGATGACTGCATTGGAATGTATAAAATTGTAAGATAGCTGGATGGGGTGGATGCAGAGGGATGATTCCCTGGCTAAGAAGTCTGGAACAAAGTACAGTCTCAAAATTTAAAAAATGTCAATTAGGACTGAAAATAATTTTCTTCATTCAAAGGTTGGTGAATATTTGGGATTCTCTGTCCATGAGAGCTGTGAAAAAAACCAGACAATGATTGCTTTTGAAATAGAGATAAATGGAAATCTGTATATTGAAAGATTTTTATTTAAATTAAAGTCAAGGACACCATTCAAATGAATGGGACTTGCAGCAACAAGGCATGAAGCTGAGGTGCCTGACAGAATTTGCTCCCCGTCCCTCAGCTCATTCGTTCTGGGCTCTGGCGCTGGACTCACATTGATCCAAATTTGATTGCCAACTGGTCTCTGCCTTCCGAGTTGCAATATATATGAGCTCAGATGTCAGAGACCTAGACATAGGTTCAATACAAAGCAGCACCTCACAGGTAAATGTGCTCCCACTCTCGGGAATCATGAACATAGCTTGTCCTGTCACAGGGTGCCTCAACTTCTGATGAATCAACAGTTTTACCAAACATCAGGCACGGTGGCGAAGCAGTCAAGCTACTGTCTGTACGGAGTTTATACGTTCACCCCGTGACCTGCGTGGGTTTTCTCTGAGATCTTCAGTTTCCACCCACATACCAAACACATACAGGTTTGTAGGTTAATTGGCTTGGTATTAGTATAAATTGTCCCTAGTGTGTGTGTGGTAGTGTTAATGTATGGGGATTGCTGGTCGGCACAGACTCGGTGGGCCGAAGGGCCTGTTTCCATGCTGTATCTCTAAAACTAAAACTAAAACTTCATAAAGACCTAACTCTCTATCTCAGCATGCTATGATGGGCTAAGGGTTTCTTCTGTAATTAACTTTCCAAACCAGGCTGAGAGCTGAGAGAAATTGTTTATATAAATCAAACTGAATGCAGCTTGACCTATTTTTGTGGGAATATTCTATGAACTCATGTAATGTGGGCTCACAAAGAAGCTCCTGGCAGTCTGTGTATCACAGATTGATTGTGGTTCTGGGCTATTTGATAGATCTCTGTTGGTGCTGACACATTCTTGCTACAGTTTTTTTTAAACTGTGGCCAACAGGCCTTACTCGCTACTCACCTGCTTATTGATACTTGATTTTATTTTTGCCCGGTTCCAACAACCTCATCTCAACCTTAGTCCAGAGTAAAATGAAAATGACACACTTATTATCAAGGTAGTATTTGACCGAGTGCAGCATCGAGGACCTTTTGCAACTGAAGTCAATGGGCGTCAAGGGGAAACAGAACCTCTTGGACCTGTGCTCACCATCAAAAAGCATAAAGAGAGCATTGTCACGCACTGTCCTGACTTGGAAAAAGTACCACTGCCTCATTGACACTGGTTCTAAATCTAGGAATAGTGGGAGTATCTTTGCTCAAAGCATTTCAGGAATATGGCTCACCATCAGCTTCTCGGATGATGTAGAATGGGCATCAAGCGGAAACAGAGTGCTCGGACCTCTGCTCTTCACCACCAAAAAGCACAGGAGAGCATCGCTTGAATGGGCAATAAATTCTGGCCTTGCCAGTGACACCCGGATCCTAAAAGGTGAATAAATTAAACAAAAATATCCCAGTAATTTCTTTGAATTCGATTCTTCCTTTAAAATAAATCACACAGCTCACAAAAATAAGGCACTCCACAACTTTCCTTTCAGAGTTCGGCGTTTGGAACACAGATCAGGAGGGTCCACTTTAAACAATATGATGATTCGGCTATCTCTCAGGCACCTCAGCCTCCCTGTTCAGTAATGAACAATCCATATGCTCTACCAGCTTCAAGACCGTCTCTCGCCACCCCTTCCCACAAATCAATAATTGATCTGTCAAACATCCCACCCTTAACTAGCAATCTGCAGGTCAGAAGGTCTTCCTTCAGTTTACAAATTTCCTCATTTTTATCCCTGCTTCTTCCTCCTTACCTGTTGCACAATCTGAACCCAGAGTTTACTTGGTTCTTTTTCTGCACCTGCTTCTCCTTCATCTCACCTGTTGCATGTCCTGAACCCAGATCTAGCTGCTTCTCCTTCAACTCACCTGGTGCACGACCTAAACCCAGATCTAGTTGGTTCTCCTTCATCTCACCTGTTGCACGACCTAAACCCAAGATCTAGCTGGTTCTCCTTCTGCACTCAACAATGGCAGAGTGGATGAAGGAAAGGCAGTTCAATGAGAGAGGTCGATTTACAGTAACTCCCCTCAACAATTTGAACCTCGTATGTTACTGAAGCACGCTGGGACAGCTCTGGAACAAAGCATTGCCACAAACTCGTACTTTAAGACACTGTGGTAAACCAATGTTATGTATAGGGAACAGTTGGACTGCAAAGCCTGGTTCCTGCCAAGCACAATAGACCATTCACTAATGTTAGTTTAATGTCTGGAAAAAAGGTGGAGCCAGAATTAAACCTATTTTTATTTAATTGAAAAGCAAATCAACTTAGTGTGAATTTTCTGAGCTTGTGCTACTGCAGTCTCATTCAACAAATCAGAAGAGACCCACAAAAATATTACTTTTATCCGAGTTAAAAAAATAATGCGTCTCGGGGGAATATAGTGCCATCAAAGCCCAAAGATAAGTACAGCCAAACCCTCACATAAATATAACTGACCCCTCAAATACTCCACAAGACCACTTGTGTGTCCGTTGGTGACTGATATACCTTTTCATAATGGTCAGAATAGCAAATATTCTGCTGAGATTCTGACCCATTATTGGACTTTTCAGTCGTGTGTACAGGATTAGAGTAAATGGCCAGAACATTTTACAGCTGCCCTCTTTTTCATTTCCAGTGACTTTAGCATACATAACTGATAATTATGAGATGTTTAAATCAGACAGTTTTGTTTTATGCTACTGTATTAAGTCAGGGTTATCAGCAATTTGTGATTTGTACTTTTCTATTGTCTGGCAATCAGGCTGGCTGTGGGTCCCAGGTTACCTGTTGTTGCCTGTGCAACTCAAATCAGTCACGGGATTGATTCCTGAGGTATCTTTGAAACTCCTTTCTCCCCAGGATAATTTTTCCCTTTCATAGCAAAATGTTTACCCCAGAGTCCTTCATTCAATGCAGATGCTGCTGGCTCAAGGCACAACTTCAGCACTGCCAAGCCACTTGATGTGTGGTTTGACTGTAGCAGGAACATGTAGAATTTGTCATTTCCCTGCAGTCTTGCAGGTCTGTTTAAAGAGACAGTCATACAGCACATAAACTGATCCTTCCGCTCACCAAGTCCACCCAGCATTTATATATACTGTATACACTAATCCTATTTGCACACTTTAAGACGATATCCTTACTTACCGTGCCTATTTAAGGGTCTGAATTATTGCATTATAAAACTAGTGACTGTGTCTGACTCCACCACCTCCTCAAACAGCATGTTCCACTTATCATTTTTTCTCTGTGTAAAAAAAGTCATCCTCAGATTATATTTAAAACTCTCCGGTCTCACCTTAAATCTAATCCCTCATGTTTCTGATGGCCCTATCATAGGAAAAAGATTTTGGCCAACTCTTCTATGATAACCTCTTGTAATTTTATGCAAAGGCGACCCAAGCAATTAGTTTAATGAAAATTAACCCTTACACAATCATAAATCATTCCCAAGAATTATGGTTTACAGAATAAATAAAATGTTCATAAAATTTATGTGAATAAAGTAAACATAATTAGACTTTATATCTTAGACTTTAGAAATACAGTGTGGAAACAGGCCCTTTGGCCCATTGAGTCCATGCCAACCAGCGATCACCCCTTACACTAACCTACACACACTAGGGACCAATTTTACAATTTACCAATGCCAATTAACCTTCAAACTTGTACATCTTTGGAATGTGGGAGGAAACTAGAGCACCTGGAGTAAACCCACACAGTCACAGGGAGAACATACAACTCCATACAGACAGCAATCGTAGTCAGGTTCGAACCTGGGACTCTGGTACTGTAAGGGAGCAACTCTACCGTTAAGCCACTGTACTGGCCAAATTATTTCTTTTTAACTCCGATTTCTTGATATATGCATAGATGACACTGCTTGATGTTACAAGAAACCATAATAGGGACAGTTTTCAGGGAATGCAGCCCTCCCCCCCAACTTACCTGCTTGTCTCCCAGGTCACCACTCTACATTCTTCATAAAGGGAAAACAAGCCCATCCTATCCAGTTTCTTCCCATAACTGAGCCCTTCCAATCTGGTGAATCCCCTTGACACTCTCTCCAGCACAATAACATACTTCCAAAAGTGTGGCGATCAGAACTTAACACAATGCTGCAAGTCCAGCTGAACCAGTTGTTTTGTAAAGTTGTGGCATTATATTTTTTCTTTTATATTCATTGCCCTAACATATGAAGTCAAACATGCCACCTGCATTCCTCGCCACCCTGTCAACCTATGTTGTCTCATTCAGGAAACTATGGATTTGTTCCTGAATGACTCTCCCTTCATCAATATTCCTCAGTGCCCTACCATTTACCTATTACTGATGTCCTACCCTACTTGACTTCCTGATAACACATTCAAGTTTCTTAACTAATCTAAATGTAGCCTGTGACATAAATACATAGAAAATAGGTGCAGGAGAGGCCATTCGGCCCTTTTAGCTAGCAGCGCCATTCAACGTGATCATGGCTGATCATCCACAATTAATATCCTGTGCCTGCCTTCTCCCAATATCCCTTGATTCCACTAGCCCTAAGAACTCTATCTAACTCTCTTTTGAATGCATCCAGTGAATCGGCTTCCACTGCTTTCTGAGGCAGGCAATTCCACAAACTCTCTGTGTGAAAAAGTTTTTCCTCATCTCCATTCTAAATGGCCTACCCCCTATTCTTAAACTGTGGTTCCTGGTTCCGGACTCCCCCAACATCGGGAACATGTTTCCTGCATCTAGCATGTCCAACCCCTTGATAATTTTATATGTTTCTATAAGATCCCCTCTCATCCTTCTAAGATGACAGTTGAAGACATGCTGACAAGCTCTCACATACGCTTTTGCTGCAGTGTCAAATATTTGAAACTTATTTCAGAAGGGAAATATATATGATGGGCATTTTTCTCTGATACGTTGAATAAGTATTTCTAAAACTGCTGGCTGGGCTACACATGCTACCCAAAGGATGTTTGCAGTTAGAACTGACGCAAGTAGGCTGGTGCCATTTCAGCCATTGATTGTTGACTACGGCCTCCCTAGGACGATTTCCAGACAAGCCTCGAACAAGCTGCTCCTGGCTCTGTGTTGGTTCTGCAGCCTGTGTCTACACCACATCCAGTACAGGATCTGACTTAGACAAACAGATGTCCTCATCATCCTGGGTTGACTGCACAGTCCACCATCCAATTTCACCATCCTGACTTGATCTCACCCTATGACTCTGTGACTCTATGTGTAGATGGGGCATGCAGGTCGCCGTTGGCAAGTTGGGTCGAAGTTGCCTGTTTCCATGCTGTATGGCACTATGATACCGTTCAAATCTATCCTCGCAGGTCGGAACCTGATTTCACCTTCCAGTCTTGTCCTGTTGCCCACATCCACCCAGGAGGAGATGTCTCCTCATCCTCCCAGTGTTAGCAAGTTACAGCAGAGAGGCAGATTAGCATTCTCAGCTCACTGGCTATATTTCACAAGATTGCAAACTACAAAAACTGGTCTTTAGCTTCTCCCTGCTAACATGTCAAGTATTTGATGGATACAAAACACTGCTGTAACTCAGTGGGTCAGGCAGCATCTCTGGAGAAAAGGAATAGGTGTCATTTCGGGTCATAGAAACATAGAAAATAGGTGCCGCAGGAGGCTATTTGGTCCTTTGAGCCAGCACTGCCATTCATTGTGATCATGGCTGATCGTTCACAATCAGTAATCTGTGCCTGCCTTCTCCCTTAGAGCTCTATCTAACTCCCTTTTAAATTCATCCAGTGAATTGGCCTCCACTGCCCTCTGTGGCAGAGAATTCCACAAATTCACAACTCTCTGGGTGAAAAAGTTTCTTCTCACCTCAGTTATAAATGGTCTCCCCTTTATTCTTAGACTGTGGCCCCTGGTTCTGGACTCCCCAACATTGTGAACAATGTCGAGACCCTTCTTCAAACTGAGAGTCAGAGGAGAGGGTAATGAGAGATAGGAAAGGGTATATAGAACAAATGGATGAAAGATATGCAAGAGGACAAATCAAAGGAAAGGCGGAGTCCACAATGGTCCATTGTTGGCTGTGGGCTTGGTGATAATGAGTGATACAAACAGTGAAACTCAGCAGGACGACAGTGAATCTAATCCGACAACTAGGGTGGGGAGGGAGAGAGATTGGTTAGGTTTAAGATGGCTCTTTATTTTTGCTTTGCAAACTATACTATTTGGTCACAGGTTTTGGATGTAACTGCATATTCAAAGATTAATGTGAGTTTTTTTGGTTTTTTTCAGTTTTTTGGCCCAGATTTTCTGAAAATTAATGATTTTTTCTTTTTCCACAGCCTGAAAATTACTCTTGTGCTATAAATTTGTGAAATATGCTGAGGAAATGATCTCCTGCATTTGTTCATGGGGAACAAATTATCAATGATGGGAAGCATGAAATTTGGTTAGGAAGTTGAATGTAAGTTATGAGAATGAAAGGTATATTTTGCTGATCTTTTGGAAATTATGAAGTTATGGTTCCAGGGATTGATTCTGCAGTTTTGACTTAGGTGAAGACACGTTGAATTACAGAAACAACAGGTAAGTGGACAGTGCAGGTGAAATGTAATGCAGGCAATTACTAGAAGATTCATTTTAGATCGGGCGGCATGGTGGTGCAGCAGTAGAGTTGCTGCCTTACAGCACCAGAGACCCATGTTTGATCGTAACTACGAGTGCTCTCTGTACGGAGTTTGTACGTTCTCCCTGCGACAGAGTGGGTTTCCTTTGGGTGCTCTGGTTTCGGTCCACACTCCAAAGAAGTCCAGGACTCGGTGGGCCAAAGGGCCTGTTTCTGCGTTGTATCCCTAAACTAAACTAAACTCAAAGAAGATATTTGCAGCAGTTTCAAAGAGATTAGAATCAGAGAACAGCAATGGAGTAGAAAGGTTGAGAAGCACCCTCTCCCCTCCCACCCACCCCCCCATCCAACTCCACCCTCAAACACATAAAACATTGAAAGCAAGCAAACAGGTAGATTGATGAAGTTTTGTGAAAAGTTTTAGTCGTTGTTTCAAGAAGGGTTTGAGTTGTGCAGAACAGTGTTCAGAACTCATCTAATACACTGCATTTGGTTTGTGGAAGGCTGTTCTTCACTTTTAAAGTGGGCTATTTACCAGAACGGTGCCTCAGTTAACATGGAGGAAGTACGAGAACCTGGCTCTTACCTGTGATATCAAAGATAGAATCAAGATCTGTTCAAGTGTTTGCAGATCTATTCAAATATTTAAAGAGTTTTCTAAGGTACATTCCAATAAATTATTTTGCCTGATCAAAAACATGATCCTAAAATGAGAGGAAGGCTATTTTGGAGGAAAATCAGGCAGCACTTTTTCACATGAGGGATGATGAAAATTTATCTTCCTAAAGGCTGTGAAAACTGGGACACTTGGAACTTTCATGGCTGAGACAGAAGTATTTTTAATCAGGATATATATTTATTGACTATAGCTCCACCTTGTGCAGGTGTAACTCAGCGGGTCAGGCAACATCTCTGGAGAAAAAGGATGGTTAATGTTTTGGGTCAGAACCCTTCTTCAGATTGCTAAGGGTTGAAGAAGGATTCTACAGTCTGATTGGTGTAACATCAAGAAGGCTCATCAATGCCTCTCCTTCTTTAGGAGACTGAGGAAGTTTGGAAAGTCTCCAATGATTTACAAACTTGTACAGATGCATCAGAGAAAGCATATTGTCAGGTTGCATCAGAGCTTGGCTTGGGAACAGCTTTGCCAAAGACCATAAGAAACTGCAGAGAGTTGTAAATGTAGCCCAGTGCATCACACAGACCAGACTCCCCACCATTAACCCCCATCTGCACTTCATGTTTCCTCAATAACAGCCAACATAATCAATGATTTTTTTCTACCCAAGCCCCTCCTTCTTCTCCTTGCTCCTGTCAGGCAAAAGATACAGAAGCTTGAACGTGCGTGGATCAGGAATCCATCAGCTTGGGTACTATCCCGTTCCCCTTTACCCCCGTGCAGTCATTGGACTTTGTCCAAGGAACTATTGCACTACAATGCCAAGTGCTATATTCTGCACTCTGTATCTTCGACTTTGCTCGACCCTATTGTATTTGAGTTTGATGTGATTGTATTTATGTATAGTATTATTTAATCTGATTGGATAGCATGCAAAACAAAATGTTTTCCTGTGGACACAAAATGCTGGAGAATTCAGCAGGTCAGGTAGAATTTCTGGAGAAAAAGGAACAGGTGACATTTCGAGTTGGGACCTTTCTTCAGATTGAAAGTAGAGGGGAGGAAACTGGAGGTAAGAAAAAGCCAGAACAAAGCAGGGCCAGCAACAGATGGCCAAGGAAGGGTGGAGCCCATAATGGCATATTGTTGGCTGGGGAAGAGGTTAAAACAAAGTGATACAGTTAGGGATTACCTAAAATTGGAAAATTCACTTGGTCAGTGGAGGAGGCCCAGGACAGAAAGATCTCCATGGTCTCCAGAGATGCTGCCTGACCGGTTGAGTTACTCCAGCACTTTGTGTCCTTTTGTGTATTAACCAGCATCTGCAGTTCCTTATTTCTAAAACGTTTTACTGTACCTCAGTACACATGACAATAATAAAGCTAAACCTAATCCTAATCTTAAAGAAATTAAACATTCCCTTATGGAGTTGAGGATCAATTATTCATGATCTCATTGAAAGGCAGAACTGATCAACAGGCTTAATGACTTACTCCTGTTCCTATGTTACTATGTTTAATGGAATTTCTAAACCATTTATTTGATGAAGGGTAATGGATTGCATTAGGGTAGTAGTGGAGCAAATAGGTATGCATGCTCACCTCTATGTTTATATAACTGGCACTGAAATATTACAGTTACTGCACTGAATAATAAATTCAGATGCAAACAATAAAAAACTAGTTTCAAATAACTCCCACACGGGCTTTGGCTAAGTCGAATAGTTTCAGTTCAAAAATCAACACTTTAGAGTGACATGTGCATTTGTGTCAGCAATATTACCATTATTTCATGGCAGATAGAGCATAAATAGGAGCTGCCTTCAATGTTGTCAGTGTAACTCCACAGCTGAGCCCTGTCATCCCATAATGACTGTATGACATGGCGTGGTGCAAGAAACAGATGCTTCCTGGCACCAAATCTTTGGAGTCCTGAATCTTACAAAGGCTTCTGTTGTCCAGCAACCGAAAGAAGGAACCTGGAAGAAATTACATCCTTGTTGCCTAATTCAGTATTTTTTTTACAGAGACTTCAAATCAAAGATACTAGAGGAACAAGATGGACCACTCCATTGAAATCGCCTATACTGAAGTGTAGTACGCAAAGGAGCCATTTTAGTAGGCAAAACCCGCCGTTCGTTATGCTTCTCGCAGTGTAATCAGTGTTTTGGGAGAACAGTATGTGTGATTATACCATTGAATGCATGGGGTATATTGGGCATCCCAACAGAGAGAACACTTCCATGAGGGTCCAGATGAGTTATCATTCCCAATCCAGACAAACTTACTATTTCCATACTCCAATCTTTAACATTAACAAAGTTCATCGGTGGTCACCCCAGAGTCACATAATAACTCATTGTATTAACTCTTCGCAGCAATTTACTGCCCCGATTATAAAATATCAACACATGACTCTCTGAAGATAGACACAATATGCTGGAGTAACTCAAGGGGTCAGGCAGCATCTCAGGGAAAAAGGAATACACTGTAAATGGCTCGATTGTAATCATGTATTGTCTTTCTGCTGACTGGTTAGCACACAACACAAGCTTTTCACTGCACCTCAGTGCACATGACAATAAAATAAACTGAACTGACTTAAGGTAACATTTCAGGTGAGATCCTTCTTCAGACCCAAACCCAGACATCTGGACCCAAAACATACCTATTCTGTTTTTTCCAGAGATTCTACCTGACCCGCTGAGTTACTCCAGCGTTTTGTGTCTATCTTTGGTGTAAACCAGCATCGCCAGTTCCTTCCTACACAAATGACTCTCTGATCCATCTACTGCGATTGCTCACTACTGTATATTATGTGAATGTAAATTTTGCATTGGTCAATTGACTGGAGATTACAACACCTGGCAGATACTGCTGGAGCTATCTCCTGAATCCTCATCCGAAAGTGACCCTTGTGGGTCTCTTGGCACCTCACTGGCACTTTCCTCCAGAGCTTTTTAAATTAAATCCATGGGCTCATCCCTATAGTCTTGCTCTTCTCCACAATAGTCGTAGTGTGTTTCTGTTGCCTGGTTCCATGGAGGGTGTCCCTTTAATGCTGATGTTGTATTCAGATTAGTAGAAATTGGTGGAAGTTGTGTTCAACTGAGCTTGGTCCAGTTGGCAACTGTGGCCGGCCTGTATTAGTGAATGTTTCTGGGTGTAAATTATCAAACCTATTACAAATGTATCTTCAATTTTTTTTGCAGGGAAAGGGAAACTAGGAGTATTCATAGAGCACAATTTTAGGACAACAAGAAAGAGCACCAGATCTTAAGGAAGAGGAGGCAGGAGCAGGCCATTCATCTCCCGAGCCTGCTCTATCAATAAGATCATGGATCTTCCAACTTAGCCTGTCCTCTTTCCCATACTCTCTGCATCATGCTCGATTTTACTTACTAATTGAAAAAGCTATTGATCTCAGTTTTGGACCCATTCAATGATTCAACTGTCACAGCTTTCTGGAGGAAGGAATTCCAAAGACTCACAACCCTTTAAGAGAAGAAATTCTTTATATTAGTCTTACATTGGTGCCATCTTATTCTGGGGCTTTGTTGCCTGATCCCAGAGTATCCAACTGAATCAGTGGCGTAGAGGTACAGCAACTGCCTGCAGCACTTGAGCGGTTCGATCCTGACTACAGGTGCTGTCTGTGTGGAGTTTGTACATTCCCCGTGACCTGCGTGGGTATTCTCCAAGGTCTTCAGTTTCCTCCCACACTCCAAAGACATAAGGTTTGTAGTTTAATTGGCTTGTTATAAATGTAAAATTGTCCCTGGTGTGTGTAGGGTATTGTTAATGTGCGAGGATCGTTGGTTGGCGTGGACTCGGTGGGCCAAAGGGCCTGTTTCCAGGCTGTATCTCTAAACTAAACTAAACACTTCTTCTTGGATAGCAGGATGCAAACTATTGGGTCCTGGAATCTTATCAGCCTTTATATCAATGAGTTTTTCTGATATTAATTTACTGGTGATGGTGAAAAAGGGGAGAAATCAATTCTACGTATTACTATCTTCAACATTTGATCTGTTGTTACACCATTGCGTGTCTGCAAGCATTAAGGAATAAACAAAATATGCCATTTGTGTTTTACTGCACTGTGTGTGGGTACTTGATCTTAATATTTCAAGATGTACTGATTATAAAATCCAGCTAAAAATGTAATTGTAGGAATATTCTCTGACAGCTTTGCTAATCTATTAGACAGAAGAGTTAGTTAAAGCAGGTCACAAAATAGTTTCTGCTATTAATTAAAATTGCATGTGTTTCCACAACACACAAAAAAATAATTTCCCCACCACTGAACATCTGAGCTAATAATGATGTAATAATAGAGACTGGGCACTGAGGCCTGTGTGACCTGTGTAACCAAATGTAACCCCTTTTAACCAACGAACCTTACAATTGGAAAACAATTTGCTAAATGTCAGAGTGGGCGAATTTCTCCTTCAAATCAGGCACAGGATGAGAATTTGTGGAATAAATTGGAGTTTGTCCTTTCTTTTGTACGCTAAATGACTTTTTGAGTGCAAAAGGGTCTAGCATGGATGAGCATCTTAGTTGGCACATACGAGTTGGGCTGAAGGACTTTTTTTCCTTGCTGTATGACTCTATGCCTCAATGAATATGTTGTTAGTGCCCAATCAGCTAAGAAATGAAAACTTGGAAAAATGGCAAAAAACAGGTTTAACAAAAATATAGGGTGATTTTTAGCTGGATTTGTGTGTCAAACCCTTATTGTGCAGTTCTTGGCAGGACTGAATGTCGGGATCACCACATGCATGTTTGTCAGTGCTGTGCTTTATCTGCAAGTGTCTCCATTACATCTGCAGGATAAGCAAACACGTACTGGCATTCTCTCCCTGGCCAACATCCCCAATATCGAGGCTCCAATTACTTCCAGCTCTCTCCAATGGGTCAGCAACATCATTCACCTGCCTGATACCAGGCACTCAAATCAGGCATTTGAACTCCATGACAGCAAGGGGTTACCATCAGGGCCAAAGACTCCATGACAAGATGTGAAAAACTTTCATTGACTTCTGGAAATCTTGTACTTTTCATAATGTATGGAACAAGCTGCCAGAGGAGGCAGTTGAGGCAGGGACTATCCCAACATTTAAGAAGCAGTTAGACAGGTACATAAATATGACAGGTTTGGAGAGATATGGACCAAATGCTGGCAGATGGGACTAGTGTAGCTGGGACATGTTGGCTGATGTGGGCAAGTTGGGCTGAAGGGCCTGTTTCCACACTATATCACTCTATGACTGTATGACTCTATGATTATGACTCTATAAATGAAATCAAGTCTACCCCAACATTCAATCATGGCAGATCTATCTCTCCCTCCTAACCTCATTCTCCTGCCTTCTCTCTAAATCCCCTGACACCCATACTAATCATGAATCTATTTATCTCTGCCTTACAAATATCCATTGGCGGCCTCCACAGCCTTCTGTGGCAATGAATTCCACAGATTCACCACAAACCAGAGAGAGGAACCATCCAGGATAGCATTGAGAACTTCAAATGTATTCATTGGGAGTGCACTGTAGCTCAACATGATGGAATGGAATGCATCACCTCCCAACCTGTTCACCCTTCCCACCAGGCACTTCCTACCGTGCCTGTGGATCCAACATTGATCTCACCAGCCTAGTCACTACCCATAGAATTGAAGGGGAAACAAGTCTTTCTCCCTCCCAAGCAAGAGCCTGGAAGTAAAGGTTAGTGGGCCTCACAGGAATTAGCCATTTCTGGACTGTTTCCATGAGTAGGTCAGCAAATCGCTCTTCCTTCATACTTGTTACTAACACCTGCAGTAAACACCTAGCCCAGAATACTTACTCTGTGTGGCATCCCCTCTGTGGGTGCAGCAACAGAATGATGGCAGTGTGACTGACAGAAAATAATTGACATAAAGACATAAATTGACAAAGGAACTGACAGTAAGACTGACATAAAAGAGGGTGGCACGCTGGTGCAGCTAGTAGAGTTGCTACCTCACAGCCCCAGAGACCCAGGTTCGATCCTGACCTTGGTTGCTGTCCGTATGGCATTTGCACATTCTCCCAGTAACTGCATGGGTTTCCTCCGGGTGCTCCGGTTTCCTCCCACACCCCAAAGACGTGTGGGTTCGTAGATTCATTGAACTCTGTAAATTGCCCGCAGTGTGTATGGAGTGGATGCAAAAGTGGGATAACATAGAACTATTGTGCACAGCTGATCGATGGTCAGCATGGACTCAGTGGACTGAAAGGTCTGTTTCCATGCTGTATCTCTAAATTAAATTAAACTAAACTAAACTTAATTGTCGGTAGAAACAAGGCAAATTTGCAAACACCAAGGTCCTTGAGTACAAAATACAGTGAACTAACAATGAATGGTGATAAGAGAATGCCCTTCTCCAAACTGTACATCAAAATCTCAACTGGCAGATGCTTAAATAATGACCCAGAAAAGTAAAGGGTGGAAATTCATCGTGGGTAACAACACAAAATGGGCAATGGTCTATCAGTGACCCAGCCAATATTCAGTCAGAGAAATTGCTGTGGATTCACAAGTTTAACCAGGAGAAGGCATTCTTATTTTAGAAGCTTGGCAGACGAATTTGTGCTGCTCTAGCTTAATGCTTAATATTGCTTGACATTCACTTCTAAATCGTACAGTCAGCTGTCTTCAATTCATGCTGAAGAAAGGTCTCGATCCGAAACCTCACCCATTCCTTCTCTCCTGAGATGCTGCCTGACCCGCTGAGTTACTCCAGCATTTTGTCTATCTTCAATTACTGATATATTAATTTAAATTTAGAGTCAAATGAACATTCTTGTTTTACTATGAACACCAGCCTTCATTTTCTGAATATTTTCAAATGACAGCATGCTTTTGATTCTTGTAAAATGGCATCGGAACCAAAATCAGATAATCAAGCACTGAACCACAATTGACAATGACAATTGAATATCATGGCAGGTATAGTATTTTAATCCACAAGGTGTAGGAGTATAAAGAGAGTCATGGTGGCAATTGTCACTGTTTGCAGGGAAATAGATATGCCAGTTTATTCAGTTTCCAAAGCATTGCGCATTCTGCATAACCTTGTGTTTCATAGAGAGGCCTCTGTGTGCATTTAATAATTATCAATATGTTTTAATAAAGTGGGGCAAAATAGTTTGGGAGCCTTTGTAAGGAGAATGTCAGATTTATGCTGGAAGTCATGGAACTGTGTCTTCAATGTGGGTCCTCGAAACCTTAATACAACTGGATGCAAAATCTAAACAAGGGGGAGGCCTTACATTCGAGTTAACACATTGCTATATTTTAGGCAAGATGTAGAGCTCTTTATTAACAGTTCAAAACTTTTAATATGTCATCGCTATATTGTTCTCCATACTTTATACTACTTCACATTTGCTTCTCAATCGTGTCATCAACTCTGGTCAATTACTGAAATATTAATTTAAAATTGGAGCTAAATGAACACCTGTGTTCAGGCTGAAAGCTTGTTTTCTTGCTTCACCCCCTGTATCACAACAAAATGAGAGTCACATTTGTACAGCAACAAATATGGGAAACCAGCAACTAAATTTTGAAATAGTTGTACAGAACCTTTCTGTCTCAGAGCTGATGAAAACTTAGTTTAAGAATGCAGGACTTCCTCATTCCTTCACTGGCATGTCAGCTTATGCTTTTGAATGCTTATCTCTGGAGTAGTGTGTGAACCTACACTTCCTCAAAGTCAGCGGTAAGAATGCAAACAACTGACACACAGCTAACATATTTTAATTGAAGGATACTTCAATAAAAACAGGCCCTTCAGACCACCAATCCCATGCTGGCCATCGATCATTCAGTTATTAATTATATGTTATCCCAATTTCTCACCACTCCCTACACACTAGAGAGAATTTACAGTGGCTAATTAACCTGCAGACCCGCCTGTCTTTGGGATGTGGGAAAAACGACGGAGCACCTAGAGGAGGCCCATACTGTCACAGCAAGAACATGCAAAGTCGACGCGGGCATGTTCTTGCTGTGGTCAGGATCAAACCAGGGTCTCTGGCACTGTAAGACAGTAGTTCTACCAGCTGCATCATTGTGGCACATAGTCCACATAGTGTTGGCAGCAAACAATGCTGACAGTGAATTGATGCAGTCACAGTCTGTACTCTCGATATGTTATCTAATGCTTGAGTATATCTGGAATGTTGTTATCATAAAATAATTTCTGTGGTTAAATGTCAGTTATTGACTCAGTACTTACATTATGGAATTTTAATCTGCATCAAAAAAACATTCCTGGCATACTGAACATTTGTAAAATACACCCGATTGCAGTGTTATGAAAGTGGTTCATTATTAAACTCCACATCAGTACACCTTCTAAATTTCTTAGTACAGCACAGGAACACGCCATTTGGCACATAATGTCAGTGCCGAGAGTGATGATAAGATTAACTAATCTCTGTTGCCTGAATATGATCCATATTGCTCCATTCTCTGTATATTCATGTGCCTATCTAAAAGCAGTTAAATGCCACTCTGGGATCTGCCTCCACCACCACCCCTGGCAGTATGTTCCAGGTACCCAGCACCCAATATGTAAAAATACTTGCCCCGCACATCTCCTTTAAACTTTGTCCCTCTCACCTTAAAACCCTTCATTTTCTTCAATGCATTGCTTCTTTGACTTGCACGTGAGTCACTCACTAGTTATTGTGCAGGAAGGAACTGCAGATGCTGTTATCGAAGATAGACACAAAATGCTGGAGTAACTCAGTGGGACAGGCAGCATCTCTGGAGGGGATGAATGGGTGACGTTTCGGGCCGAGAACCTTCTTCAGACTGTGTGAAGAAGGGTCTCGACCCGAAACGTGACCTATTCCTTCTCTCCAGAGATGCTGCCTGACCCGCTCAGTAATTATTATTGGTTTGTTGTATAGAAATCAATATGTTCTGAAAGTTTTATATCATCAGTTGTTGAGCTGTGGAGCTCTATAAAATAAAATAAATGCTGGAGATAAAGTTGAATTCAGTTTGAAAAATGTTGAGTTTAAATATGTCATCCTGCAAAGAGTTGATCAGCACCAATGCTCTGTTCTCATTATGTAAATCCATGAGGTTATTAAATTAGTTTTAGACGTCAATTGTTGTCATTTTTAATTCTTAAGCAGCAACTATTGAACTTGACCTGAGTTGCAATATTAATGGTAATGTTTTTTCTCCAATGTAAATCAGTTTTGATTTGCATTGGTTTAAGTGCACGTGAAACTTGCTTAAATTGCAATTACTTTTCCAGTCCATGATTATTTACATAATTATTCACAACTTCAAGTGCACATTCTGTGAGATTTGACATGGAATAAACTAGGAGGAATATCTCTATAAATAGCAATAATCATGGACTTTGAAGCAAAAGCAGGAAACCCAGCAGAATCAATGTAGATTAACAATAATACAATTATTTTGAAGAAAGTATTTAAAACTGTATAGGATATTTCTTGCTCTTAGAATAAACCAGACCTTTCCGGTGTCAATACATTAAGTTTGGAAAGATAATGAAGGTGAAATGCAATCTTCTTAAAGCAAGATCCTACATGATACTCACATGTTTACATAATACACTGCAAATAATTTGTTTTACATTTTGGGTTAAAGCAGGAATGTTGGACAGAATATTGGAAGAGCTCTATGGCAATTGGCTAAACAACACCATTGTATATTTATTGTCCGCTCGAGTAAGAACAAAACATCACATCCAAGCATTGGCACCCTCCAAAAAGCAGAAATACACTGAAATTCGATATTTTTGCTTGCATTCAGAACCTAGAATTTTCTCCCCTGTGATGGTATATTGTCATTAGGTTAAGATACTAAGATAGCATCACAGAGAAAGTTACGGCTCAATTAGAATTGCATTTCATACGTGATGATAGTTCAGTAGAGGATCCAATTCAATTTCCTCAAGCTAAAATTCAATAGACACTTAAAATTCAATTGACTGGATTCTGTTTCAGGTAATGGAAAGGATTACTAAGAGCTAAAGGTCAGAAGAACCAAAACTTTTCAATTGTACTTTATAAACCCTTCCAAGGACCAACTATGGTTAAAAAAAATGGGTGACCACTCTGAAAATAAATGGGCTAATATGCACCATGGTCAAATTTTATTTATCAGATTTTGTTTGAAAGTCACCAATCAAACATGATAAATCATTGAAAAGAGCTGCTACATTTAATTGTTCACATCTGTGTAGTCTTGCGGTCTTTATTTTCCCAAAGGATCATAAAGTGGCGGAACTATAAGTTCTAAAATGGAAATAATGACATTATCAAGGTATCTATTACTCATCTTAAAATTTTCTCTTGGCTTAGCAAAAGGAATTCCATTGGCAGATATCTTTCTAAATTTTGGTCCTCCCATGTATGCGGTAATTCGGGCCAATCAGAGTTTCCCCACTACTGGCCAAACATTTACTAAGATGTAAGGTTAATGATTCAACTTTTCTGGAGGAAGGCAATGGTACAAAGTAAGTACGAGGACGCAGCCCAGTCAATGGCAAACAAAATTGCTAAAATTGCAAAAATAAAACTGCCAAATCATTGGCACTCATTTTCACTGCTGTCAACTTCTCCTGTCAGTGTGCCTCTATGCGGCCTTTCATTTTAGAGTCCAGAGTATCAAGAGTCAAGAGTGTTTTATTGTGATATGTCCCAAAACAGATCAACAAAATTCTGACTTGCAGCAGCACAACAGATATGTAAACATAGTATTCTGTAAACACCATAATAAACAACAAAAAAAGTTCAGTATATTTATTTTATATATATATCCACGCACACATGCACACAGTTCACAGCTGTTATCAGGTAACTGAACCATCCTACCAACAACTGGAGAGTAGTCCTGAGTTACTATCTACCACATTGGAGACCCTCAGACCATCTCTGATCAGACTAAACCAGATTTTATCTTGCATTAAACATTATTCACGTTATTCCCTTTATCAAGTATCTGTAGGTTGTGGATGGCTCTATAACGTACAGTCTTTCTGCTGATTGGCTGGCACGCAATAAATGCTTTTCACTGTACTGTCACACATGACAATACACTAAACTCATATATATATATATATATATATATATATATATATACACACAAACAGTAAACTCTCGCAATAACGGACCACTGTATGATAGATTTCGGTTATAGTGGACCAAATTGGTCCGAGATCATTGTTTCACGGAAAAACCATGGTGGTTGGAGCGATTATCGGTTCAGTCTAGTTTTAGAGATACAGATGCTGTACATTGATATTGCTCTGTTTCTTCTACTGTCCTTACTACTGTACTAATAAAAACATTTTGAATACTTTGGAAAATGATACATGTGCATAGAGTCATAGAGTGAAGGTAGACACAAAATGCTGGAGTAACTCAGCGGAACATGCAGCTGAGATACTCCTTCTCTGGAGACAAGGAATGGGTGGCATTTCTTCAGACTGAAGTCATAGAGTCATAGAGTGATACAGTGTGGAAACAGGCCCTTCGGCCTAACTTGCCCACACCGGCCAACATATCCCAGCTACACTAGTCCCACTTGCTCGCGTTTGGTCCATATCCCTCCAAACCTGTCCTATCCATGTACCTGTCTAACTGTTTCTTAAATATTGGGATGGTCCCTACTTCAACTACCTCCTTGGGCAGCTTGTTCCATACACCCGAAGGTTACCCCCTCAGATTCCTATTAAATCGTTTCCCCATCACCTTAAACCTATGTCCTCTGGTCCTCGATTAACCTATTCTTGGCAAGAGACTCTGTGATCAACCCGATCTATTCCTCTCATGACTTTATACACCTCAATAAGATCACCCTTCACTCTTCATCCTCTTGCGCTCCAAAGAATTGAGTCTCAGCCTACTCAACCTCTCACTATAGCTCAGACCCCCTAGTCCTGACAACATCCTTGTAAGTTTTCTCGGTACCCTTTCCAGCTCGACATGTTTCCTATAACATGCTGCTCAGAACTGAACACAATACTCTAAACGCGGCCTCACCAACATATTATACAACATGACCGTCCAACTTCTATACTCAATACTCAATAGTGTTTTATAATACTTCTATACAACAGTGTTTTTGAACCATTTTATCTTAGTTTAGTTTAAAGATACATCGTGGAAACACCATGTCCAGCGATCACCAATACTCTGGTTCTATCCTACACACAAGTGACAATTCAGTGTGTAGGACACTGGTTCTACCGGAGTGGTTCTATCTTTCCTCCCACATAACTCCCGTAGTGGTTCTTTCTTTCCTCCCACATTGCAAAGACAAAAGACATTGTGACAGCACGGGTTTCCCCCAGGCGTCCCGCTCCCCGCTCCCCGCTCCCCGCTCCCCGCTCCCCGCTCCCCGCTCCCCGCTCCCCGCTCCCCGCTCCCCGCTCCCACTCACTCCACATAGCAGAGACGTGCAGTACAGGCCTCAGCGAATCCCGCGAACCACCAGCAGAGCCGCCGCCCCACAGCAACAGACACCTGGTCCCGACTCCAACCCCGACCCCGGGCGCTCCCCGCCAGGTGCCCCTGCACACCATGGCTCCACACGCACTAGAGAGAACTCACAGTGTGCAGGATTAAATAATTGCGCCGGAGGACCCAGAGGAAACCCACGCTGTCACAGGGAGCACCCATGGCCATGAAGGAACCCAGGCCCCAGGCGCCGCAAGGCAGCAACTCCACCAGCGACCAACAGAACCCATACAACCTGCAGAACCAACAGAAACCAACCTAACGTTTTCAGTCAGAGAGTTGTAAATCTGTGGAATTCTCTAACCTCAGAAAGCAGTGGGGTCAATTCTCTGGATGCTTTTAAGAGAAAGATAGATAGTCTTAAAGATAGCGGAGTCAGGGGGTAGGGGGAGAAGGCGGAAACGGGGTACTGATTGTGAATGATCAGCCATGATCACATTGAATGGCGGTGCTGGCTCGAAGGGCCGAATGGCCTACTCCTGCATCTATTGTCTATTGTCTATAAACCACACACCTGCACGTATTCACAACGCGGGAGGAATCCTGACGAACCAGAGGAAACCCATCTGGCCACAGGGAGCATCCAAGGTCAGCATCGAACTCGAGTCTTCAGCATGTTTATTGGCTGCTTTATATATATATATATATATATATATATATATATATATATATATATATATCAGACTATTAAACTATCAGACTATTAAACATTACAAACTCTAACTTCTTTCCTACAACCATCAGGCTACAACACAACACTATATATATAAGTATATATATATATATATATATATATATATAGATAGATATATATAGAGTGTTGTGTTGTAGCCTGATGGTTGTAGGAAAGAGGTTGGAGTTTGTAATGTTTAATAGTCTGATGGTTGTAGGGAAGAAACTGCTTCTGAACCTGGACATTAAAGTTTTCACGCTCCTCTATCTTCTTCCCGATAGCAGGAGTGAAATGAGAGTGTGGCCAGCGTGACGTGGGTCTCTGATGATGCTGGCTGCCTTTTTGAGGCAGCGACTCCTGGTGATCCCTTCGATTGTAGAAATTCAAGAAAGTATTCAGTGACGTATCGTATCTCCTAAGGAAGTAGAGGCTTTGATTTTTCTTTGTGTAGGAAAATAACTGCAGATGCTCGTACAAATCGAAGGTATCACAAAATGCTGGAGTAACTCAGCGGGTCAGGCAGCATCTCAGGAGAGAAGGAATGGGTGATGTTTTGGGTTGAGACTGAAGAAGGTTCCCGACCCGAAATGTTACCCATTCCTTCTCTCCTGAGATGCTGCCTGACCTGCTGAGTTACTCCAGCATTTTGTGACTTTTCTTTGTGATCATTTTCTTTCAATTTTTTAAAATCAATTCTTTATGATTGCATCAATGTGCGGGGTCCAGGACAGATCTTCAGAGATATACAGGGGTGGGAGCTGCTTTACGTCCTTGTCGTCCACCCTCGTTAGTTCTATGGAACTGGTAAAATTTACAGCAAAGCGTCAACTACGGTCCTCTGAAGCACCAATTGCCACTTTTGATTATTGTAGTATGGGCGGCACGGTAGCGCAGCGGTAGAGTTGCTGCTTTACAGCGAATGCAGCGCCGGAGACTCAGGTTCGATCCTGACTACGGGTGCTGCACTGTAAGGAGTTTGTACGTTCTCCCCGTGACCTGCGTGGGTTTACTCCGAGATCTTCGGTTTCCTCCCACACTCCAAAGACGTACAGGTATATGTAGGTTAATTGGCTGGGTAAATGTAAAAATTGTCCCTAGTGGGTGTAGGATAGTGTTAATGTACGGGGATCACTGGGCGGCACGGACTTGGAGGGCCGAAAAGGCCTGTTTCCGGCTGTATGTATATGATATGATATGATACGAAAGAAGACGAGATATACACACCCAAGAATTTGAAGTTTTCACTTTCTCTACCACTGTCCCGTCGATGAAGACAGGTTTCTGGATCCTCGACTTTCCTTTTCCAATGTCAACAAACAGTTCCTTGGTTTTACAGATGCTGAGAGCAAGATTGTTTTGCTTGGCACCATTTGGTCAGTCGATCGATCGATCTCTGACTCATCATCATCTGTAATTCATCCAATAAAGGTGTGCACTTTCCAACACTTAAACACTGGGAATGAGAAACCACCTTGCACAGTCCCCTCAAGGCTAAAGTTTCATTTACATTGTCCTATAACTGAAGGGTTTTGGAGGCTTGGCTGGTAGATGACACTGAAAGAGCCAATCAACAGTTGTCGAATTTCTCTTGTTCATAAAAAAATGAAGACAATTGTTTATTTCAGACATAATGTTGCTGCATCTCTTAAATGAATGAAAGGTATCCTCCATCCCCAACAATTGATAGATTGAAATACAAGGCCAACCCAAAGTGCAGCAGAAACGGTCTCATCACAGGTCATTGGAATAGTTATCCAAAGTTATGCACATAGTTTTCCAACTGCGTTCTTTTATAGAATATCCATGAAAAAGGCACAGAAACAAGCTGAAGAGGGATATCAACCCAAAAGGTTGCCTGTCCACATTCCTCTGAGTTGTTGCATGACCTGCTGAACTAGTCCAGCACGCTATGTCTTCCACAGAAACAAGCATTTGGTTAGGAGTTTAAAGAAAATAAGAAATTTTCAAGATCTCCCTTGTGTGCCCTAAATGGGAAAAAAATATTCTTTTTACACATAAATACATCTTTCAAGGAGCATGGCTCTTCACACTCATTGATGTATATTTTAACTATTCTGCTGACTGGTAGTTAAAACGGTTGCTGCCCTATCTCTGATTTTAAAAGCCTATTCTCATTTCAATGTGGCAAGTGAGTTGTGAGTCATGAACCCGTTGTCCCATTGAAGTTCACATTGATTGTGCACTCATATTTAGTAAAGACAACCCCAGCAAAATGTATTGGAGGGGGAAGATTATGATTATAGAAGTTAAGGATCCTGGGGTGGCAGCAACATGGTGGCACGATGGTGCAGAGGTAGAGTTGCTTCCTTACAGTGCTTACAGTGCCAGAGACCCGGGCTCGATCCCAACTATGGGTGCTGGATGTATGGAGTTTGTACGTTCTCCCCGTGACCCCATGGATTTTCCCCAAGATCTTCGGTTTCCTCCCACACTCCAAAGACGTCACAGGTATGTAGGTTAATTGGCTTGGTATAAATGTAAAATTGTCCCTAGTGTGTGCAGGATAGTGTTAATGTGTGCGGATTACTGGTCGGTACTTACTTGGTGGGCCGAAGGGCCTGTTTTCGCATGTTTCTCTAAACTAAACCTACTACCCTAAACACACACTAATTTTGTGGTTTCCAAATGGCCCTCAGTATTTAGGTGCCTGATTTTGGTGTTCCACTTTATTTCCATCACTGTGCAAATGGCCAAAATGGCCAAGTTCCCATCTGACTTCAAATGACAATCATGATCCCATTTATGTTGGTGAATTCCGATTTCTTTATGGTAGAAGGGGTATTGTCTGATGCAGATGGGCCCTTTAGACATTCATTTAGGCATTGCTAATTGAATCCAGGGTTTGAAACGATTAATATCCTGTCAATGCTAAACAAAGGCAGCAAAAACCTCCTCATTAAGTACATGAGGTGCAGAAATAGCAAAGTTCCATAGATTAATGCACTACAATATAAATGTCATCTCCAATGGGTCAAAATAGGTCTATCTATGGCCTAGACCCTGATCTGATAGCATCATTACGCTGATACAGATGCCACTCGTGTGGTTGGAAGAAGGGAACTTCAAGTGAGTGCAAGTTCCACTTTGGACATTTCTTACACCTGTTCCCTATGACTGGGCTCTTCAAGGTTGAGGGGATGGTACACATTTCCCACTGCTTGGCTGTATTCCTTATGGATCCCAGAGCCAGGGTAATAATGTTGAACATGTCAGATAAGTTTACCTCTTGTTCCTTCAGGAATCCCAGCCAGCTGCTTGCATGAAGTGTAAATCACCGGAGACACTTTTCTTTACATTATTGGACTATTTTCCATAAATATGATATTGGGTTGTGACCAACCCCGGTGATTAGGAACTGTGTGATAGGACGTCCCTTCACGCTTGGTTTAAATCCCTTGCCACCATTTGTCATGGAGGTTCCGTTAATTGCATAGTTAATCAGAAATACACAGAAGCTGCAGCGTCCAGCAATGCCCACATGTTCTGTTGGCCTCCTGTCACGGTTATGCCTGGCAAACTGCACTCCTTGTGCTGTTAGGACTGTTCTATCAAAGCCATTTGACATCAGTAAATGTTCTACACCAACCATCACGGCTTAGACATAAAATCACAGTCACTATAACAACTACACTAATCTGAATTTTAGTACTGCAGAAATAAAGTAATTCCAACATCAATTTTAATGGTATTAGTGGCAGCAATGATTCATCTCAACATGCAATTGCACATTGTACCATTCAACATGAAGCCCCACATTCAATTTACTAACTAATAGGAAGTTTTAAAAAAAGAGCACTTTACATATAATGTGTCTCTTTCAAATAATGTAAAATTAACAGAACATGTACCC